>NW_026068020.1:3631138-3696268 GCF_014885135.2 Alexandromys fortis
CTCTTGAATCTCTTCTTTAACAAGTAAAACACCAAGAAACCCTGACACCTCAGGCTCCTTCCATCTGCAAAGGCCTCTTTGCCCTATCAGTAAAAGTTATGGACACACACACACACTCTATCAACCGCTGCATACTTTACTTGCCCAACCCCCACCCAGCTTCACCTGCCTCTCCTTCCCCACCCCTCCGCCTCCAGAATAAATGCTCTATGAAGACCTTTGCCCTGTTCACTTGAGCACTGGAAAGCCCCTGGGTCCTAGCGGGCACCCAGTAACTCTGTGTCCCATGGATGATTCTAGAATAGTCACAGTGCACATGTGTGGACACAGACTGCGAAGTCCTCACGCTCCAGGTGTGGACAGGCTGCTGAACCTGGTACCTGAGAACTCTGTGCTGGGAGCGATCTCCCCTAGACTAGGCAGAAAGTAGAGGTCAGTAGTCAAAAAAGTTGAGGTGCACTGCGACACGCCCCTTTACAGCTGCCTTCTACAAAACAAACAATTGAAATTAAATTCTTGTGACCTATCAAAAGGAGTTGTTTGACAGCATTTTTCCCTTCCATTCCAGTATCATGCTGCAAGGGCTCAAAGCGGGTGACGCCCACAACAAAGGTCTCCATGGAAACCGCTCACCTCCCTCCTGAAAAATCATGACTTCACCTCCCATTCCTCCCAAACCCACTCCAGATTGTTACCCGAAGAGCCTTTGTGCAAACAAACACCAGAGCCTGTGCCTGAATGGCAGGAAATGTGGCGGGTTTTTTTTTCTTCTAATTTTAACTTGCTCCAGGAATGTGTGTGTTCTGAGCACTCACTCAGCCAGGGGCCCACATTCCTTTGCAGCCCACAGAAAAAGCGGAGCCGGAGCAGGGCTTTCTCAGATGGAGGAGGGGGGTATGCGGCAAGCCACACTCCACCTTGACAGAGCTGTGCTCAAAAAGCCCAGTCCAGGGCCTGAGCACTCAGGTCATGGCTGGGAAAGCCTGGAAAACAACCCTGCCAGCTGTCCCCTTGGACAGAAGGATTCCAGCAAGCCTCTATGTATTTTAAAGGCCTCTGTGGGGAGTGGGGGTGGGATCGGGGTCCCTGAAGTGAGAGACAGATGAAGAGCCAGTTTTTGCCATGTTCTATAAAACTCGAATTTGTAGGTCTCAATGAGAAAAGTAGACCGAAAGACACGCCAAGGATCCTCTGGTTGGAACAAACCGGAATAAAGACATGAGTTTGGGGGAGGGGTGGCAGCTGTACCTGCACTGAAAGTCTATCAGATACACTTAGCTCTGGGCCGACCAGCTCTGCTATCACAAGGTGGTCAGTGCGGAGCTCAGGGGAGAGGGACGGCTGGGATGCAGGGAATCCGGCTTCCACTGGCAATGAACATGCTGAAGACAGGACAAAGTCCTCCCCTGTAACATTCTATCATCCTTCAGGAAAAGGGAGAAGTCAATCCAAAAACAGGCATGCCACAGACAAGCCCATGGTGAAGGTGGGGGAAATTCAGCTATGCATGGTGCAGGTGAACCCAAGGGCAGGCTGGTGGGGCAAAAGGAACCGAACACAGCAAATGACCACCAGCGACAGAGGCTGGCCATCGTTTCAGTGGCTCAGGAATCAGGGTTGGTTTACCCGAATGAGGAGACCCTTTTCTCTCAGGGTCTCAGCCTCTCAATCAAGGCCGAGATCTCATCGAGGCTCAACAGGAAGGAATTAGCTTCCTGCATCGTGTGGTTGGAGCGGACAGAAGCTTGTGGCTTCCCCGCTGGCTAAGAGTGTGAAGCCACCTTCATCCCAACCACAGGGCAGTTTGTGCACAAAGTCAACAAGTTACCAAGCATTTTAACACATCTAATCACAGAAGAGACATTGGCCTTTGGTTGTATTTTGCTTTGATTTGACACAGAGGTTCATATAGCCCAGGCTGGGTCTAAAACTCCCAAAATAGCTTAGGATGACCTTGAACTTCTCCTTTTCCCGATTTGACCCAGAGTGTTGGGATTACAGGCATGCCTGGTCTAATGGTGCTGAAGATGGAATCGAGGCCTTGTTCATACTGAGCAAGTACTCCACCAGCCTTGCTCCAATCTAAAACATTAGCATCCCAATGACTTTTATTAGAGGCAGAATGTAGGCCAGCCAGAGACAGGAGGGAACAGCAGACTGAACTCAGTATGGTATAACTGCAAACATGCAGAGGAGGGTCAACATACAGCCCAGGAAAAGATGGCTCTCGAGGCTTAAGATCTGCCAGGCTAAAACTGACTGGAGTTAGGAAGATGGCTCAGCAGTTAGGAGCATTTACTGCTGTTCCAAAGGACCAGGTGTCAGTTCCCAGGGCCTTCATGGCAGTCCACAACCATCTGTAATTCTCACTCCAGGTAATCTCTTTTGGCCTCCATGGACACCAGGCACATACATGGCATACATACATGCAGGTAAAAACACTCATAGGCATATTTTTTTTAGTTTTAAATCTTTTTAAAAATAATTAAAACAAAACAAAACAAAACAAAAAACAGCTGAGACAGGGAAGACAATGAGGCCCACCAAAGCTAGGGCTGAAGTTCTCTGTCTGACCCGGCAGTAGCTGCATAAGCCTGGACAAGAGTTCTTTGTTATGATTCTTCAAAGACCATGTCAATATATGTAAATATATATATGCAACTATATATACACACACACATAGATATATGTAACATATATACACACAAATATATGCATACAGACAGACAGATACACATGCACACACACATACACACTCACACAAAGTTTAGGGAATCACCTGGCTTGGTCCCTTGCACCCCAGGGAAGTGACAATAGCTCAGAGCACACTGAGAGCCTACAACAACTCAGCTTGCTTCTTCTGCACATCTCTGATTCCTGTTCATCGTGCTCAGAGAAGAATCAAGCCAGCTCTAGCCCACAGCACAGCCTGGAAATCTTCTTTGCCACCTCAACAGTGACCTCAGATTCTACTCTGAGGTGAGGCTGCTCCTTCCAGGCGGGATTAGGGTAATCGAAGATCACCCCAGTTCTTGACCTTCTACTAAATATAGGTGCCATGGCTATAAAAACTCAGCTTTTCATTGGACCAGGGCTCCCCTGAGACCCTGAAGCACTGTACTGCTGGGGTGTTTGTACCTCTCTGGCAACAAGAAACACCAGTTGACTGTTGGATGCTGGGCGTCACACAAAGCTGCATTCTGTATGGAGGAGTGTGGAGTCAATCACGCCAGCACTGCTCCCCAAAACAGAGTGTGGAGTCAATCACGCCAGCACTGCTCCCCAAAACAGGCTTGAAGAGAGCTGCCAGTCTGCAATGAGGAAGGAGAGCAGGAGGGTTCCCCAGTGAGTGCCCGATGAACCAGGTGACAGGTACGAGACTCTATACAGTGAAAGGTTGGAGGGTCTGGTCCCTGCGGTGAGAACACCTGTGCCTGCCCCTCACACCTCAGCATCCTCAGATACTGGCTGAGCCAACAAACCACCTTCTCTGAGTGGTTGAAGAAGGGTGGCGTAGTCACAGATCAGAGGAGGAAGTGTTGCGGGGAGCTACAACAGCAAACTTCTGTGACCGCGGTGCATGGCAGCCCGGGGACTAAAAAGCCCTGCAAGCCCCCACCCCAACATCCAAGTCTTCTCTGAAAAAGTGCTTCACCTCTGGGCTCTTCCTGGAGGGCATACCAGGAACAGCCTGGGTGTGAGGAGGGGGTTTTATCTAATTGACCTCAAATGTAAACATTAAATTCAGAGAGCCTTGTTGCTGGAGTGAGGAACAAAAGGTGATGTTGGGCTGTGAGGGAAGCTCACAAAGGTAGGGGGGTGAATATGAAGTTGGGTGCAGCCAGCACAACAGAGTGGTCCCAGGACAGCAATGCCTGGGGCCCCAGCCTGGAACAGAAGGTGGACCAGGGGCTGACAAGTCTGACAGCACACCTGTCACAGTGCCTCTGAGGAACACAAGGACAGAACTGCAGCCAGCTCCTCTTTGTGTGGCGTTCTATTCTGTGGCTCTCCTCTAGCAAGGCTGACGCCAGCGTACACCGAGGAGTCACAGGAAGGCCACAAGGAAGTCTACCCACTGACACTCCCCTCAACTACAACATCTCAGAGGCCCAAGACAGGGGACTAGCCACCCTGACTTGTCCTCTCCCTGCAAAGATGGTCAGTATGACCATGGAAGCCATGGGCTGTCTGCCTGTCCCACCTGAGAAGCTTCCGATGCGGAGGCCAGAGCAGACCTGGCCAGGATCGGAACCCAGTACCATCCGTCCCTCCCTCGGGAGCCTTCCACAAGCCAAAGATCTGCCCATCAACAATCCTTCAGCTCCTAACAGCACAGACATTATCTCACCTCGCCCAGCAGGTTACTACGGATGGGGAACACATGAGAGGCACTCAGAACTCTGCACAGTCCAAGTCAGTGCACGCAAGTGTTTTTGCTGTCCCCCTTCCCAGACCTTATGGGCTAAGATGCTGCATCTTTACAATACCACTAGGTCCCTGGGCAGGCAAGAAAGACGTGAGAAGCGCTGGCCTGGAGGAGTCCAACATGTGTGAGCGGGGTCCTACAAAGAAAAAGTCTTTGTAAGACTAGGACCTTAAGTGTAAAGTCCTCTGTGATACACCTCATACCCCCACACACAACACACACCCACACCGGCACACGTGCACGCTCACAAATACTCCCAAGACTTGAGCTCACTCTAGACACTGACTAACCACATTTAACTCAACAGGTGCCTTGATGTGACTCAGTATCTGGGTAAACTTTGCAGGAGAGCTAATCCCATTCTGCTTTCCATCCTCCCACCGCTAAGTCACGAGCAGGATTAGAGAGAACCTTGACAGATTCCCAATAAACCTGCCAGTTCACTGCAAGGCCTGGTGCCCTGGGCTCTGAATTCCGGGCAGTTTATTAACTGTCTTCAGCGCCCCTCTCCCTTTCTCAAGTTCACTCTCAGAGAGATGAGCCGAGCATTGCTTAAAAGGTGCTCAGCTCTAAACGTCCAGGCTAGGGTAGAACAAGGAAGCTGCCCATGGGAAGAAGACTGAGGCCCAGTGCAGACAGGCCCAGGCTGACTGAGCACAGCTCTGCAGAGAAGGGAGACGCTGGACCTCCCCACTAGAGTCTCCTCACTGTCCTGTCTGCTCCAGGGTCTCATCCGGGATACCACACATCATCTTGCTGCCACTTGCTGTCTTTTTAGGCTCCTCTTGACTGTGTAACTTCCCGACAAGTTGCTGTTAGGTGGCCTTGACGGTCTGAATCCAGGCAGGTGCTTTAGAAGGCTCTTTGCAGCTGGGACCAGTCTTGGGTTTTCTTCACTAGTCCTACGAGGTGATGTGTCATTGGCAGGATGCTCGCACAGGGGAGACGTACATCGTCATCACGGCAGACTGTCAGCAGGATTTAGCACCACTAGGCAGACTGTGGGCACCTGCCCAGCGTCTCTCAAGCCCCTTCTCCAAGCTCCTGGCCCCTCCCTGCTCACAGATGTTCCTGCGCCACTGCCAGCCAGAGGGGCCAAGTCCCAGCTCCCATGTGGATTGCGCAACAGGAAGCACAAATCCATGGGATGGAAACCCTGGCTTAACCACAGGCTGTAATAAATGTGAGACCTTCAGTTCCCGCACATCTGCCCCGACACCTGGATGCACTTGAGGTAGCTACTCAGTAGAACTGGAGTGGGCTGTAAGCTCACTGCCGCCTCAGCGGGAGTGGTGAAAAATATGGCTAAGGTGATGATCCGGCTTGTGTTTATCCCAGAACGCTTCCAGAAGGGGGGTTTCAATACCACCTGCCTTCCCCAGACCCTTTACGCCAACCTAACCAAATGGGTCATGTGGGGGCGTTCTCATTGTACTTCTGTTGCTGTGACAACAGCAACTTTGGGTCAAAGGGACTTATTTAAGCTTACAGTTCCAGGCTTACGGTCCATCCTAGCTGTGCAGATGAAGCAGCAGGAACCTTAAACAGTGAGTTATATCCCATCAATAATCTGAGCAGAGAGCAATCAACGCATGCGTGCTTAGTGCTCACCTAGCTTTACCGACTGTATTTTGGTCTGGAGTCCCAAACTAGGCTGGGCCTTCCCATATCAGTTAAGGCAATGACATCACCCGCAGACACGCCCCATAGACCAACAGATCTAGAGGAGCCCTCACTGAGAGTCTCCTGATGATTGTATAGCATTGACAATTAAAACTAGCCATCCCCTGCTACATACTCAGCCTGAGACAGTCCTCCCTAGTGGTGTCTAAGTCTGTGGGTTTCCTTTGCAGGGGTAAGCTGGGTCCCTAACCACTAGAAGATACAGCCATCCACAGAGCATCTCAGGCCCCAGACACTGCTGTAGGCCCCTGGGCTGTGAGAACAAGCTCAGGGTTCAGACACCAGCTTCTCCTGGGACGGGCTGTGCTGAGGATGTAGATGATGAGGTGAGAAGACAGAACAGACATATGCACACACTCTCTCGAGAACACACAGAAGTTAAAAAGTCTCAGGCAGCAGATCTCCAGGCTCCAAGGCAAACTACCTGTGCCCAGACTCTCAAGGCTTGGGCAAACTTAGTGTCTCAGTCTCTCCACATGCTGATGCCTCGGAGGTCAGATTCTAGAATTAGGGAGAGTGCCCAGGTAGTCGATGAAAGACTGGTGACAATGGGTTCCGAGTAGGGAGGTAAAGGACATGGCACTCAGGTACAGCCAGGGTCCTGGGCTCATATCCCACTGCTGTGACATCAGTGGGAACTTAAAGGCCATGGGCCTTGCTGAAGGGGAGCAGCGAGCCAGAGCCCAGAGGCCTTCAAGTCACCTGGCAGCTGCCGCCGAGGTTTAAGAAGCAGGGAACCAATTCCATTTCATGGTAACAATCCAAGCCACGGTAACAGCTGCCTTCCAAGGAGCGCTCATATGCACACACTCACCTTCAGGATTGCCCCACTCCGGCACACAACTGACTCCCGAGACTCACTGCTTACCGCTAGTTCCTGAACCCCCTGCAAAAAGGCAGCTGCCTGCAGGACTGGGAACAGCTGGCTCCAAGGCGCAGGGGCCATGGCTCGTGCCAGGCACACTCCACACCACTTCTAATCGGGGTGCTTTCTTATGATCCCCATCACAAATAACCGTCCCCATTACAAATCAAATTGCCCAATGTAGTGAACAGGCAGGGCCTGTAGCATAAAACTCAGCCTCCGTGTGAGACGCAGACTGGCTCAGATCCTTCAGTCTCCCCAGTGCTAGTCAGGGAAGAGTCTGAGGAAGGAAGGACCACATGCTTTTCCCGTGTTATGAAGCTTGCACCTGCCTGGGCTGTGGGCACCGCTAAGTGACACTGTAAAATACATCAAGGAATAGATTCCCCCCATCTCCACCCCAGATCACTAAGTAAACCCCTGTGAGGCTGCACTAGTCAAAAGTCAAAACTCCCACACAGTTCCCTGGGTTTCCACAAGGGTCCCGCACAACCAGAGATGGGACCTGGGATGTTCTTCATCCTAAGGCTGTGTATCCGGGCTGGAGAAAAGCTGCTGAAACCTGAAGCCCCAGCCGACCTGGGAAACCACCCAGGCATGCAGTACCTGTCTGCAATGCGTACCTCAGACCCCAGGCTGGAGGAAGGAGGGCAGGGCAGCGAGGAGAAGACGTGAGGAGCCTTGCTGTCTGATCAAGGACGGGGCTGTCCATCTTCCCCAGCAATGCAGTAGCTTAGGTCATGACTCCGTGAAAGCAACCAAGCAGAGCGAATGGAGCACCTCTGTGGCTCTTCCAACCCTGAAGAGGAAAGGTGGGCTGAAACCGTCACTACCCATAGGGCACAGGGGCAGGCAACCTCGTGTGCTTAGTGAAGAGTCTTGGAGACGTTCAGAAAACGATTCCCCCCTGAACAGATGCACAGGATGGACGGCCTGCAGGTGACCTCAGTGTCCACTAGTGAATGCTGTCTTTGTACCATGCCCAGGAAAAGTAGCCAGGTTGTAAAACTGACCACAAAGAACTCCATTTTGAAAATAATGCCTGTGTGATTTATCTCATCGCAATAGTTATAGATTTTCAATTTCTTCTGCCAATTTATGTTTTCTAGATCACTTAAACAAACACAGCAGTCTCGCAATGCTACACAGCACCGAGAGCCTTATGCACTCAGATCGTAGGGGTGAGCCTCCATGGCTCTATGGCTGCTTGTTCTACGTGCTGTCCACTGCCACACCCACCCATGTTGGCCCTAAACAATGGCTCAGGCCTGAAATTCCATCCCTTAGGAAGTAGATGCAGAAGGATCAGGAGTTCAAAGTCATCCTCAGCTACATGGTGAGTTGGGCTACATGAGATCCTGTATCAATAAACAAACAACAAAAGCCCAGTATGCAGGGGTTCCAGGTGGCTTCAGGCAGCAATGGCGGAAGCAAGTTTGCTCCCACCTTCCATGGAAGGTTGGGTCTATGTGGAGGCTGCAGGGAAGGCAGCCTAGAGAGGAAATGACGGAAAGCCAGCTGCAGACTCTGCATGCCATCTTAGGAGTCTTGGCTCACTCTGTGACACTAAGAGGTCAGCAGCCCCTTGCAGGGGAGGAGGGCACTATCGAATCCATGCTCTTGGTCCTTGGAGAAGGGCCAAGACTGCAATAGCGTGTCCACATGTGTAGGGTACTGACTGTGTCTGTTGCATGTTCTAGGAAGTCAAAGCAGGAAGAACAGCTGGAGGCGAGGCTCAAGACACCCGACTAATCCACTGACCACACTGTGGCTCACAGGAAGTTGCGGCAGGACTGCCAGGCCCCAGGAAACCCACCAGCATTCGTGCTAACACACCATCTCCACGCTTCAGTGAAGACATAGATGCACCGAGGTAGAGAGAGAGTCGTACTCCAAAGCCACTCACAGATCAAGGTTAGACACTCAAAACGAAAACCACACACAAAGCACTGCGAACACCAGCAAACTAAATACTAGAAACAAGAAAACACCTCACAACACTAGCAGACACAACACTATCAAAGGAAAACTACCCGCAGAGGACACTGGGAAGAGGAGAAGAGGTCCGGGGCATTACCCTGGGCTGCAGTAATCTCCACGGCCTCTCCTGGTTAGCTTCTATTGTCAGCCTGACACAACCTAGAGTGACCTGGGAAGATGGAACCTCAACTAATTACCCAGAGCAGATTGGCCTGTGGCCTTGTCTGGGAGAGACCGCCTTGATGACTGATTGATGTGGGTGGGATGTGGGAGGGCCCAGCCCACTGTGGACATCATAATCCGCCCACTGAAGAGGAGAGCTGGGCTATACAAGAAAACGTGCTGAGCATAAGCCAGGGAGCAAGCCAACAAACGGCATCTTCCACAGTCTCCGTGTCCAGGTTCCTACTTTGAGCTCCTATCCTGGCTTCCCTCAATGGCGGGCTGTGATCTGAAAGTACAGAGAGACACAGCCCCTTCCTCCCCTGTACTGCATGTTGTCACAGTGTTTAGCCACAGCGACACTAAGGACACCAGAACACTGTACCTGGACATCACAGACTAGACCCAGGGCAGCTGGCCTACCTCTCAAAAGAATAGAGGGAAGAAGCTATCAGCAAGGTGTGAAATACAGCCACCAGCCACACAGACCCCTCTGTCTATACTAGTGTGGGGAGGATCTAGACAAGGGCAACCAGCAGAAAACATAAAGCACAACCCCAATTCAACTGTGCCACACCAAGGGCCCCATCACAGAGAAAACACAAGTACTTTTCATGTCCCCAAGACTAAGCACAAACATTGCCAACCCCAAACACCCTCTCTGAGCAGAGCTCGAAGACTACCCAGAACATTCTATGGGCCATCACTAGGTTAGAAGAAGAAAGGTCATTCTAGAATATGCTGTCAGGCATCACGATTATCGCTTGGTTAATTTAAGGGGGAGGCTCTTTCTGGTAGACCAGAGTCCAACATGCCCCCCCTCTTCACTCCTTCCAACGAGGACTGGCAAAGAGACCCAGGTGGCCCAGGTCACCCTCAGGGAAGGGGTGGGTTTCTGCACAGACAGTAAGAAGCACTCTGGTCCACTAAGTTGGGAACTTCTTGCTGGTAGGTGATCAGAAGGAACAGCATAGGGAGATGTCTTTGACCACTGAGGTCAAAGTTGCCTCTCCGACACCAACAAGACATAGCAGTGTGGGCCATGACCCATGGCCTCAACTGAGAAGCAGGCTCTGATGGATCTGAGGAGGCCATGAGGAATGCAGCCAGGGTCCCATCATACAGGAGTACTTGGTTTGGCATCACGGCTCTGAACTAGGTGGCTACAGTGACAGTATCTCTGTGATGCTGGAGAGAAAGAGCGGTGAGAGCCGATGGGAAAAAGGAAAGGGGATGGCAGGAGCCGTGAGGTGAGGGCACCACGCTGGGCACAGCACAGAAGTCTCTTTGACCGTGAGAACAAGGTTGGTGTCACAGCCTAAGTTTCTGGAGGAGCGGGATGGTGGAGAGCAGCTGCCGCACACAAACCGCCCCAGAGACCAGAGCAGAGGCAGCCTGGGGGGTGGGGGGTGGCAGCAGAAAGGCCAGAGGTGGCAAAGCGAAGCAATGTAAAGGAGAAGGTGGAGGCTCCTCTAAAACCTCCATGCCCCCTCAGCATCACGATTCCTCATCCAGTCCAGCTCTGCCTCCTGCCTTTGCTCCTCAGATCACACCCAAGGACATTTTTCTGCCACTCACCTCTCCCCAGAGACCCCAGGTCCCCGCCTCCCACTGCACTGTGGTGGTTTGAAAGAAAATGGGAGTAGCACCATTGGGAGGCGTGGTCTTGTCAGAGGAAGTGTGTCACTGTGGGGGCGGGCTTTGCAGTCTCTTGTCTCAAGTTTCACTTGGTGTCACAGTCAGTTGACTTCCTGTTGCCTGCAAGATACTAGGCTATTTCTCCAGCAACATGTCTTCCTGCATGAGGCCACGCGCCCTGCCACGATGATAATGGACTGAATTTCTGGACATAAGCAAGCCACCACACTTAGATGTTTCCTATAGAAGAGTTGCCTTGGTCATGGTGTCTCTTCACAGCCACAGTGACCCTAACTACAACAGTGCTCCTCAGACTGGTTCCAGCAATGGCCTGCTCACCCTGGAATCTGGAGGGCTGGTACTCAGACTAGGCAGAACAGCCCGATGAAGACATGAAGACAGCCTGGCCTTCACTGCTGGCTTCTGCAATTCTCAGCTCCAATGGCTTCCTCAACCCTCTGACTAACTTTCTTCCTTTACACAATTGCAGTAAAAGTCCCCCTCCCTCAATGAGGTCAGAAAAATAGTTTCCATGCAAAACACTGAAGATACTCGACAGCCTGTCTGAAATGTTAGAGGCCGTCTATCACTACAGTTATCCTGGCACAACAGAGATGGGTAGGGCATGGATATCTAAGAATCAGGAAGAGAAAATACACACACTTGGCCTCTCAGCACAGTGGGACCACGGTTTCCAATGGTTCCACTCTCGGATCTAAAGGCAGTTTAATGAAGCAAAGCTTCGTATTCTCTGCAAGGCGGGTGGTGCTCACATTGGTCGGTTTCAAAGAGCCTGCCATCCATGAAAATGACTTAATTTCTGAAACTTGAAATTCTTGAAGACAAGAATTCGAACAGTAGCCACAGCTCAGGGAACCTCAGAAGTCAAGTGTGAGAGGCAGACAGTGGCAAAGGATTAGGAACAAGATTCAAGCGCCTAGGTTAGCCATGTGTGCCTGGTGTTTTCAGGCACAGCATTCTAGGTTCTGGCATCATTATCTGGCTTCAGTTCTTTCTCGGTAAACCGGGGTCAGGACCCTATGAGAGTCCCCAGAGACTAAATAAATGCAAAGATCCCGCTGTTGTAACTGCCTGGCAAGACCTTGTAATACCAGCCACCATTTCTCTGGCCCTCTCTGCTCCCATTTCAAAGGCACACTTTGCTTTGTTTCCTCAAACAGCAGGAGTGACCCACGTCTCCATGTCAAAGCTCAGACCAAATCGATTTTTTTGCATGTTTCTTTCCGGGCTGTGTTTGCGGGGCTCAGTATCAACTGAAGGCAAAAGACAACCACAAACAAACGAGTAGTCTCAAAGTCATGATGCCCAGTTTCCCATCATCCGCTAAGCGGCCAATCGGGGGTTTTGCTCTGACAGTGTCAGTTGTCACCTGTTGTTACTCAGCCTCCGGACACAACACTGACAGTAGAAATAATCGCCGCCATCCTCTCTCCCCACTCAGAGGAAATCATTCCTTCGCGCCATTGTAAGAATCAAACTCACGCTTGGCAAGCTGTCAATTTCCAGGTGAGTTTTCTAAAAGGTGTATATGACATTTTTCTTGGGTTTCAGGGCAGCATCTTCTGAACCCTAGGAATGTTACAATTTTTCCCTGGGGATGTTTAGGACTGTGGCTACTCAAAGCAGGCTGTACTCAAGGTTCCGAAACAAGACTCGAGTATCTAGGTGTCTGTGTTAAACAGACATCACTCTGGTGGTTGGTGAACTACAAGTTAACAGTAAAGTTGGGTCCAGAAAAGATCCTCTTCCTAGGGGACTGGCCACCTGCCTGATCAACTTCAGATAAGCCCTGTTCGCAGGCAGGCTCAACATAGCTTTTCCCATTGAGCGGAGGCAATAGGGCTATAAAATGTCAAACAAAGGCTGTAGGGGAAAGGCTCTTCAACAGAGAGTTTACATTTTATGAAAATCTCACCACAGGACTGAAGGAAAATGCACCAGTGTGGTATCCGTGTGAGGCTGCAGGCAGGGAGCCAAACTCCTCTGTACACCAAGACTGTGATGAAGGGACCCAGGGTGAGAAGGGACCAGTGGATTCAGTCCTTTGCAGGGTCACCTCCCAAGCTTTGTCATCCCCTGGACTGCTCACCCCCTGGGCAGCTTGGCCTCTGGCCTTTCAAATCATGCTCTCACATCTAATCAAATATCCCCAGTGTCCTCAAAGAAAGTTCAAAGTGGACGGAAGCCCAGAAGGGTCTATCTGACCAGGCACCTTCCTCTGGCATCCTTCCCAGGTATTCTGGAAATTCTATCACCATGGTATGTATCCCTTTTGGTTCTTTGGATTCCCCAAGCCTGGAAACTGACTACCCACTGTCCTCCAAACTCTGGGCTACGCAACCCTTCATGTCATAAACATTCTTTGGGAATCTTCTCCTGCCCTGACTTTAACCTGTGAGCCTTCCCCTCCTCCCCTGTATACTTTAACATCTCTCCAGTGACGGGCAGACACCCAGATAGAGCTGTCTCTGGGTCCCGACTCCTCTACCTACACAGTGAGTGAGTGAGTTAAAGTCAAATACAGCAGCAGTAGCTGGGGGTGGTGCTGCTGCTGCTGGTGGTGTGTGCGTGGCACTCAAGACCAAATAACAAAGCTAAGGAGACCTGAGCGGTCCAGACTGCCAGCCAAATCAGTCCGTGACCCTCCATTGGGTTTTACAGGGCCCCCAAAATGCTGCTTCATGTTACCAAAAGGTTGATGAGTCACACAGACAGCCAGTGCCAAAACCACTCTCAGGAGACAGGCCAAAAAAATATTCCACCTATAAATTGGTCTTCCTCTCTTGCCAGACTGAAGCAGTCCTGTGACACCAGACTGCAGTGTGGAGGCAGAACTGCGGTCTGGCCGTCAGCAGCCTGGACCAGGGAACTTCTCTCAATGAACTCGGAGGTTCGCAAAGTCATGTCGGCACCATTCACAACGCAGTCTCTCTGAAGAGCTCAGGGCCTTGGCTTCCGAACCTAAACATCAGCGGAAGTCACCACCTGCCCCGGTCCTAGGTGGAACTCTTCCGCCACCCAGGAGTCCAAGAGCAATGCACCCTGGGGAATTAGCCCCTAAGAGGGGTGGGGAAGGGAGCTGCCATCAGTGGCACTGCCTGGCGAGAGGCTTTATTGTACAGGGATGCCGGCCACCAACAGTCAATACGATTGAGCAGTGCTTTACAGATTCTCAACAACATAAAAGTAAAACTCATCCTCAGAGAAATTCAGACTGAAAGACGCAAGCTTATGTTAATGAGATGTTCCCTGAAATGCAGCGTATTATCAGGGCAACTACGAACTGTGTGGTCACGTGGTAAGTAAGCATGCTTTTAATACCAACACCCAGGGCTCTGGAGACAGCAGCAAGAGGAGCTCCCATGAGTTCCAGCAACTTGGTCTAGTCAGCAAATTTTAGGCTAGCCAGGGCTACATAGCGAGACCCTGTCTCAATAAAATAAAACAAAATATACAGGGTAAACGCCACCATGAACCTGATGTCAAAAGCAGGAAAACAAATCCTGCTTGCTTATCAATCTGAAAACATCAACTTCAAACATGCAGTTTAAAAAAAAAAAAAATTCCGGCATGCCAGGAACATCAGCATTCACATAAAAATGTGAACGGCTCCCATTACGGGGTTTGTGGACCACTGCTGATGTGAACATCCTCCCCTTTAGCGCTTTTATTCTAAAAGGAGCATACAATTATTGAGTAATGATGTGAATTCAACGCAGAAACAGGTTTCTTTATTTTTGTGGTAAGTTTTAGAAAAGCATCTATTTTGTCAACAATTCATGCATCTCTAAAGCATTCACAGAGCAAGGGATGCTTCCCAACCCCCGACCCAAGCAAGACCCAGGCTCCTCGGCGAGCAACATGCTTCCATCCTCCTAGGGTCTTGCTACACGGAGCAGACCAACCTATGTCTGGGGCCTGGAGAGCAAACTGCAGTATCTCATCTCTCTTCTTCCTCTTCCTATCCCCTCCTCTACTTCTACCCTGCTCCTCTTCTTCCTCCTCCTCCCAGAACAGTGAACAAAGGGTAAGTAAACATGCTTGCTTTTTAAAGGTCAGATGGAATGCAAAAAGAATCAAACCCCAGCACTTTGTTCTGACTATGAGACATCCCTGACCAAGTTACCCCTGGTCAATCCGCTGGCCATAAAACGTTCCTCTATTCACCCAGTATTGGTGAATAAACTCCACTGTGTGAACAAGACTCATGAGAGACTCCCCCCAAGCCAGAAGGTACCCCGAATCCACATCAGACAGGGTGTGGATATTTCTCATGATCTCATTTGAAAATCCCAACCTTAGGTCAGCCCTGAGGTCACCACTTACAGACCCAATGTCCAAAAGGAAGCCTTGCAGGTTTGTGATGGGCGAAACCCAGGTTTTTCTGCACTGTGACACGCCTCCCTTCAAAACGAAACAGGCCCAGTGAAAGGCCACCAGAGAGGCCCCTTGGGAAAAGGAACTTCTCAGATTCTAGCTCACCAAGGTCTCCGTTCAGCTATTGTTTGCAACAATGGCCTGGTGCGAATGCAGTATGCAAGGGGAACCCGATAGGTAGTCAAGTTATTTAATTCCCAGCCGGGATCTTCCTGGACGACTTCAGCTTATGCAAACTAGCCTGTTTCAGATTTGACTGACCACAAAGAAACAGCTACTGACCGACATGTCGCAATGCCTGCTAGAGGGAAAAACCCAACCAACTCAGAAGAATCTGAAAACCACAGAAAAACTCTTATGTTAAAGCGCAGTTATTCCAAGTGAGTGTCGCGGGTGTTGCCAAACAGTGACATATCGTTTGCCTCTATCCGAACATTTCTGAGAAAAACATGGAAGAAAGCAGGTGTGCGCAGGTGTGCACAGCAGTCACTGTGGCAGCTGATGGCTGTCGGGGATGGGTCCTGCTGTCGCCCATTGTCTTGCCTCCACTATGGACTTGGAGAGGCACCAAATTCAAATGCCATCTCTTGGCACCACCCCAATAAAGGTATGGCTCCCAGTACCTGCCAGGAACAGAACGGTTCTTGCAAAGACCTTAGGGACAGATTTCTGAAATGAAACACAGCAACAAGAAAACACCAGTTTTGTGAGAGAATGTCCTGAGAGAGACGGAGCTAAGGGCAAACTGTAGCAGCCAGCAGTACAGGGCTGCGCTCTGCTCACACTCTGAGCACCGCTGGGCTGCATGGGGACACTGTGGACCAGAACGCTACGTGAATTTTTTATACGCACGACATTGGTAGCTATGAACTATTTTCTGCTAGATCATTACATAGTACCTTGACTCTCCGTTTATGCATGGGCCACATGTAAACTCTTGACACTGCTGCTGCCTGTCAGAGCCGTAATTCTTGGTGTTCAAATGGACCATTCTGTATCCTAAAGTGATTGAACAGTCAATCTACTTTACAAAGAGCAATAACATACACGGGTAAACAGAGGCAGGGTATGCCTGTCTGGATTAAAAATTAAATTGCTTACAACTCTGGAATGGCCACTTGACAGCATTTGTAAGTAAGTTGATTAATGTTCATAAGCCAGAATATGAAAGCCAGAAATTACTCTGGTCCTATACATTCTAAGTTTTAGAGTGCCAAGATGCCTAAGAAGAGAAAATTAGGCTTGTCACTGTATGGCAGGACGCAATCACCACTGTGTTTCACTTCGCCGGTACACACAGACAAACACACACACACACACACACACACACACTCATCTGGCATGCTGTGGCTGAAAGTCTACTGTACTGTACAATGGAAGATGCATTGATTACAAGATGTAAGGATGGAGGGAAGAAGCTCGGTCGGTAAATGAGTTTGATCCCCAGAACCCAAATGTGACTAAACGCAGAGAGGGACAGCATACACTTACAGAGGCGGCGCGAGCCCTGGAGCTTACTGAAGTCCAGGCTGTGAGAGGGAATGCTTCATTCAGAAAGCTAAACCCAAGGAGACGGTGTGTGAGGAATAATACCCAAGGCTGTCCCCTGGCTTCCATACATACAAACATGGTCACCTGTACAGATATGTGCACCCACACATAGGTATGTTACCCCACCACCACACAGACACATAAAGGCAAAAGGGCACTGGAGAGGCAGATAAATAGTACAGGGCAGCTCTTGGGAATCCAGTTCTATTGGGCCTTGGGGACGAAGGCATCCCGTGACCGGTGTTCTCAGAACAAGAGCTCCAGCCAGCCTTCCACTAAGGCTATGCAGAAAGTTGCAGACGTAATACCTGGGCAGGTACTTGGGGGTTGTTTTTAGCCTACTGATCCTAAAGAGCCTCTCTCACTCCTTCCCTGGGACCCTCAATCCTATTGCCCATGTGATGCCAGACCCCAAAGATCTGAGAGCCCTTTGGTCACCCCTGGCTCCTGCTACTCTGTCCATCAGCTCACCCTCAAGAGATGGTCCCACTCGAAGTTCCCCCTATCTCATAGCACAGCTTCTTCAGGCCTAACCCAGACAATTCCAGGCCTTCATCCTGGGATTCTCGGTCCTTTTTTCCTACACAGCACCTGACCCCCACCTGCTTCTGCATCAGCACACATTGGCCCTCCTGTCCACCTTCATCAGTGACCCCAGGCAGCAATTTTACATAAGTCTCCTGAGCCCTTCTTCCCACAAAGCAGAGAAGAGCCCAGACCTGCGCCCTCTCCTGTGGTTCTTTCTTCTCTCCCCTGCCTGTGACCTATTGTCTCCTTCACAATTTCACCCAGGGGACTCCAATGCCTCTTCTCAACCAGACCTGCTAACCAGAGCTGGCTGGAGCCCAAGGTATCTTGCTAACCATAGCTGGCTGGGGCTGAAGATGTCTTGCTAACCACAGCTGGCTGGGGCTGAAGACGTCTTGCTAACCAGAGCTGGCTGGGGCTGAAGACGTCTTGCTAACCACAGCTGGCTGGGGCTGAAGACGTCTTGCTAACCGCAGCTGACTGGGGCTTAAGATGTGTTACTAACCATTGCTAGCCGAGGTTGAAGGACACTTTTCACTCCTGCACATAATGCTGCTAAAGAAAGCTCTTAGTTTTAAAGTAATTTTACTGCTAATCGTGGCAGAGAAAACATATAAGCCGCCATTAATTTTAAAAAGTCCCTTGATGGAGCCCTGGACTTTCTCCTTTACCAACATAACCCTCAGGAAGGATGCTGGGATTCCCCGCCTCTGCTTTAACATGCAAGATCCCCTCATCTCACACACACCCAAGGACCAAATCCATCCTACCCAGTCTTCTTCCAAACCAGAAGAAACAACCAAGACCAAACGAGGGGACATCAAGAGACAGCCGAGGAAACTGCTCTCTGCCTGCCTCCCCCAAGAACCTTCCCTGAATAATCTACACCAAAAAAAAAAAAAAAAAAAAAAAAACAAAAACAAAAAATAAAAAACAAACAAACAAAAAAAAAAACGCCTTCCCTGTGCCCCCTCCCCACATACACACACAATGCAAATTCAGGATTTGCTCCATGCCTTACCCTAAGTTGCCGGCTCAATTCTCTTCTCACACAAATTGTATATAACAATGGTAGCAAAACCTGGGATCGTGTGAGCATTACCTGGGTACTTCTGTAAGTTACTGATGGGCTGGGGGGACGGCTTAGTGGGTAAAGTGCTTCCCTTGGAAAACAGGAGAACCTGAATTCAGTTCCCACGATCCACTAAAAAAGCTCATCAGGACTGCGCACTCTTGTAATCGCAGGGCTAAGGAGGCTCACTGGTCAGCCCCATCTGCTTGGTGAGTCTGAGGCCACTGAGACCTGGTCTTAAAAATAAAAAGTAAGGTGGAGAACTGGAGAGATGGCTTAGCAGTTAAGAGCACTTGTTGCTCTTGCAGAGGACCTGGGTTCATTTCCCAGCATCCACATGGTGGTACCACCTGTAGTCCAATCTTAAGAGAATTGGACACCCTCGGACAGCCTCTTCTGACATCCTTAGGAGCCAGGCATGCATGGAATGCACATACACAGATGCAGGCAAAATAAAATAAATAGATCTAAATATTTTTCCAAAAGTGGGCTACTCCTTAGGATAACAGCAAGGTTGATATGCCTGGCCTCCAGCTGTAAAACATTCGCATGTGTGCACATACAAAATACACACACACACACACACACACGCACACGCACATGCACAAACATACACACACACACAAACAAGCACACACATACACTAAAGTCTGTAGACCTGGAAGGCCCACACCTAGAGAGATTATTAGTGGGAGTGGAAAGCACATTGTCAAGTTCCCTCGTGACTTGAACACAGCCTGGGTTTTGAAGCTCCCTTGCTGGTCTTAGGTTGCACTGTGTCTCTCAAAACCCTCTGCAACATTTACTTCCAGGCAGACCCTGCTCAAGCTAGGCAACTATGTCATCTCACTGAAAGGGTCGGTGGAGAGGCTCGGCACATGTGCAAGGTGAGCTGGAATCAGGTTTTTCATTTTCTTTCTTTCTTTCTTTCTTTCTTTCTTTCTTTCTTTCTTTCTTTTCTTTCTTTCCTTCTTCCTTTCTTCGGCACATGTGCAAGGTGAGCTGGAATCAGGTTTTTCATTTCCTTTCCTTCCTTCCTTCCTTCCTTCCTTCCTTCCTTCCTTCCTTCCTTCCTTTCTTCCTTCTTTTTGGTTGGCTACCACATATAGTTAAATGTGTAGGAATTTTGCCAGCCCACGCTGTGAGCTTAAAACCAGCCAGGGTGGGAGTGTTTACACCACAGAAATTGGCAGATCCAGGCTCTTTGTTTTTCTCCCCTGGAGCAGGTTCCCAGCACACACCTGGCTCCTAGCCTCCTACACCGGAAGCTGGGTAAACAGGCCCTCAGATTTCAGGGGGGTCCTGAGATCTGAGCTCTTCATGGTGGCTAGGAGAAGCCTGAAAAAAAAAAAAAAAACTGAAGCCATAAAAAAAATTTTTTTTCAATCTTTTCAGAAGAGTTGGGCTAACAGGCAGCCCCAAAGTTCTCCTGGAAAAAGTCTCCACCGAGCAGATAAGAATAATCTCATTAACATGTCATTTATTTGGCTGTAAAAAGGAAGGTGGAATCCTTATCTTATGTTTACTTAACAGTCGTCCTACAATCTTAACTGTGAGATCGCCAGCCCAGGACACCTCTCTCGGTGGTACAAGGGCAGGCTTCTGGTAGATTCTGCCTGGCTTCTCCCCACTGCAGAACCTCAGATCTTCCAGATACATCAAGCTCTGCCCTGCAGACAGGCAGGGTGAGGACGCCCGCTGCAGGAGTGGAGGTGAGCACTGGCTGCCTTCCAGGGGCCGAGGTTTCATCACCTTCCCGAGTGTGAACTAGTTCATAGCTGTGTAAGAAAGACGGCATCCAGCTATTTCCATGCCTGTTTCCCAACACTCCCCGGATGCATGACTGGGGTGTTTTGTTTCTTCATCTCAGCACTCTGAGGGGCGATGGAGGCCTCTGGAATACACAGGTCCAGGCTCAAATGCCGGCTCAAGCATGCATCCAACTATGGAAGCGGAAGTTAGCAGAATTCTGCCAGTCTTGCTGTCAATAAGTTATTTGTGCGGGCTCCCTAAAGTGCATAGAGGAAGACTCCAAAGAGCACAAAAAGTGTCACTGGAGTTCTCCGTGTGACGTTGTGCAACAAGGCTTTTCCTGGAGAGACGCTACACACATCTACTCACCCTGCAGGGAGCCCACCATAGACCAAAGTACAAACACCACCAAATTCCAACTTGGTGGACCAATGAGTTTTATTTACTTACAGGAGTGTGAGTGTGGGGTTCCTTACTTACTGGAGCAGAAATGACTCAAAGACAACCCCGCCCCAACACGAGTGGCAGCTCACAAAAGCCGGGAACCTGGAGCACACGGCACAGCCTACAGGCAGTTCAACAGGTTAAGGGGTGTCCTTTCTAAGTAATTCAGTCCGTCTAGACCTCTTGCAGGCAGCTGGTCTAATCTCGCTTGCAGCTAGGCCTCTCTGTGAGTGACACTCAGGTTTTATTGCTCACTCCGGAAAGGGGCCTAGTGAATCTGGTCAGTTTCAGGGACTTCCTGAAGCTATTTTGAGTTGCTTACCCTCCTGTTTAAGAAGTTTCCCTGCAGGATGCAATGGAGGCAACAGTCACATAACAGATGTCTCATTCTCTTGAGTGGCATCATGGCTTGCTGACTGTCGAAAGGGCAGAGTACATGGCAGGTAGACAAGAGACTAGATGGGCTTCTTAAAACTCAACCCCAAATGCCTCTACACTTCTGAAAGGTTGTGCAATCTCTGGCCTCTAGAGGCTCACATCCTTCTCCCAGGAGCCGGCCTACATGCCTGTAGTATGGAGTTATGCAACACAGATGTCCCGGGGCCTGCTGAGTAGTTGGCCAAGGCTTCTTGGAGGACACTGAATGCACATGCATTGGTCCCTGGGTGTCTTGGGGTTTGGTCAATAATTCTCTGTCACTCCTCAAAGTGGGGCAGCTGTACCGCTTGTGTTGTGCAAGTTTCTGTGGAGCAGGACCTATCTGAAGCCACTAGAAGCTGTGTTAGAAATGGGGTGGGCGGGGGCTGTGGGAGTCAATGCAACTGAGGTAAGCATGGCTATCTGCCGCCAGCCATCCCCATCCCCATCCCTGGCTGGCGGATTGTAACCTTGGGACAAAAAAAGTTGATGCTTATCTCTAGAGCTCTGGGAAATGTCCCAGGGATCTGACTCCAAGTCTTAGGAGAAAGATGGTAACACAATCCCATACAGGTGTCCAGGCCGAAAATAACAAAGCAGCGGGAAGGCTGTCTGCTTGCTGATTCCAAAAGTGAGTTACGATGCTGTGCCCTGAGCCAGGACTGCAAGTTAGGAACACAGTGGCTCTGGCCTCCTTCCGGTCAACGGCTCTCAGAGAAACACCAATGGCCTTCTCACCCAGAAGGTGCGTACCCGCGTGTACACACACACACACACACACACAATCCCACATGGTTTTCAAGGGCCAAGGGCTCTTAATTGGCTGGGAACAGAGGACTCAAACCCAGGAGGCCTCCCAGGAATCGAGGGCGTAAACCCCATTCATCATTCATTCTCCTATCTCATTATCAGACTAGAAACCAACCAGAGAATAAAAAGAAAGTCTATGCAAACAGCCCGAAGGGGAATAATTCCAGCCTGCTGCTGGATTAGCAAACAGCAAAGGAGAAATTCCAGGAAGACTACTCCCCCAACACCCCCCCCCCGACTTCTACCTTGGCCCAGAAAATTAACAGCACAACTTGTGTTAACAATAGCAGGAACGAAGGGTGCTTTTAACAACAATTTATCCGGCCAGGTTTCTGGACCCTTCCAAGCCCCTGTGCCTGAGCTCACATCTGCAACCAGACCCAGGCCACATCAAAGTGCTGGGGGCTGGGGGGGGGCGGGGCAGGGGGAGCAACAATTAAAAACGAAACTATCAGAGGGTCACCAGTGACACGCAGAGAATCTTCCAGCTGGGCTCTTGGCTGGGAGACAGGGTGAGGACAAAAGGCAGCCTGTGTGCCTCACCTCTCTGTCTGGGTCCCTATTAATTGTTCTTTAAGAACATTAAAGGCTGGTGCCAGGACCTGGGGACAACAGGAAAGAAAGGAAAGTCCACAAAGGCCTCGCTGGCGTGGCTGCCGCCGGCCTTGGAGCTGGTCATTGTTCAGTCGGTAAACACGGGAGACATAAAACAAATCTCTGGGAAACCAGGTTGTACGCTTCATATACCCTCCCAGAACCAACTGTTCCCTCCTGGAGGATGACCGGGGCAGGCATTTTACAGGACAGTCCACAGCTTTACCTGTAGCTGGCACCAGGACTCCCTGACTTCAGGACATCCACCCATCCTCCCAAGTCCAGAAGGTGCTGCAGGAAAGCCGTCTTGAGAACCCCAGCTGCTCCCAAGCTTCTCACTTTGAAGGACTTAGCCTGCACCGATAGGGAAGTAAGAGCGTGTTCTGGGATCCCTGGGGCCTGCCTGGATCTTGCTTCCAGGGCAGGGTAGCCAAGCTCGAGGTAGCCTGTTTTACCGGATGACACCGTAGAACAGCTAAATGCTCCCCAGCACATTGAAATACAGCCGCTGTCCATCTAAGGATGCCAAAACGCTCCGCAAACCACCCATTATTTTTTTTTATGGTGGCCTAGGAAGCAGACTGGGAATCATTACTGTCATATTTACAAGGCTCGGCACCAAAACCACGGACAGGGCTGAGGTACCGGGTCTCCCCTTCTCTCAAGCTATACCCACCATCTCATGGAAAACCCCAGCACATCAAAAGGGAGACTCGTGACTATCAGAAACAGCCTTTGTGGTGAGGCACGCCAAAAAAAAAAAAAAAAAAAAAAAACTTTGGACACTCGAGACAATCAGAAGGGTGGGGAGGGTATAATTTCATGCAAGGGGTTTTTTGGGGGGTTATGCAAGAAGGCGCCAGGTATAATTCAATGAATAAATCTACAAGGTTGTGACACCCCCTCCCCACGAATGTGGAATCAGCATGGGTCTCTTGTGTTGTTTATTTCTGTTCTGGACACTCAGTGCTTTTATAATCAGAACAAAAGTTATGCGAACTTTATTTCTGCTGCTAAATCACAAAATAGCATAGAGCACCAATCAGCTGCGCTAACAAGGGGAAGAACAAACATGAATAAAACCCAGCACGGTATTCCCTTTCAAATCTCATTCATCCACGAGGCTCCACAACCTTCTGTGCACGCAGAGCGGCCAGCCAGCTCTCCCGTGGGGCATCTGCCCGGGCCCGGAAACGGCCAGCACCAGAAAGCCCCCCAGTCCGCACCGCGAAGCCCCCCAAACCTACACACTGCACCTCCAGATCCCAGCTAGGAGACTCCTGGCCCCCAAACTGGGACCCTCTAACAAGACACACTCGGGGGCGCAGAGCGGCTTCCCGGTAAACAGTACTTGCAGAACAACGCTCCTCTACCCCAGCCGGCTGCTCCCACCCACCCGCGCACCCTGGAGCTGTCACCTCGAGGGTGCTCAGTCACTAGATCTCCAAGACAGAAACTGGAGTTTTCAATTTCATGCTCCGGGAGGGCTCTCTGAAGAAGTTGAAATGTGCATTGTCACCAAGTTTAACCCGGAGCCACGCGCCCTTCGCTCCTCCCCAGAACTGTGCGAGTAGCGCCCGCGACCCCTCTCAGCCCTCCCTACGCCCCAGGCCCTAATGACCGTGATCGGCAACCCGAGCCGGGCCGTGACTACAGAGGGCAGGGCACATGGAGCTCTAGGGATTTGGATCTGCTTCGGGCTGGCCGCACCCCTGAGCCCGGGATGCAGCCCGAAGCCACCCCGCGCGCGGGGGTAGGGTGCGCCGTCCGGCCCCGGGTTTCTCGCCGCGCCTACCTGGCTCGCATGGCGCCTGGCGGGTCCTGCGGCTCCCTCGTCGTGCGGGGCTCGCCCGGCCGGGGGCGCGCGCGGCTCCGGGAACCACGGCGACGGAGATCGAGGGGCGGAGGTGGTGAAGTGCCTGGACGCCGCGACAGCTCCAGAGGGCTTGGCTCTCGCCCGCGGGCTCAGAGGTGGTCTGGGCCGGGGCGGGGCGCGAGTGCGGGCGGGTCCCGGGCTCAGACAGCGGGCGCGAGGAGGGCGGAGCGCAAGCACGGACCGCGGGAGGGTTGGGGCAAGACTGGGGGCGGAGCGGGAGCGAGAGGCGGGGTCAAGCCCAGGCTGGGGCGTAGAAGACCCGGGGCGGAACTTCACGCTAGGGGCGAGTCTCAGGCGGAGAGGCGGGGCCTAGGTGAGGCTGGGGCTAACGTGGGCGGGGCATTCTCGAAGGGGCGTGGTCAATGCCAAGCTGGAGCAGTAGGGGCAGGGTCTGGAGCGGGGGGGGGGGGCAGTGCTTAGCAAAGGCGGGGCCTGACTCCAGGGGGCGGGGCATCATGGAGGGGCGGGGCCAAGAGAGCCACGACTGGTTGAGAGAAGCTGCTTGGCGGACTGGCGCCTCCACCGCCCGCGTGCAGTTCCCGCCAACGCTCCTCCTTGTCTTCCTCCTTAACAACACCAGCTGAGGAATCGGGGTTGGATCCTTAGGGGACTTTGCCCCTGGGCCCAGAGTATGCGCCTCCGACTGTCTGATGGTGACCTCCGGTGTTCGGTTTTGGGGGAGACTCTTGTCCTCCCGTCCAGAATCAAGCTTATTGAAGGCAGTGGTTAAGCAGTTAAGCGGAGAAAAAACACGGCTTTAGCGAACAGCTACTAAGGGAGGAGAGCTGCCCGCTAGGCAGTCTGCAAACTCAATACGTGTCAGCATATTTACACTTCCTCTGCCCAGGCTCCATTGGCACAGGAGACGCTCAGTGAATGAAAGCACTGCGAAGCAATGGAGCAAAAGCCCACGCTTGGCTGCTCATATGAGTCGTTTCACGGGAGTGGACAGTGGCTTGTAGGGTTGGATTTCCTCAGTGAGGTCGAACCAGCCTTCCGCCGCCGTGATAAATGGTAGGGAACGGAAGCGGCAACTTGGAAGCCGGAGCAAGCGTATCTTTAATGTCACAAATCCAAATCCGGCAACCCACTGAGTCAGTCCTCACTGCCATCACCGGCGACAGATACCGTTTATATTTTCAAAGTGACTTCAGACGTTAACGCAGATTGTCGTATCTGTCAAGACCGCATGGGGTGTTTCGAAATCGGAATTCCAGCCAGGAGTTTTGCATTTCATCC
Organism: Alexandromys fortis; assembly: GCF_014885135.2. NCBI lineage: Eukaryota > Metazoa > Chordata > Mammalia > Rodentia > Cricetidae > Alexandromys > Alexandromys fortis. The sequence goes on from NW_026068020.1 coordinate 3,656,577, forward strand.
GTGTTCTTTATGCTCCCCTTTCCCTCAACCCTTGCACTCGGCTCTGGGAGCCTCCCTTGAGAGGAATTAGGTCTTTTCCACTCCAGGTACAGTCCTGGTGGATTCGGGTAGACAGATGGGTCAGTCTAGGGCTCAGACAGTGAAATTTAGTATTCTCTTCTAACGTGGAAATCATCACAATTACTCTTAAAATATAGCTGCAGACCTTAAAGGAAGCAGTTTCCTGAAGGTTCAGGTAAAGCCTGGCTTAGCCTAGGCGGAGGGGGAGGGGACAAAGCATCCAGACTGTGGAGGGCATGTCAGGAACCAGCCTGCTGTGCTGGGAAGGCTAGGCCTCTCGGTGACTCACCTACCTATAGGAGTATGAAAATTAAATACAGAGCGTAAGTCTCCGCAGAGTGCCTAGCACAAAGTAGTTGTCACTAAGTTTTAGCTATTTGTATTACTGCTACTCCAAAGGACTAACGTCTGTCGGAGACAGGGAGGATATTAATGACTTTGAGCTGGGGATAAAGCTCAGTTAGAGTTTGCCCAGCATACACAAGGTCTGTGTTCATCCTTAGCACTAAATAAACAAGGGTGGTGTGGTGGATCCAGCCTGTACTCAAGGACTGAAATTCAAGGACGTTGGAGACAGAAGGATCAGAAGTTGAAGGTCATACTCCACAACTTAGTAAATTCAAGGTGCATAAGACCCTCTGTCTTAGGGGCTGGAAAGATGGAGCAGAGTTGCCCCAGAGGGCTGAGCTTCAATTCCCAGCTCCCTTGGCAGCTTACAAACATACATCTAACTGGAGTTCGGATACCCTCTTGTGGTTTAATGGACACCAGGCATAGGCATAGTACACAGACATATATTCAGGCAAAACACGCATTTACATAATATCTTTAAATCAATAAATTAAATTAATAAATAAATCTTTAAAAATAAAAGATCCTGTCTTAGGGCAAGAGGCGACCTGTTCAGTTGTGTGTCACATACCGTAATCCCAGTGTTTGAGAAGGTGAGGCAGGAGGATTCTGAATTCGAAGACAGCTTAGGATCGGTAGCAAGACTGGAGGAAGAGATGCTTATAAAGCATTTAAAAACACGGGTGAGTTGTAAATGATCAAAGGTATGAAAAGATGGAGTGCCGAAACTGCAAATAGCCCAACGAGTGAAAAGCTCCTCAGCTGCACCCCCTGCACCCACCGACGAGGAAGCTCAGAGGATACAAAGGAGCAGCAGCAAGGTGAGAAAGCCTAAGTGTGACCTGGGCAGTGCCCTGACCACGGGGAAGCAAAGGCCGGAGACACAACACAAGTCAGCGGATGGAACTGGGCAGAAATTCAGACTGCAACATGAATGAACTCAATACTGCAGAGCACAGGAGCTCCGGCGTCCACCAGGCCAGCAGAGCATGGGATACAGAATTCAAGCCTGCCTGCCTCCTAGGTGAGCAGCTGACTGAATCCAGGGTCTAGAAGCAAAATAAGGGAGAGAAAGAGAAGGCCGCTTCTTCCTGCCTAAGTCAGATTCAACTTTGAGAGAACTAAACCGGGGAGAGAGAACACTGTGTTTAAGTTAAGCCATCTGTGAAGCATTGTGTGTTCTGGAAGGAATGAGGTCTCTAGATACGCTTCCTGCTGAACGCGTGCTTTGTGCCTCTGCTGCTTTTTTTTTTTTTTTTTTGACTTGCCCTTAATTTAAAGATCTCTAAGACAAAAAGAAGGGGGAAATGAGCTACCCTGAGCAGTCACCGTGTTCAAGTGTTCGTCGAGCATTATGGGTGCAAACGGGACAGCAAAAGTCAATAACCCGGGTTTCTCAGTACAAGAACAGTGCTCATTTGTCTCATGAATTAAAGCATTCTGAGAGCTGGGCACATTGCCAAGCACCTATAGTCCTATTAGTTGGGAGATAGTGGCAGGAGGATCAGGAGTTCAAGGTCGGCTTCTCTTAAAAGAGTGTGTTCCAAGTCAGCCTGGACTCAATGAGACCTTGGCTCAAAACACAAACAAAAGCAAAAAATGTTAGCGGCAAGTGTGGTATGAATGGAAACATTGGTCCTGAATGAAACCTTCTCTTAACATTTCATGATGAAAGTAGATTGCTTGTCTGTAAAAGTTCATTGTAAGCTTTGGATGTCTAGCAAGACTATGTACAGGCAAACCAGTCGGTAGTGGCACACACCTTTAATCCCAGCACTTGGGAGGCAGAGACAGGCGGCTCTCTGAGTTTGAGGCCAGCCTGATCTACAAGAGCTAGTTCCAGGACAGGCTCCAAAGCTACAGAGAAACCCTGTCTTGAAAAATAAACAAATAATCAACCTATGTACATGCACACAACACATATATATGAATTTGATATATATACTTATATTGATAGATATATACATAAACATATACAGAAAGACAGAGTGGTGGGCTATCAAACCTGATTGTGTGGGCTCATAGGCCAACTTGACCTCCCGATGGCTGGGTAAAATGAAGCCATGCCATCTGTGCCTGTTTTCTCATCCTAAGGTAGGCACCACTGGGCAGGTGAAATGGCTCAGGAGGTAGAAGTGCTTGTCATGTGAAGCCTGACACTGTGAGTTCAGTCCCAGGGACCCATATGGTGGAAGGAGTTGACCTCTGGCCTATATACCTATGCCGTGACAAGACATAGCCCTCTTCTCATAATGAAATAAATGTAAAAAAAAAAAAAAGAGATAGATGTGATGCTTGCAAGGATTAATTGAGATAATGTGTGGATATTGATTAGCACAGCGCTGGGCACACAATACATCACTTCCAGATACAACCTGTTATTTACATACACAAAACCTGACAAATGATTCTTTGGTTCACCTTAAATCCAAGTGAGTGAGTCTGGTTCTTAAGTTAACTCCAAATAGAGATGTCCTTTTCAAAGGGATGCCCATGGTGCTTTTAGGAAACAAGTTGGTGACACTGGCCAAGACAGTGACTTGGGTGAGTTCTGCATAGGTCTCCCTGCAGTCATGCACTCAATGTGTTGTAAAAACTGTATTTTGGGGATGCCTCATATGTTGTTAAGCCTCGAGTCTGAAATTTACCCCCACACAATCACATTTTGAACCCTTATATCTAGCACAGTGATGCTATTTTGGGAAACCTTTAAGAACTATGGCCTAGCTGGTAGAAGTAGGCCATTAAGGATGGGGCTTTCCCTGTGAGAGCCTGGCCCCAGGTTCTTGTCTTCTGTTCTGCGTCCTGGCCACCCATGATGTTAACAAGCCTCTCCCACACTCCCTCCACCAGGAGCTAAGCTGCACCCCCTTTCTGAACCGAAACCGCGAATGACAATCAACCTCTCCCTTTTCACTCATTCTCCCTTGCAGGTATTTTCTTCCACGGATTCAAAGGTTACTGGCTTCTGCCAACTAGAACCGGGAAAGTGAGATGCAGAGAAAAGACACTCAACTACCTATTACCAACCCAGATGCGTCCCATCCGCGCCAAACAGTGCTGCCCATGCTCCATGCGAAGTACTCAGCAATCAGCAAAGCCACTAACACACGTCCAGGATCACCAGCTCGGACCAGAGCAATGCCAAGTGGCTGTCAATCCTGAACTCTACAGACACTCTCTAGTATGCCATAGTCGCTCTGGCCACCTGGAAAACAAACTTCACACAAAGGGGGTGGCTGCACCGGAATCAGAAGCAGGCCCATCAATAAAGCATCTCTCTGTCTACTCGGGGATGTGCTCAGCCATGAAATAGAAAGGATAATATTTCTTTAGAGGAATGAAATCAATATGAACCAAAATAGCGGTGTGGAGGGGAAAACAGGGTTGAGAGCTGCAGGGAAGGAAGAGTCACCCTTTTTTTTTGTAGGAGTTGCCTAACTGCTGGTAGGTTACCCCTTTCTTATTGGACCCCATACCTGAGAACAGGTGGGCAAGGCTCGCTGGACTTAGTGAGTTAGTGAAAACGCAAAAGCAGAGGGCATGAAGTTAGGAGGGAGATCTGAAGAGAGATAACAGGGGAATGGAAGATAGAGATGATTGTATTTCCATGTATACATGTATGAAATTCTCAAAGAACAGATAAAAGGGCATATGTGACCTAGCTACAGAAGGGCTGAAGGCATATAGTACCTGATACTCTTCCAGCAGAAAATACAGGTCATAGAATAATATCTGGGGAGAAAGCTACACGTCCAGCAGCCTACATATAAAAGAGATTGATTCACCTGAATGATTGAAAAGAACTTCAAATTGGGGGCTGGAGAGATGGCTAGATAATTACGAGCAAGTACTGCTCTCCCAGAGAGGGCTGGAGTTCAGTTCCTGGTGCCCACATCAGGCAGATCACAACCCCTAGAACTCCAGCCCCAAGGGGATCCAACACCTGTGGCCTCCACAGGCACCCCCACAAATGTGCCCATGCACATGCACGTAATTAAAAAGAAAAGAAATGGGTTTGTTTATTCATTTTTTTAAAGGAAGAAATTCAAAGCTGCTGTCTCTGGCTTTGAGTGTGCAGAGAGATAACCTGACCTCAATCCCCCAGAATGCCAAGCACCTCGCCACATCCATTCCACAGCCAGCATGGGGAAGGAACCCTGAAGACAAAGCTGTTTTCTTCTTAAGAATTCTGGCTTTCCGTCGGTAACAACTGTCCCTCTGCCTAAAATTCACGTGGAAGAGACTGTCTCTAGCCTAATCTGCAGGAAATCCATCTATTTTGCCTGTGTTTATTTGAAACTGAGAATGAATCTACGTGATTCTTGGGCTAATATTTGGAGTAGGAACATTGCAGCTTAGCCTTTCTTAGCTGCCCTTAAGAGTCAGCTGTGAGCTAGGTGTGCTGGAGCTCATATGTAATCCTAAAACCCAGGGGCTCAGGCAAGAGAACCTCAAGGCCGAGGCCAGCCTGGGCTACACAGCAAGTCCTTGCCTTAAAAATTCAACAACAAAATAAGCAAGTAAATGGACCAGGAGCCATAGCTCAGTTGGTAAAGTACTGGCATGCACACAGCCATAGATTCAGTTCCCAGTACTGTGTAAATTGGTGCCTGTAATCTTAGGCAGGGATAAATAAATAAATAAAGCTGACAAAATTAAAACATAAATCTTTTAAGCTGGGCATGGTGGCTGTTATTCTTAAAAAACGATGAGAGAGCGGCTGCAAACGGTCCCCGGGTGGGCTGGCGGAGCCCGCCATGGGAAAGCGGCTACAAAGGATCCCCCGGGCTGGCTGGTGGAGCCCGCCATGGGAAAGCGGCTACAGGAGGGCACGCTTCCTTAGCCCACGGTGGCGGCAGGTAACAGACACGTAAACACAGGAAATAGCCATAAGTATTTATTAAGGAAGGGGGAGAAAGAAAGACAGAGAAAAGAGATAAAAGGAGAGAGGAGAGATAAAAGAAGAGAGAGACAGAGAAAACGCGTGCGCACGCCAAGGAAGCAGAAAGAGAGAGAGGGGTCCCAAGATGGCGATGGGCGGGTCAGAGGTTATGGGAGTGGGCGTGGCTAGGGCAGGGACCCAAGAATATCAGTGGCTCCTGCCTTTAATCCCAGCACTCAGGAGGCAGAGGCACGTGGATGTCTGAGTTCAAGGCCAGCCAGGTCTACAGAGCAAGTTCCAGGACAGACAAAGCTACACAGAGAAACCTTGTCTCAAAAAAAAAAAAAGGTATTTTAGGAAGCAGTTTTCTTTCTCTCTCTCAACACCCACACTTAAATCTGTGTTAAACTTTTTCTTTATAAACTTCAACTTCACTTCCAAAATTAAAACAATGAAAGTCAGCTGCGACTCTAAAAATGTAATAGCCTTAGCACTGAGGTCAACTGTATAGTGACTCCAAGGGACACAGCTGAATTCTCGGAATTCAGATCTGAGGTTGCACTACCCTACTGCTGTGATTTGTCACTGTAATTAGTATAATAAAGAAGCTAACTGACCAATAGCTGAACAGGATAAAGCGAGGCAGGAGAGCCAGGCTTGGAGGAAGAAGGGCGGAGTCCAGAGTCACCAGCGAAGGCAGAGGGAACAGGAAATGACATGCTATGTTAATAAAGGTACTATCACGTGGCAGAGCATAAATAAGGAATTACGGGTTAACTTAAAATATTAGAGTCTGAGCTAATGACCGAGCATTTATAATTAATATATAAGTCTCCGTGTTGGTTATTTGGGGCAGGCAGTTGGGGTGGGGAAGCTTCCACCTACACCTTGTCTTACTTTGCAAACAAATTCTATAACTATTTTAATCATGAATCCAATATGAAATTCGGCCAAAAATGTTACATATTTTATTGTCATGGGGTGAGAGATGAAGACATACTCTTTGCAGTAAGTTGTGATGACTGTATGTTTATTTCTTAAAGTGAGAGTCTCGCTCTCACTTTGTCTCTGTGTGTGTGTGGAAGAAATCCAGGACCTCTAACGTGCTAAGAAATCCCTCTCCCACTGAGCTACGTCCAGAACCCTTCTTTGTATATTCATTCTCAGATTAAACAGTCAGACACTCATCCATAATTCAGATATTCACATTTCCTCATTTTCATTACATTCCAGGTACGCAAGGGAAAAACGCATATTTCAAAATCAAGTAAATATATCCTTTCTAAAAGAAAAAATTCTACAAAACCAGAAAGGTCTACTTGGGCTGCCAAATACGACCCTCTAAAGAGCAGCTGCCAGGGCTACTGAGGAAGAATTTATTTCTCACCTACCATGTGCTGACCCTGGGCACAGACAGCTCTGAGAGAGGACAAGGCCCAGAGAGACAGGCACATCTGCTCATGCCGCTGGGATTTGGGGATGAGGAAGGAAAACGTCACAAGCCCCTGATGGGTGCCTTAAAGAAAACCCAAAGACCTGTGAAGAACAAGGAGACTGCTCTGGGCATTGGGACTGAAGCAGGTCCTAGGGAAGCCCACTGGGGAATGGGAGGGGAGATAGCAAGTGGGGGCGGCAAGGGCAGAGCCCCATACCCACCCCAGGGTGGAAAGAACTAGAACTGTGCTTGGTTATAGAACTGAAAAGAAACCAGTGATGTGGGAGAGGTCCTAAGGTGACCGTGTAGGGAACCAAGAGTCGTGGGGCCTCCGGACACTGCTTTATGCTTTGCTGCTTCCTTGCCACCGCAGAGAGCACCGCTTCGCCGAGACTGGAATAGGACACTCCTATAGGAAGAGACATCTGATTTAGTCAGGAAACAACAGGTGACCTGTTCACCATTCTGGGAAATGTTTATTCTTCAAATTCTAAGATGTAGGGACCATCCATCCTTTTGTCTGTCCTTACACAGACACACAGAGACATACCACACACATATTCACATGCATACACACACATCACATGCATACATGTGCATACACACCACACACACATACATACACATTCACACACATACACACACCACATGCACACATGTGCACACACACCACACATACACACCACACATACACACCACATATACACACCATACACACCACATACACCACACACACGCCTACACACACACCATACACACACACACACAGGCGTAGAAGCACTGGATTCTCAATCCACAATTCAGAAAGTCCATGCAGAATTCAGAAAGAATGAAGGCTTTATGGAAACTCCTGGAAATAAATCTAAATAGTCATTACATCTCTACTTTATTCACTTGAAATGACTGTATCTAGAGTGTTTAATGTGTGCCGAGCGGTGTGCTAAGAGATACAAAGCCCAAGTTCTCATTGGCAGGCAAATGAAGCAAAGGGGAGGCTTATCCCGTTCAAATGCTACCCAGGTCTAGCAGAGGAGGAAATGCTGCCGTTTCTGGCAGTCTGGATGAGACGGGAGAGCTATTATGCTAAGTGAAGTAAAGCAGGCATAGAAAGACAAATACCACACGTGCTCTCTCATCTGTGGGATTTAAAACAGCAGACGCAGAGATGAAATTGCTAGTTAGGGAATCGGCGTGGGGGTGGGGAGCTATGGATCGGAGGATGGATAGAGCGCCTCATCTCAGACTGGAGAGATGGGTCGAGTTGCTTTTCTTTTCCAAGCTCTGATGTGATGTGGCCAGTATAGCTGTGTTGATGGCTAGGGCTGATTGTCAACTTGAAAGGATCCTGGATCACCCAGGAGATAATTAATTAATTAGTTAATTAACCTCTTAATTAGGTTAGCCTCTGGCCATGTCCCGTTGGGTTATTTTGATTAGGTTAGAGGTGAGAAGACCAACTCTGATCTTGTTCTGTAGAAAGAGGAGAAAACGAGGGACAGGAATTCATTTTGTTCTGCTTCCTTAGTACAGGTTTGATGTGGGTCAGCAGCCCCCTCGAGCTCCTGCCATCCAGGATTTTCCCGCCATGCTGAACTGTATCTCCAAGTGTGAGCCAATAAAAACCTTTTCTCCCTTGAGTCACTTTTACTAGGTATTTCATCACTGCAATAAGAAAAGTAACTAAAAGATGGTAAATAACACTGTATAATATACTTCAAAATCATGAGGTGTAATTTCAGATATTCTCAACACACACACATACACACAGAGAGAAGCATTTGGGATGGACATGATAACTTGCTTGATTTAATTATGTATATATCCATATATCACACCAGCAAAATCTATCTCTAACTTATAAATACATATAATTTGTCAATTTATATTAAAATGGTAATTGTCTGTGACTGGAATACAATCAGTTTGTGTTTTTAAGTACTATAGACTTCCATGGATGTAATTTATTTAGAAAACTCATTTGGTGTATTGCTTTTTTCCCCCCTGAAAATTAAAGAGAGAGAGAGGAAAAGAGAGAGAATGTGTATGTATGTGTATGTGTGTATCTGTGTGTGTGTGGGGGGGTATAGGCATGTGAATGCACTTTCTACAGAAACCAAGGGAGGGAGTTAGATTCCCTTGGAGCTGGAGTTACACATGGTTGTAAACTTCCCAATGTGGGTGATGGAAATTGAACTTGAGTCTTTTGCAGAAGTCGTGTGTCCTCATAATCACTGAGCCATCTCTCCAACCCCAACTTGAATTACTGTAGCACAATGCCTGCTCTATGTACTACTACAGTACCGTTTGTGAGTCGGGCAAGGGGCTGGAGATTGAAACGCACACACACAGACAGCCAAGAATGCTCCTTTATTGTTTATTGTTTATTCCAGGGCAGCTTATATAGGGTCTCCTTGACTAAATGGCTACGCCCTAACGCTCAACTGCAAGCCCACCAGAAACCAATCTCTGTCATCAGGAGCTCCTGAGGGTCTCATGCTCAGAGCAGCTGCAAAACAAGTTATTTGCTCAGAGCATCTGCAAGCACAGGAAAACAAGCTGTTTACTCTGGCAGGCTTGGGGGTCATAGGAGATTCAGGGTCTGGGGGCCCACAGTCCCCAACATCTTCACCTTTTCTATATAACTAGACCAAGGTTCTGGAAAGACATGGGTGTAGCACAAATATGCAGCAATAAGTTGGAAAATGCCCTAGCGAACATAGTCACTGTAATTCTGGCTGCTGTGGTGGGGGCCGCAGCGATGATGATAGCGATGATGATAGCGGCCACTGCACCGCGGTGATCCTGAAGTTTCTCTCAGCTGGGACAGCTCAGCACCAGCTGATTAGCGTCAATAGTAAATGCTGACCGCAAACTACAGATCCTCCTGCCTCTGCCTCTGCCTCCTTCAGCAATCCTACCCGGCATGCACCACCAGAACCGGCCAGGGTGGCTCTACCAGGCTGGGCATCCTGCTGCTGCTGGGAGCCAGGGCAGCAGACAGGCTTGGGCCCTTCTGTGGCTGCTGCGGTGGCGGGGGTGGGGTGGGGTGGGGTGGGGTGGGAGGGGTCCCTTGGGTCATGCAGGAAAGCCTGCAGCTCATGCTGCAAACTCTTGGGCGTTCAGAGCTCGGAACTGCTGCCACCTTCCTGTGCCGACGCCACCTTCTCCATATGCCATGCACGAGCAGCCCAACGGGGTCTGGGCGGCTCAGGCTCCCCTTGGCTCCAGCACTTGCCATAGTTGCCAACATGCCTCACTCCCACCTTGGCTCCTGGCACTGCTGCCTCGGTTCCACAACTTCCAGTAAACAATCATTTGGGGAATTTGGGCATCGTTCTCTCTAAACTACTTCCTGCTGTTAGTTGGGTGAAGTAATTTTTTGGGGGGTGTTCACAGCAACCTTTCGGGGGTTCTTGGTCCATCAAACCTCATTACCCTGGAATGATTCCACAGGTTCTCATCTTCTATGGAAACAAAAGCAGAACCTCTTTTCCAAAGCAAAAAATCCTTAGATCCAAATTTTAAAGTTAAGATACCTTTCTTAGCAGTCCCCAGAATCAAATGTCTCCAGTCAAAAAATTAAAAGAAAATACAATAATACACATAATCCAGATTCTCTGTGCACATTCCATCTTTTTGAAGTCTTCAATTCATCCTCCCACCTCCTCTTTATACTTTCCTGCTGGACAGTCTTCCAGAGGGCATCCCTCAAAGAGTCCCTAGTTCCCAATCTCAGCTGTGCCTCCTGTGGAGCCTGCATCACCTGGAACCACAATCGGGCAAGAGTCTGGGAATGAAAAAACACATAGACACATACCCATCTTCAATCTACCCTCACCATTTCTGAGGGTGATCTCTCAGGAACCCCTAGTTCCTGATCTCACTAGGGGCATCCATTTGCAGTGCACAGTCCGCACTATATGCTAGGCGCTATAGTATGGCACGCGAGTTGGACAAGGGGCTGGAGATTAAAACAGATACACAGAGACATGGATAATACCAAGAATGCCCTCTTTATTGTGATCCAGGACAGCTTATATAGGGTCTCCTTGACTAAATGGCCACACCCTAACTCTCAACTGCAAGCCCACCAGAAACCACTCCCCTGCCATCAGAAACACCTGAGGCTCTTGTGCTCAGAGCAGCTATAAAACAAATTGTTTTCTCAGAGCAACTGCAAGCATAGGAAAACAAGTTGTTTACTCCGGCAGGCAAAAGGTCACAGGAAATTCAGGGTATGGGGGTCCACAGTCCCCAACAAATTACTTCTTCTGGGGAGAAATAAATATGTGTTCACCCTAGATAGAGCAGCAATAACAGACCAAAGAAATGATTCAACAAAGTCTAGCTCAGTGAACCAAAGAATTTACTGGAATTATATCCAGGAGCATGGGCAACTCCAAGGCAGCTCATCACGGAGAAGCCACCTAGCTTGAGTGAGCACTCCCAAAAGCTGTGTCCCTGGAGCTGGCTGCCCAGCTTCGGACATCTGCACTGAAGACACCTCCTAGCAGCCACTGTTTATTGCTCACCTTCCAAGCAGAGCCTGGGAACCTAGAGGCTTTGCAGGCTGCCCTAGCCTTGCATGGTTCCTTTACTTCCCCAGTCTTAAGCACCTCCCTTCTCCCCCAGGAGAGAATGTCTCAGTTCAGAGGAAATAGCTGCACAACACCATCTGTAGGCTTTTCTTCTCTTTTGCTGTTCCACCTACTGGTGGGCAGAGCTCCTCTCTCCACGCGTGCTGCTCAAGATGCTGTAAAGGGCATATTCATAATCCCTGGCTCCCCCTCTCCTTCCCACTGTCCTCTTTCCTGCCTACCCTTCCTCTTTTTCTCTCCTATAAGAGTTTTCTCTACTTTCTCAGCCTCCTAAACCACATTTTTATTTTCATTGCCCACTCTGCGTGAAGTCACAGGGAGACAGATATGAGATGAGCATTAAATGAACTGTTTCTTGCTGGCGATTCTGGACCACATGTGGGTTTTGTTGTCGTTGCTTTGGTTTGATGTGTGTGTGTGCACGCATGCATGCATGTGTGCCTGTTTAGAAATTTGTTTATTTGAGACTGGCCTCCAAATCCATGCATCCAGAGATGACCTTGAATTAGTGATTGCCCTGCCTCCATTTCCCAAGTGTTAGGATTATAGCTGCCACACACACAGCTCCTCAAGTGGTTTCCAACATCCTAAAAGTTAAGGGAGCTGTGCACTCCTAGGTTCTGGTGTGTATGGGTGTCTCACCCTTGATGGAAGCCTTTTTTCATGTTATCAATCCTATTATCCATTAAGAAATTACTCTCAGGGCTAGAGAGATGGCTCAGCAGTTAAGGGCACTGACTGCTCTTTCAGAGGACCCAGGTTCAATTCCCAGCACCCACATGGCAGCTCACAACTGTCTGTAACTCCAGTTTCAGGAGATCTGACACTTTCACAGACATACATACAGGCAAAGCACAAACCCACAGGAAATAAAAATAAATAAATAAATAAATAAATAAGTTAAAGCACTCTTGTGGGTGTGCTTCTGGGAGGCTGACAACATCCAACTCTATGTAAACAGGGTGGACATTCCAGAATTTAGACTCTCATAGTGTAGTTGCAGGTGTATCTAACATGGGAGAGCATCTTTTAGGCACCAAAGCATGTGAATACATATTGAATGTTTTAAAAAGCTCATCTTTCTTGCCTTCTTTTTGGCAGTTTCAGTGTGGCACAAGCTGCATTGACCTTGCTGTGAAGTTCAGGTTTGCTTCAAACTCACCATTCTCCTGTCTTGGCATCTGAGCGCTGAGATCACAAGCATGCACCACTGTGCCTAGCAAAAGGTTAAAATGTCTGCTATCAGTTTGCAGTCCCCCAGGGCAGAGACAGTGGCATGGAACTGTAGGAGGCTAATTTCTGGGCAACTTCTCCAGGGTAGACAGCATCTCTCAGCTGAGAGCTCCCAGGGCTCCATTGACGGGTGTTCTATCTATCTGTTGCTTTCCTTGGTTAATTAACAAAGAAAACTGTTTGGCCTGATAGGTCAGAGCATAGGTAGGCGGGGAAGACAGAACAGAATGCTGGGAGGAAGAAGGAAGTGAGTCAGACACCAAGGAGCCAGCCACCAGGTCAGACATGCTGAATCTTTCCCGGTAAGCCACCACCTCGTGGTGTTACACAGATTATTAGAAATGGGTTAATCAAGATGTGAGAATTAGCCAATAAGAGGCTGAAACTAATGGTCCAGGCAGTGTTTAAAAGAATACAATTTGTGTGTTGTTATTTTGAGGTATAAAGTTAACCATGCAGGAGCTGGGCGGGATGAAAAACAGGCCTGCCCACACCTCATCACTACATTACTTTAGTTTATTTATGGGTGTGTGCACATACGTGTGTGGGTGTGTGTGTGCCACAGCACAGGGTGGAGGTCAGAGGACAAGTTTCAGGAATCTATTCTCTCCTTCTACCATGTAGATCCCGGTCTTAGAACTCTGGTTATCAGACAAAGTACCAGGTGCTGTTACCCACTGAGCCTTTTTAAAAATGAAAAAAAACAAACAAATTGTTCCTTTAGCTCATTGTAGACGCATGTGTATCCAAGACGGATTTGGTTATCAATTATTAACACTAGGTCACAAAGCCATTTTTAAAAGCTCAAATGTTTAAAAACCTTGTAATAATGAAGTGAGATTTGTATCCCAACTTTATGAAATTCACTGAGAAGAATGTTCACTGCTTTTTACCTTTAGGTCACTGGCAATTCAACACAAAAAAAGCAGGGCGAATTATGAATAAGTGTCCTGTGTAGGAATATAAATTTATTTACTTCATCCAGAGGACAGAATTCATCTTGTGGAGATAGTACCTTTTTCTTCATGTTCTTAGAAATTTCTCTTTGTTTCTATGTTTGTGGCCTTGATTCTCTAGACTTAAAGCACAGACACAAAACAAAACACGACAAGATCTGTCATTCAAAAGTTCCTTTATCCAGAATAAGGAAGACAGATGAGAAGAAGCCAGGATGTGCCAGGGGACACTGAGGTGCTTCTTGCTGACACAGAAGCAAGATTAGCCTGTGGGATCAAGCAAACGACACACTCAGCAATGTAAATGTCACTGAGGCAGAACCTGCTCATTTCAGAGTCTGTGAGGGGACATATGAGATGAACAAGGCTCCAGCTTAGGTGTGGATGACCTAAGGGGTGATGACTCCTTCTCAGGATGGAGCCAGTACTGAGAAAATGCTATGAAGCAGTTTCCTCCATGATCAGATATAGGAGGGTAAACAACTCAAAATAGCTTCAGGAAGTCCCTGAAACTGAGCAGATTCACTGGCCTCTCTCTGCCATAGTAAGCAATGAAAGCTGCAAAGAAGACTCAGAAGAACCGAGTTGCAAAGAGGACTCTGGGACCAGACTAGCTGCCTGGAAGTGGTCTAGATCAAGTGAGCCACTTGGAAAGGACACTCTCCGAGCTGTTGAGCTACCTTCATGGTGTACAGTGTCCCTAGGTTCCCAGCTTTGTGAGCTGCCACCCATTCTGGCGTGGGCTTTGGTGATTAGCTATCTTTGGGTTATTTCTGCTCCTGTAAGTCACCCCAATAAAACTCATTGGTTTATCAAGTTGACTTTGGTGATGTCCATATTTTGGTCTGTTGTGGGATCCTTATCTGGGGTGAGTAGGGTCTCCCAGGTTACATGATAGGAAACAATAAGGTCAGGTCTAAAGACTCCAGTCTGAAATATTTATGCTGTATCTAACTGTGGCGGTGTGGAAGTGAAAGACAATGGTCCCCATAGGTTCAGAGGGAGTGGCACTTTCAGGCAGTGTGGCCTTGTTGGAGAAATGGGGCTTTGTTGGAGGAAGTGCATCGCTAGGGGGTGAGCTTTGAGGCCCCATGTGACAGTCACTTCCTGGTGCCTGTGGATCTGGACATAGGTCTCTCAGCCACCTCTCCAGCATCATGTCTGCCTGCACGCCACTATCCTTTCCACCGGATAAGCCAGCCCAATTAGGTATTTTCCTTTATAAGAGTTGCCATGGTCATGGTGTTTCTTCACAGTAATACAACCCTAAGACACTAACCAAAGCCAGTCTGTTTCCTCCAGGGTCTTGATTCTTTTCAAGATAAGGTCTCATGGAGTCCTGGCTGGCCGGGAACTTGTTCTGGCCTGGAGCTGCCTTTTCATGCTGAAAAGAAGGCCACTATGACCCGTTCAGAGCCTGAGTCTTAAAAAACAGTGACTTGGGAGAATTTGTAGGCTTGGATCAGCTAGGACAGGAGAGAGCTGTCGTTTGCCCCTGGGTTCCTTGGCCTTCCCCTGCTCTGTATGTCCCCTCCTACCACCTTGAAAATGCCCCTTGAATACAGTCACCTGCCTTGGTACCTCTGGATCCACAGTAAATATTTGACTCTCTGGTGCTCACAGGGTTGGCTGTCCTACAGCATTTCCACTCTGAAAACTGTCTCCTCTTCTCATGGGAACTTCTTAGGTTCTCCCCCACTGCTACAGGCTGTCAGCTCCATCTCTCTGTACCTCATGCTTGGTGTCTGTGGGCTATCGATTGTTTAAGCCTCTGCACGCATGTGTGAGAGAATTTCTGGTTTGCGTTAATTGAGGTAGCCAGAAAACCTATCCTAATTGTAGGGAGCTCCATCCCACGGACTAGGGTGCTGGATGAAATAAAAAGAGAAAACAGTGCAGGGAGAAGCAATCTCATGGTAGCACGCGGGTGCTGGTGGCTGTAGATTAGATTATCTTGAGCACACTTGGCGCAGAGGAAGGACTCTCTGAACGCCGCTCCTTCCCTTGCAGAAGGCGACTTATCATGAAACATATTTCTTGTCGACTAAGATGGTGAATCTCCTTCGAGAATGGCCCTTTAAATCTTTCTTGTAGCCACTATTAGCGTCAAAAGACTAAAGTCCAGACAAGGAAAGGAAAAAATGGGGTGAGGACACTGCTCGAATAGAAAACAGAACAAGAATAAACAACCAACAGGCGAACAAGGGAAAGGGGTGGAAATGGAGCCATTCTCCACGACAAAGGAGAAAGGTTGAGTTAGAAAAAAAACCAAAAGCAGATGGCCCACAAGTCAGCCCTCCCAGGTGACAAGCAACGGAAAAGTCAAAGCAAATGTTACCTAGTGTGGGTACCTGAAGGGAAGTGAGGAAGGCTACCTGAGCATTAGAGACAAAGGTGAACCCGCCACCTGGAAGAGAGGCCCCACTCACTCTGATTGACAGAGTTTAACAGCACCCTCTCTGTGGGGCACTCCCTGCTCCTCCTTATCATCTATATGCTAATTAACTCATATTTACACATCTGGCCAGATGCTGTCTGCCACCACCAGAGCCTGGTTACAGTTGGCTGCTAGCTCCTCCTCTCTGGCTGGCCATTCTGTCCAGCCAGTGACCAACTGTTCCCATTGGCCCAAGACTTGGATTTTGAGGTGAGTGGGGATCCCAGGGATAATTGAACCGGTCCCAGGAAAACCAGACATCTAACATGAACGCCAATGTCTGAGACAAGAGAGCAGCTTGTTTTGATTCATGATACCATCACAGATTGGAATTCCACCCCCCTTCAGGGAGGGACCTCTCAGAGCACAAGGAGGGCAAACCTTGGCTTGGGTGCCATCTACCCTTGCACTTCCTCCTTGGTGTGTCTGGCACCCAGTAACAGTGGAGTGTAGTATGAGGTAGTAGCTAAGTCCCTGCCCGTGGCTTAGTGTATATAAAGCAACCTCCCAGTATTTGACTCCTTTAAATATATTTTTTAAAAAGCAACTTAAAACCCCACCACCCAAGGGCATGGTGTCTGTGTGTTTCACTTGGTTATCCTCTCTAGAGCAGTCAGTTGGAACACCAGCTTCCTGGGGTACAGGCACAGCTCCCTCCTGCCACCCTCAGCTGCCCTTACCATTTCAGGGGACCTAGCCTCAGGGCAGCCCTTATCTGTGACTTGGATGCAGAAAGGAACTTCGGGACTAGGTAGAATGCAGTGGATTTGGGATTTGAGGAAGTTACTTGAATGAAGGCTTAAGCAGGAGGTTAGAGAGGAGATCCTCACCTGAGAGCCAGGCCTTGGGCTTCTTAAAGAAGAATCCCAGAGAGTGAGTCATCCCCAAGGGTGGGCACCAGCTCTCTGGGGACACTCACAGCTCACAGCAGGCTGCTGCTTGTGTTTGCAGTAGCCACCTTTAATGCTTTGGTGGGGTTTGCAGCAAATGTCATAAAAAAACGTTGCTAAGAAAGCGAATGAAGTTACTTGATGGAACCTTAGGGGCACCCAACAGGAATAGCTGGCAGGGACACAGCCATTTTCACTGTGACAGTTGGGTTTGAGATTTCCAGATGTCTTGGGAAAGGGATGAGGCCACATCTAAAGTCATATATATCCAGGCCAGAAGCCTGGGTCATTGTTTGTTTGTTTGTTTGTTTTTATTGTTGTTGCTTTGTTTTTGTTTGTGTTTTTTGTTTGTTTGTTTTTGTTTTTCGAGACTGGGTTTCTCTACATAGCTTTGGAGCCTGTCCTAGTACTCGCTCTGTAGCCCAGGCTGGCCTTATATATCCACCTGCTTCTGCCTCCCGAGCGCTGGGATTAAAGGCATTTGTTTGTTTGTTTAACGTCTTCTATGAAAGGAGTACTTATTCTATGCTTGCAGCCTTCAGAGCAAATGTTTAGTGTTGGGATTGCCAGTCTACTGGCAAGAGGCTTCAACTAGAGTCTAGGGTGAGGGGGCAGCTTTTCTTTCCCAGGTGCCAGTAATTTCTTCCTACCCTGACTTAAAAATGTCTTCACCTCCTCATTCCCTTTCCATTGCCTTTCAATTGTCTATTTCCATTTGTTTCACTTGTGGTACGTTTGAGTTTGCTAAGAGTTTAGAATTCCCATACCTTCCTTGAATAAGTTTAGATTAAAGTTCTCTAAAGGAAGAGAACCAGTAGAATGAATATATACTTATACACACATATACATATATATACATACATACATACATACATACACACACACACACACACACACACATATTAAAAGGGGACTGTGGTGGTTTGAGAGAAAATGGCTCCCAAAAGGGAGTGGCACTTTTAGGAGGTGTGGTCTTGTTGGAGGAAGTGTGTCACTGTGGGGTCTGACTTTGAGGTCTTTTTCTTAAGCTTCACTCAGTGTGGCAATTGACTTCCTGTTGCCTCTGAGTCAGATGTAAGGACTGTCAGCTCCAGCACCATTTCTGTTGGCATACCTCCATGCTTACATCCATGACAATAATGGACTAAACCCTCTAAAACTGTAAGTGAGCCACCTCAATTAAATGTTTTTTTTTAATTTTTTAAAAAGATTTATTTATTTATTTATTATGTATACAGTATTCTGTCTGCAGGTCAGAAGAGGGCACCAGATATCATTACAGATGGTTGTGAGTCACCATGTGGTTGCCGGGAATCGAACTCAGGACCTTTGGAAGAGCAGCCAGTTCTCTTAACCTCTGAGCCATCTCTCCAGCCCAAATGTTTTCTTTTTAAGAGTTGCTGTGGTCACAGTTTCTTTTCACAGCTGTAAATGTTAAGAATATTTCTTAAGATGAGCCTCTGTGCTCATGCAAATAATTCCAATCAGACAAAAATTAGACCTAATAAAAGATGCCCATGTTTAATGCAGCACTCCTGGGTAGCACTGGCAAAGCATGGTGAGGGAAGAGAGGAAAGGGGAGACCATGCAAACCCCGTGACCACGTGTTTATTTTCTGGGGGGCAGACTAAATAGCCAGTGGGAGTGGTCCTGACCCTCCCTGGGGAGGGGTCACCACTTGGCAGGCTCTCTTGGCCCTCCCTGGGCCCTGGGGAGGGGCCACTGCTTTGCGGGCTTTCCCAGAGGTGGAGTCCGGACCAAGGCAACTCCCAGGGGAGAGGGCTTGAAATGGAGTTCCTGCCCAGTAGTCCAAAGATGGGTGCCAGGGGCTGGGATGAGGCCCCTGACTATAATATTCCAGACTCTTTGTATAAGGGGTGTGATGGGGCTGGGGTCTCAAACATTGGCAATCCCAAGTCTCTCCTTAGTCCTTGGAGAACACCAGCCTTAGAGGCAGTACTAGCTGTTAGCTGCTGAGTACAAGAGGCCCAAAGTGTGTGTTGTGGGGGGGATACTTAGTCTACCTGTCTATGAGAAGATAGATTCCCTGGGGGGCATCCAGAAAGCTAAAGAGGTAAAAGGCCGTTTTTTTTTTTTTTTTCAGGTAAAAGGCCACTTTTTGCAGTGTGAGTGGCTTTGCCAAACCCAAAGGCAAGCTTCAAGGTGGAAGGTCTTTTGTAACCATCCACAGAAAACCTTAACTAAGACAGTGATAATTAGATTGACTCACAGGATGTGGTCTGCATAGCCCAACAATGGCTGTCTCACACTGGAGAGTCTATGAGTGTAGGCAGAGGTTTCTGTCCCGCTGTTCAGTCCCAAAGAAACAAACAGAAGACTACATTAATTATAAATGGATTGGTCTATTAGCTCAGGATTCTTATTAGCTAATTCTTACATCTTAAGTTAGCCCATAATTCTTGTCTGTGTTAGCAACGTGGCTTGGTACCTTTTATCAGTGAGGCATTCTCATCTTGCTGCCTCTTGGCCTGGGTGACAACTGCAGACTGAGCCTTTACTCTTCCCAGAACTCTCCTATTCTGGTCACTCCACCTATACTTCCTGCCTGGCTACTGGCCAATCAGCATTTTATTAAACCAATACATGTGACAAATCTTTACAGGGTACAAGGCCATTGTCCCACAGCACACAAGGCTGGATGTCTCAGCAGCCCCAGTCTGGCCCTGAAAACTGAAGGGTTTCTGGAAAGCTGCTGCTCTTAGTCTGCATTGGAATCCTGAAGAAGTTGATTCTGATCATGTGAAGGGATGCTGCAGCAGCAGGATAGATGAACTTGCCAGCGAGAGTGAGGGCAAGAGGGAAGAAAGCAGTGTTCCCTTCTTCCTCGTCCTTTTATGTGGACTGTCACCAGAAGATGCCACACACACATTTAAGGTGGGTCTCCCTGCTTCAAATAATCTGATCAAGAAAATCCCTCACAGGAGTGCCCAGCAGCTTGGGTTTTAGTTGGTTCCAGATGCAGTCAAGTTGACAACCATGATTAGCCATCACGTTGAAACAACAAATTAAAATAGATTCAGCAGTTAATAGCTTATTACTATGCCTGTTAATAGATGTTTATTCAACATTTTTAATTGAAGAGGTTTTGTTTGTTTATTTTGAAATTCAGAGGACAGTCCCAGGTCTCACACATGCCAAGCAAGCTCCCTACAGCCGAGGTCCAACCCACACCCTCTTTTTCTCCCTTACTAGGCCTTGCTCATTGTGATTCTGTATTCTGAAGCACTTTACTTTCCTAAATATTTGTTAATGGACTATTTTTATAGCCAGATATGCCTTTAAACATTTACTTCGTAGACATCCTCTTGTGAAGTTTTGTTTATAGAACTGCTCAGAGAAAATGGGAACTACTCTGACCTCACAGAACTGGAACAATTTTAACAGCAGCAGCGCAAGGTTATTTAGGTTTGGGCTTTGCTGCAAAATGATGGATTGTGTTCTGTCATGTCTTATATGGCTCTGATGCTTACAACAGTTATCTAAAAATAGATGCATGCAGATTGTCTTCAAGAGGGGAATCCAGCTAGAAGAGCCCAATTCAAAGTTTGAGACTCGCGGATACAAAGTGAGATTTCTTATTTTTTGATTCACAGCAAGTAAGGGGTGATAGGCACACCCAGTACACCCATAACTGACACCAGTATATACATCCACAGGTGCACGCTTCATTGTGCGGGTGCCTTCCTGGTGTTTGAGAGATGTGTCTATTCCTGTTGTCTCCTCTGGTTCCCATTTTGGCACAGACTGCGAACTACAAGCATAGCCACACCCTCTCACTTCCACAGGGCTATCTGTCTAGAGTTTAAATATGCAGGCAGTTTTTTTGACTTCAGGCAGCTAACTTAAACCAGTTATTGACTGAAAAACTGTGATCCAATGTAACTGGGCACCATCCAGCAATTTCTTTGCCAAGGGAAAATGAATTTACTCGAGTGAGCTACGTACAAATCTCTTCTGAGAGTTAGGTCTTAAATTTTGGGATTGGTGAACAAAATAAATGCCACTATTATTATTGCTGTTATTGTAGGCAAGCCTATTACTTAAGGGTCATGAGCTTATTTTCTTAGATGCTATAGGTCAATTATTCTCAATAACAATACATAGTACAGAAGGCAATTTGGGGGTGGAGTGACGCCCAGCAGTTAAGGTTTGCTCCCGGGCTCCAGTGATTCCCCAGGGACTGGCACACCTGTGGATGTCCTCTGGTCACGAGTGACTCCAGGGAACTCAACTCAACTGCACCTACCTTACGTCACTTGTTTTCCAGTAAAGCTTTTTGTTCTTTTCTTCTCTGTAAGACTAGAGCAGCCATTCTGTGCAAGGCCTGAATGTCTGGTGAGTGTGGCAGAGCTAAAGAGAAGTCATTTCTTATGTGATGCCTGTGTATGTAATACTCTCATTGTAGTTCATAAAACTGAATGATTTGTGCTAATGGACCAAAACCTGACAGCCTTTACTTTAAGCCATAGAGGGTATTTTTGTGTCCCCAACCACCTACCCTGCCTAGTACTAGCTACTTAATATA
The DNA here is from genome assembly GCF_014885135.2 of Alexandromys fortis. NCBI lineage: Eukaryota > Metazoa > Chordata > Mammalia > Rodentia > Cricetidae > Alexandromys > Alexandromys fortis. The sequence goes on from NW_026068020.1 coordinate 3,677,968, forward strand.
ATTAGAGCAAGCACACATGCCTTGTATATGGCTAACAAGCCTCAACCCATCATTGGATGTGTTCCCAAATTCCTAAGAAGAAAACCTGGCACCTGATATTTATTGTTGAAAGCTATGACTTGGATAATCTACATGCCCTCTGTGAAGTGCTGGTCAAGAGTGAAGAGCAAAGAACCAGCACAGTCACCAAGCACACAAAAGCCATAATTCATTAAGCTACAAATAATGAAGGGTACTCCCCTACCCGCATAGGACTGACCCCTGATGAATTGGACCTCATTAATCATCCAGCTGGAGGCTATGTTCTCAAGATGTCTGTGGGAGTTTGTCTAAAATCCAGGACTCTTTGAATAGCAATTTGCACCTTTAAAACTCGCCCAGCAATTATTCTTAAGTGGCCATCTGGTATCCACCTACCCAATTGTCACCTTTAAATGGTTATTGAGAAGTTTCATTATTCACGTTTTTGGCACATGTATTTTCAATTACAGGCACAAGCCTTTCACTACTAGAATTTTTTGGTGTGCCAAAAATGGAGTACACGGTATAGCTCGATTTGGTGCTTTTCTTTCCAGTAGGGCCACAAAATAGATTTTAGGGTCACAAGTTCACAGAAATGTCAAGGTCACCCTAGGGTCAATGTCATCTACACAAAATCCCTTTTCCTACCTCCTAGACCAGCCTGTTGTTCCTCCCTGAAGGTCCATGGGCTCCTCGGAGGGCCTTGGCAGAGTGAAGGAGACTTTTGCTCTCTGCTACTTTCAAGAGAGGATCTTTTAGGATCAAAGGGAGCACTCATTCTTCCCCCAGATCATCTGTGTCCTGGGCTCACAAAAGACCATGTCTTCTTTCCCACCCTGTTTGAGATCATCCTGATATAAGCTCTCTGTAGGTAGCAAGGGAAGGGGGCCATAGGGAAGACTACAGGCAGCTCACTTGTTTCAGTGAGAACAGAAACTGGGGTTGAACAGAGAGATTCAGAGTGTATGAGTTACCCTTCTGCTGCTATGACCAAATGCCACGACCAAGGTAGCTTACCAATGAAAGTGTTGATTTGGGCTCAGAGTTCCGGAGGGAGGGATAAGAGTCCTCCATCATGGTGGGGAAGCAAGTGAATGGGAACAGGAAGCTGAGAGATCACATCCTCAACCACAAACATAAAGCAGGAAGAGGGACCTGGAAGCTTTGCTTTGGGAGATGTATTTCCTCCAGCCTAGCTGCACCACCCAAGCCTCCCCAAACAGAGCCAATAACCCAGTACCAAGTATTCAAATACCCAAGCCTATGGGGGATGTTTCTCATTCAAACTATCATGAAAAATTAACAAGTCAAAATCTAGAACACTGAGGAATAAGAAGACTATGGAATATGACCAAGCTGGATAGGGAAGAGGAGGGGCAGGGCTCTGGATAGTAAAGACCAGCCAGCTGCACCCCCCTCATGAGCTCTTGAGGGGCTTATGCAAGAAACACCACAGCTACATCTTGGTGGCTGGGATAGAGTTAGCCCCCTGCCATGATAAAACCATGAGTTGATCGTATAGATGTGAGAACAAAGAGGATGTAGTCTTAATAACATATCCAAAACACCTGCACGGTGGCTAACGGTGATGGCAGCCAGCCCTGCCAGTAGCAGACAGTCAAGGTCAGCAGTGAGCAAACTGCAGGTCAGAGGTGGACAGAGTGGGACTTCAGCCACCCCTAAGTGGGTGGAGACCATACGAACAGTCTGTGATCATTTCCTTGACTGGGCCCAAGGTGGGGTCCCTCCTTTAGCTGGTGAGTTACCACAGCTCACTCTCCTGTGGTAGCTCCAGAGAGCCAACCAGTCCCACAGTAGTGAGGTCATCCTTTGTCCAAGACAAGGATGGCGATGACTTGGAAACCCCTCCCGCACTCCAGAGTCTCTCCCACTTTTCCCCAATTTCTCACTTATCCCCAATTATCCCCAAGAAAGCCTGATTCTGCTTTTGCTCATTCCCAAGAGAGTCCCTGTTCTTAGATTATTGGCATGAGGTGACAGACTCCAAGCCACTGTTCTGGGATGACCTTTGGGGACTGATTTTTTGTCAACTGACATAAGCTAGAGTCATCCGGGAACAAAGAACTTCAATTGAGGAAACAACTCCATCAGATTGCCCCTTTAGGCAAGACTGTGGGACATTTTCTTGATTAATAACTGATGTAGGAGGGTCTAGCCCATGGCAGACATTGCCACCCCTAGGTAATTGATCCTGGGTTCTGTAAGAAACGGGCTTAGTAAGTCATGAAGAGCAAGCTAGAAGAAGCGCACTTATTCATGGCCTCTGCTTCAATGTCTGCCTCCAGGTTCCTACCTTGAGTTCCTGCCCCATGTCCCCTTTATGATGGACTGTAAGTTCTAAGATGAAATAAATTTTTTGTGCCCAAGTTGCTGTCACTCATGGTCTTTTATTACAGAAATAGATACCAATCTAGGACAATGCCTGCGAGTGTCTGGCACCCTGGGATGTGAAAGATCCCATAGCACCCCAAATTCCTGCATCAATCCCAGACCCCTTTCCTCTATGGCTATGCCATGCAGGAGAATTTCCAAATGTTTCCTCTTGGCTGCTCAGCACTGAAATCTCTTTCTAGTATTCAGGGACTTTTCCATCTTTTGAGTGTGTTGGGAGAATGAACCCATATCCCATTATGAAGGCTGAATCCAGGCAAATGGGGCAGCTTCCAACCATATAAGTAGCTGCTCACTCTTTACTCCACCTTCTTTCTTCCCTATAACAGTGCCTGGGCACATGGTGGCAGATCCTTCATCAGCTGGACCAGTCTGGGTGCCGAATTGAGATCAGCTTGAAGACCAGCAGGATGCTCCTCCCACAGTGAGAGTAGAGATCATTGCAGGTATGAGGGACCTGGGAGAAGGGGGATGGCAGCCTTCCCCATCTATCCCAGGTGTGTGCCCACCATTGCTGCCCCTACAGTTCTCACAGTGGTTCTGCACACTGCATCTCAAAGGTCTATTCTGCTTATACCAGGAGAGGCAGTTTTGTGTTGCCAGTGGCCCAGAATTTGGCTGGTTGTACACAGCATAGTGCATGCATAGGCTTTCTGCTTTGAAGCTTGAGTTGGAGGGTTCCTCAGATCATTTTCAGAAAATGGCATCACAGACTGGTCCTGGCTTCATCGAAATATCCATTAACTAAGTCAATTTGTCCGGTAATTATATCTTGTATTTGTTTATTTGTTTGGAATGTCTTAACAAATGACCCCAGAGCGGGTGGATTATACAGAGGAAATTTGTATTGTTACAGTTTTTGAGGTTGGGAATATGAAATCAAGATGACAGCAGGCCTGGCTTATTTTTAGGCGTTTCTGAATGGCTTTCAGATGTTCTTCCTGCCATGGTGTTTTCCCCATCCCGCACCCAGTGTCCTTCCCCTAGTCTCTTCTTGCAAGGTCATTGGTTCTATTGCTTCTATTTAGAGTCAGAGGACTTTATTTTGATTCATTTGACTCATTTAAAGGCCCTGTCTACAAAAGTAGTTATGTTATTCTAAAGAACTGGAAGTTGGGAATTTTCAGGGAACATTTTGTCTATAAATGTCATGATAAGTAGAGAGCATTGTTTTTGGAGGTCTCTTTTTTGTTCCTGGATGCCCAGACCAGGAAATAACCACTCAGAAACTATCTTATTTATAATACTGTTTGGTCAATAGCTTAAGCATATTCCTAGCTTGCTCTCATATCCTAAACTAACCCATCTCCATTAATCTGTGTATTGCCATATCGCTGTGGCTTACCGGGTAAAATTCTGTCTGGCATCTGTCTCTGGCGGGGCTACATGGCTTCTCCTGACTCTGCCTTCTTTCTCTCAGCATTCAGTTTAGGTTTCCCACCTAGCTCTACTCTGCCCTATCACAGGCCAAAGCTATTTCCTTATTCATTAACCAATAAGAGCAACACATATACAGAAGGACCTCCCACACCACAGTATCTGATATGCTGAAGCCTCCAGTTGACCTTAAATGTTGCTGCTACTCTTTATATAGGTAAGACTCATACCTGGAAGAAGAAGGTTGTGGAAGGCCCTGCCTTTTCCACGTGTGTTATCATGGCTACAGGGCTGTGCCTGGATGGTGGGAATGTGCTGATGCGATTGTCCTTTCTCACCTCGATGACAGTACAGGAGCACATTAATGGGCCGAGTCTCACGCACAGTGGAAGGCTGGGCACTAGCTGGCTGCTTTCCTTTGCTTTGTCCTTACTGGTTTGCACCCTCGCTGGCTTGTCAGGAAGAGGGAGGTAAGGTAGCACAGCTTCCTCCATGGTGCAGTCTCTGGACATGTGGAGCCGGAGAGTTCTCAATGTCCAGCGTGCTACTGGAATGATGGCTATGTGTGTTGGTTTGCAGGAGAGCTATTCTCCCATAGGCTCCAGTAGTTGGACATTCAGCTCCCAGTTGGTAGCACTGTTTGGGGGAGGTTTGGGGGTGGCCTTGTTGGAGTACATGTGTCCCTGGAATCAATCAGGCCTTGAGAGCTTAAACCCTGGATCTACTGATCTACTTCCAGTTTGCTCCTTTGCGCTCCCTCCCTCCCTCCCTTCCTCCCTTCCCCCTCTCTCTTTCTCTTTCTCCTTTGTGCTTTCATTTGATGATGATGGGACCTTTTTTTTTTTCTATAGCTGGAACTTGCTCTGTAGACCAGGCTGGCCTCAAACTCCCAGAGATCTGCCTGCCTCTGCTTCCCAAGTGCTGGGATTAAAGGCGTGTGCCACCACCGCCTGGCTGATGATGGGAATTATTAATATTCCCTATCCCATGCCTGTTAGACTGGACTCATCCCTCGGGAACTGTAAGCCAAAGTTAGAGCTTCCTTCCTTAAGTTGCCTTGGTCGTTGTGTTTTATCACGACAGAAAAGCAGCTAATACATTGTGTATTTAGGACTGGAATGGACTAGCCAGGTGCACAGGGCAGATGGCAGTGGGAAAGGTGATATCTGATGCTGGTTCTTTTATTCTGGCTGTGTTACCTGTCCTGGGGAATTACACAGAAACTCCTCTTCACCCAGGCCTAGGAGAGATTTCCAACAAGTTCAGCTAGGTGATGCAGGGAGCTTGTGTGCATGCGTGTGTGTGTGTGTGTGTGTGTGTGTGTGTGTGTGTGTGTGTGTGTGTGTGGTTGCTTCCAGGAGCATGGTTTACTGAGGCGATTGTAGCGCCGAAAGAAGCCCAACTCAGCATGAGTGAGAACTGTAAACCGTACCCTGGAGGTCCCTGCAGGCACACAGCTGGGAAAGAGGTACCCACCTCACTGCTACAGACTTCAGGTAGGGGCCTGGTGGATATTGTAAGTTTCTTGTGCATATGTTGAGTCTGGGAGTCTCCAGAAGGGAATGCTTCTATGGGAAACAGCTACAGAGTAATCCTGCAGAGAATAGCAGGTAATGCTGGACATCTCTTTTGTGCCATTGGTCTCCCTGGCCTGACCGGGCCTTCTGACCTCATTTGTCAATCTGTTCAGCTCAGCCCTGGAGGACTAGCCTGAGAGCTGGAGAGGCTTCTTGGTGATGCCTGAGATGGGTAGGGGGTGGGACAATTTGTAAGAAGGAGGCTGCTAGTTGGTTCCCGGCCGCCCGGCTAGTTTAGACCTGAAAGAATCACACAGAAACTGTATCAATTAAATTACGGCTTGGCCCATTAGTTTTAGCTTCTTATCGGCCAACTCTTATATTAATTTAACCCATTTCTATTAATCTGTGTATATGGTCACGTGGCTGTGACTTACTGGGTAAAGTTCCCAGCGTCTATCTCTGGCGGCTCCATGGCTTCTCTCTAACTCTGCCCTTCTTCCTCCCAGCATACAGCCTAGCTTCCCCCGCCTAGTTCTGGTCTTCCCTGCCATAGGCTCAACGCAGTTCTTTATTCATTAGCCAATAAAAGCAACACACAGACAAGGTCCTCCCACATCAAATTTGTATTTCTTTTTCTTCTTTTCAGTCTTCTGGTGAGGAAAAACTCTTGCAGACAAGCACATTCACTAGAGACACAGAAGGCAAATCAGGGGCAAATTACAAAGTACTTGTGATTCCTCATTCCCTGTTTCTTAAAACAGGCTAAAGACACAACGGTGCTCACTGGAGTTCCGCTGCTCTGTGTGACGACCTGAGATTGTGCTGGAAAGCAGGCTGTAAATAGGAGTCCCTCTGGCATCTCCAGATGTCTGACCTCTGCCCAGGTCTCTGCCCTCTTGGGGATAGATGCTGCCCACATCCACCCACATCCACTCCTGCTGTGGGTAGTTCTACCAAATGACAGCACCACCGCTCCTCTCAGAATGCTCAATGTACTTCAGACGTTCTTGATGTGCAGTCTGGAAGCAGAGCTGTTTGTGTTTCACCGTAAAACACACTGTCAAAAGGGTAGGCAGTTCACTCAGTTTCATACTGAGGATTTGAAATCAAATGTCACAGTCCAATTAGGAGGGATTTTAGAACATCAGGGATGGCTGGAGGTGGTGCATTACCATAGAAACTGGAAGCTTTTGAGCCACAGAAAGTAAGATAATTGGGATCCTATTATCCCAGAATTCTGAAAATGCAGTGATCATAGGAATCTAGCTATCTGCCTGTCTGTCCCTCCATCTATCTATCTATCTATCTATCTATCTATCTATCTATCTATCTATCTATCTATCTATCATCTCTAACTCACATATGTATCCATCAGTCATCTATCAATCACCTACCTATCATCTGTCTACCAGTCATCTATCTGTCTGTCTGTCTGTCTGTCTTTCTGCCTATTCTCTACTATCAACTTATCTTTTATATAAATAAGAAAATATACATTTAAAAATACTGTGATAAGTTATTTGATAAAACCTTAAGGCTATTGAAGGAAATACAAAAAGAACCCTAAAAAATAGCTAACCTGCTTCATTTCAAATCAATTCACGGGGAAATGGGTGAAAGGATTAGGGAGATGGGGTGTGGAGCCCTGTTCTGGAGACAAGAAGGACTTCTTAGAGCAGAAATGCTGTTATTGTGTCTTTAAAATTATTGCTATTATTATTATTATTTTGGGGAGGTTGAGACAGAGTTTCTTGTGTAACCTTGGCTGTCCTGAAACTCACTCTGTAGACCAGGCTGGCCTCAAACTCACAGAGATTCTCCTGTCTCTGCCTCCTGAGCGCTGGGATTAAAGGCAAGTGCTACTATCACCCAGCTTGTAAAAATTATTTTTGCATGTTGAAATTAACATGCATAAAAGAGTGAATGCATGTTTTAACAAATAATTATGAACCAACAGACTTGCTCAAGGCTGAGAAGGAGAATGTTCCAGGGCTCCAGTGCACAAATGTGTCATTTTCAGTCACGAATCTGCCTCCTTTCTAATGTATGATCGTCCTTATTTTGTAGAAATTATTTCGGTTGTTTTGACTTTTACTTATCAAAACTATGCTGTAGAATCTTATAGAAGGTTTTTTAAAGCAAAGATTCTTTGTCTTTGAATATTTTATTACTTAAATAAACAAGATTTCATATTTTATTTTCTGTGTATCCATATGGACTTGACTGTGTGCACCATGTGTGTGCTGGGACCTCTGAAGGCCAGAACAAAGTGTCAGATCCCTTAGAACTGGAGTTACAGGTGCTGTGAGCCATTTGGTGTGGGTGCTGGGAGATAAACCCAGGTCCTCTCTAAGAGCAGCAAGTGCTCTTAACCACTTAGCTGCCTCTCCAATCCTTATTACATTATTTATTTAAGACTTGGGGATTGTGAACCACAGAGTACTTGTGGAAGTCAGAGGACAACTTTCAGAAATCATTTCTCTTCTTTCCCAGTGTTCCGAGTATCAAACTCAGGTCGTTATGCTGGGTGACAAGGAACTTCTCCTTCCGAGCCTTCTCACTGGGCCTAGAAATATTTTTGCATATATAAAGTTCAACTAATTAGCATTCAGTTTGGTGAGTTTTGACAAATGGAAACCCAGTACCTCGTGAATATGTAAAATATTTCAACCACTCCAGAATGTTCCTTCTTGCCTTCGTTTGGTCAGTCTCCACAGAATGGACATTAGCATAACTCTGACTTTCTTAACTATGAAGTCCATCTGCCGTTGTCTAGCTGCATGTGGCTTAACCTTGCAATGACTCTTCTGATACTTGCGGAGACACAGCGACTAGGGACTGATGCTGAGGCGGGAGGTAGCTTCCTGTGTGTGGTAATGGGACAGATCCACAGTAGAGACTACAGGCTGGCTACACAGAGAGCCTCGCCTAGTTAGCAGCCAGAAAGACACCCACTAGAACAGGAGCCAGCAATGCTTGCAAGTTTGGAGAGCAGATTTGGGTCAGGGTTAGTGGCCAGCAGATAGCCAAGGTCCACAACTACTGAAACAAAAGTTAGAGATGTGGACAGCCATGCCCTAAGTGGGCGAGCAGCATGTGGATGTCACATGACCATCTCCCTGGTGGGGTCAGAAGAAAATATACTATAGAACCCCTAACTGGTTCAGAGATTTTTTTTAAAATCTTTTCAATTTGTTTATTCTGTTTTTATGTTTATGGGTATATGGATGTTTCGCTTGTACATATGTCTGTGCACCACATGTATGCCTGGTGCCCACAGAGGTCAGAAGAGGGTCTTCAATGCTCTGGAACTGAAGTTACGGATAGTTATGAATTGTTATGTGCTTGCTGGGAATAGAGCCAACCTCCTCTGCAAGCACAATTGCTCTTAGCCTTTGAGCCATCTCTCCAGCCCTGAGGTCCGAGATTTAGGCAGTCTCCATAGGAATCAGCTCAACACTTCCGGTTTCTGCTGTAAGTCCCGTTAAAAAGACCTAACCTAGCAACTTAGCTGTTTTCCTTCTCTTTGGATCCTCCTGCTCTCTGGAGTTTCTTTTATATTTCCTTAATTTCTCTTAAAAACCTTGTTTTCACATCACTCGCTCTCATTTGTGCACGGTTTTAATTATTATCACTGTGAGTAACTCAAGAGCCACTGAGTCACGTTGACTTTTGGTGACCAGTGACTTTCCAGTGCTATAAGTCTCTGGGCCAAGAACGTTCCCATCACTCTCAAAGGTCTATATCCCTGCCACCTGTCCACAGCATTGTGTTTGTCACTTTTCTGTTGTGATAAAACATCATGTAAGGCAACTGAAGAAAGAGTTTATTTGTGCTTATAGTTCCAGAGGGTAAGAGTCCATCATGGAACAGAGGTATAGCAGCATGAGGGAGGCAAGGCAACAGGAGCAGGAAGTTGAGAGCTCACTTCCTCAATAGTAAGCTGAAGCAGAGAGAACAGGAAGTAGAGTGAGGTTGCATCCTCTCAAAGCCCGCCCCCAATGACCTACTTCCTCAGGTTGGGCCAGACTTCTGAAGCCTTTCACAGCATTGCCAACAGTAGGGGGAAATCACGTGTTCAAATGCCTGGGCCTAGGAAAAGCATTTCTCATTTGAATCCAGATTCACATGCAGGCGAGGGAAACAGTCTACTTCCAAGATACTCCATAGCCCATAGATACCTACTCTCGCATCTGGGTTAAAGATGCCTTCAAGAGTCATCTGTGGGGCTGGAGAGATGGCTCAGTGGTTAAGAGCATTGCCTGCTCTTCCAAAGGTCCTGAGTTCAATTCCCAGCAACCACATGGTGGCTCACAGCCATCTGCAATAAGGTCTGGTGCCCTCTTCTGGCCTTCAGCATACACACAGATAGACTATTGTATACATAATAAATAAATATTTTAAAAAAAAAGAGTCATCTGTGTTGCTGTCTGACTCCAGCCTTTGTCTTTCCTTGTGGTTGAGTGTAGTGGTCATGGCATGGTCCTTGCTGAGTTTTTCCCCTTCTCTCAATTCTCCCATTAGTGGATAGTTGAGTTGTTTCCTCTTTTCCTCTTTGAACTGGTATGGTTAAGGGGCTGTGAATACTTTTCTGTGTCCTTTTGTGAATGTGATGCTTCTATTTACTGCGGGTAGACTTTCGTAGACCTGTGGGAGCAATGGGTGGTAGATATGTGTTTGGTTTGTAAGGAACTCCTAAACAACTTGCCGAGGAAGTAGGATGGCCTCAGCATTCTGCCAGGACCCCACTTCCTCCCCAACACTGCTATCCAGTCTTTGTAGTGGGTGTGGAGTGATAGCTCATGACCACGAGCAATGTTTTATACATTTTTTTGTCCCCGTCTCCTCTTTTGTGGAACATCTATCTTTTAACATGTAAAAAGGACACCTCCCTCCCCATCATATGAAGTACAGATAATAATAATATTGCTAAAACTGCTGCAGCAAATGAGGCAGAATGGGGAATGGGAGTAAGGGAGAAGGGTCCTTCCAACACATCTATTGAGGATGCTTTCCCTTGGGAAGGTTTTTTTTTTTTTTATCAGAAATATGAGAATGAACTACAGTCATGAACAATGTAAAGATCTGAAGGGGGAGAAACCACAAAGCATAGCTGCTTAAGGAGGCAGGGGTGGGGGAGTTCCTAGTCAGGTAGAGGAAAGAAGACGTCTGATTCTACTGTGTCTTACAATGTTTGCACAGGCATTGCCTTGTTCCACTGACCTGTATTTGAAGATGGGTTTTTGGGCATAGATCATTGGCTATACTCGACTTGACAAACTCTCCCACCAAGGGGGAGCTTGGCTTGGTTCCTGCAGACTCTAAAAACACTGTCTGAAGAAGGGAGATCCGGCAGCTGGTTAAAGATGTCTCATGGTGGTAGGACATGTCCATACTGATTAAAATTTCCTTCATATTTTGTTGCTGGAAGCCAAACCCAGGGTCTTGTCCATGTGGTCTGCCTGTTCTGGGTCTTGTACATGGGGCGTGCTTCTTCTACCACTGAGCTACCACACCAGCTCCACCAGAATTCTGAACGGAGGAGTGGGGATATTTCAGAAAGGATATGTTTCCTCCCTGCACTGCTCAGATAGCTCTGGGAGAAAAGTAGTGATGTCTCTCGCCCTCAACTCAGAGCTCTCTAGGGCAGAGAACAAAGGACAAAGAAAATACAGACAGGACAGGGTGCCCAACCCTGGAATGTAACCCACATTCTAGTTCTCTCAGGTCTAAGTTAGCTCTCAAACACATCACAGACGAGCCAGGACTGGTCACTTTGTGTGCGGACACAGATGAAGGTTTGAATCTCCCAATCTTCCAGAGGCTTAGACCCTTTCCAGGGAGGTTGGACCTCCTGACCACTCCAGTTTGATGCAGCCTGCTCTGAGATAGAGAACTTTGTTTCTAGAGCTGAGATCTAGAGGAAAAAGAAATATACTAAACCTTCACAGTCTTGCCTGGGAGGGGGCAAGCATGGAGCCTCAGCTGGGATTTGAGGTTTCTTCATCCTACCTGGACACTAAGTCCCAAATCACCACAGGAAACTGGAGACTGTACCAGATCTCACAGGCTTCCCTGGGGGCTTCCCAGCTGTGACTGAGGACAAGGAGTGTGGGAGGAAGCTAGCTCTCTTGCAGATGGTGAACACAGCAGAACAAAGGGGTCGGCGAAGAACTACTGTGACGTCAGTGAGGCTCTACTGTGCTCATACTTTCGTTTCTGGGGTGACACTGTCCGAACCATCCACCCTCTACAGTTCTTAAAAGTTACAAGCTTTACCACACGTAGTTCTTAAGGGAAAAGGGTTTTCCTCTTTATTCTTGGTGTTTTGGAGGTGGATATTTACAAAATGAATACCACAGAGTTGGATATACCCAGAAAAAATGGCTCCTGTGGCCAGGCAGGCTAACATGTCTGCTCCGTGTGGAACAACCTTGCTCACACGTGTTGTAACAGCATTTAAATTGGGTGCTCTTAGTGAATTTCCAATATCTGTACAACACTGTGACACGGTCCTTGTACTGAACCTGTGATGCCCATACTAATTCCCGCTACTACAGGCAGCTCTGCCTGCGCTCCATACCCTCTCTGTTGTTTTATCCTTTCCTCTCCTTGTCCCTGGTGATCACAGTTTTAAAATGTATTGTTTGTTTGTTTGTTTATTTATTTATTTAGTTATTCATTAATTCATTCATTCATTCATTCATTCATTCATTCATTCATGTGGAGGCCAGAGGATACCTTGTAGGAGTTGGTGCTCTTTGGGTCTGAGGAATCAAACTCACTTGTCAAGCTTGGTGACAAGTGCCTTCTCTGTGAGCCCTGATAACCACAGCCTCACTCTTTAAGTTATTAGAGTTTGCTTACTTCTACTCATAAGTGAGAATATGTGGTATTTTTCTCTTCTGTGGCTTATTTAACTTAACATATTGTCCGCTGTTTGTTTTCATCTGTTAGATGCAGGGTCTCTTTAGTAAAGATTGAATGGTATTCAATTACACAGATCTGAACCAGTGTATAATATAATTTATAAATAATTATAAATATATAATTTATAAATAATTATAAATAATAAATTGTATCATTTATTTTTCTGTCTACCATTTATCAATCATCTATTATCTATCATCTGTTATCTGTTTTTTCTATCATGTATTTAGCTACATACCTATTATCTATGTATTATTTATCTATCATCTGTCTGTCTGTCTAGTATCACTATCATTATCTACGTATCTATCTACTTTCTCCAAACAGAAGGATTTCTGGGTACAAAACTCCATTCATATCTCATGCAGGTACAAATGAGCATCTTCTAGGAAGCTGTCCTTTGGTTTTCAGCACGTGTTTTGCATGAGAGATAGTGCTATTATATGTGACATCTAAATTACAGAACGAGCTCACACTGAAGAAGTAGAAAGACATGGTTGTAGGAGGAAATGAAGTTGAAGACGGGTTCTCCTGGCCTCAGGTGGAAATGCTTGTTGACAGCAGAAAAGGGAGCTGAATGTGTCAATCTCAGAAGAGACACAGGCTCCGCAAAACTTTGAGAAAGAAGCCCAACGGCTGGAAAGTATTCCTCTGGTTAATGACAACTCTTTTGCAGAGGATTTAGGGCCTATTAACAGGAAGTGGGCCATAAAATATATACAGCTTCTAGGACAGGGGTTTAATAGCTCCAGGGACAACCTAAATGATGACAGTGGACTTTCCTAGCTAAAATGTGATTTTTCTTTGGTTAGTGGCGATGCCGAAAATGTGGCCTCCAGAAAAGAGTTGTTTCCAAAACGTAGTTCATGGTGATTGCTAGGGTATAGTGAAAGAATTTAGAAATGTGGAGTTCGAATAATGAATATGCAAATGACTAGACATTGTCCTCTAGGGAAACAGAAATGGAGGACAGAATGAAACCAGGCTGAAAGTGTGTATAAAGATCTCTGGGACTTCTGTGTGCTTGGAACTTACCTGTGTGCAGCCACTTCTGTGTACCTGGCTTTCTGGGCAGTGTGGCCCCTGCAATGAGAGGACCCAAGTGACTGCTCCTCTGCCACCTTAGGGACTCATTTAAAGGAGTAGGATCCAGCAACAACCCATGGTACACACACACTGCAGAACAGGTAAAATGTATGTATTTGATAAAAGGGGGCTTGTAAGACTGGCTTATCTGATACCGATTGGGTAGACTGACCATGATTATCTATATGCTGCAGATGCCTCAGAAGTCCCAATCCAGTGCTGCAAGCCTGGAAGCTGGAGAACTGCTGACTTCTAATCCCCATTAGGAACTGAAGAAGCTGAAGTTGGACATCAGGGGAGGATGGTAGTAGATCTGACAGATGTACTCACAGAAGAAGGAAAAGGAGAAGGGGGAGAAGAAGGAAGAGGAGGAGAAGAAAGGCGGAGAAGAAGGAGGAGAAGGAAGAAGAGAAGGGGGAGAAGGAAGAGAAGAAGAAGAAGAAGAAGAAGAAGAAGAAGAAGAAGAAGAAGAAGAAGAAGAAGAAGAAGAAGAAGAAGAAGAAGAAGAAAGAAGAGAAGAAGGAAGAGGAGAAGGAGGAGAAAGAAGAGGAGAAAAAAGAGAAGGATAATAAGAAGGAAGAGAAAAAGGGAGAGAAGGAGGAGAAGAAGAAAGAGGAGAAGGGGAGAAGAAAGAGGAGAAGAAAGAGAAGAAGGGGGAGGAGAAGGAAGAGGAGAAGAAGAAAGAGGAGAAGAAAGGAGAAAGAGGAGGAGGAGAAGGAAGAGGAGAAGGAGAAGAAGGACAAGAAGAACAACGAGGAGGAAAAGGAGAAGAAGAAGGGCAGACAGGTGACCCCTTCTTTTTCTTTGGACTATAAGTAGTCTCTTTTCTCATTGCTGTGACTAAATACCTGTTAAGAACACCTTAAGGATGGGGCTAACTCATAGTTTGACAGTACACCGCTGCAGGAAAGGCATGGTGGCAGGAGCGTGAGGTCATGTTGCATTTGCTGCCAAGCAAGAGAGAGAGAGAGAGAGAGAGAGAGAGAGAGAGAGAGAGAGAGAGAGAGAGAGAGAGAGAGACGAATGCTGGTCTTCAGCTCCCTTTCTCCATTTTATTTGGTTCAGGACCCCAGACCAAGCAATGGTGTCACCTACACTTAAGATGTGTTCTTTCACTTCACTGAGCCTAATCTAGAAAATTCCTCACAGACATGCCCAGAGACTTGTTTCCATGGTGATTCTAGATCCCATCAAGTTGACAATCAAGATTAATGCCAATTGGAAGGTGCTGCCCACATTTAGGGCAAGTCTCTTTGGAATGGTCCTCACAGACATGGCCGTGTGCCTCCAAGACTGATTCTAAATCCAGTCAAGTTGACAGCTGAGATGAACTGTCATGAGCTGGAACCCAGAGCATCCGTTCTTCCCCACCTCAGCTCTGCAGACACTTCTTAGAGCCTCCTTAAAGATACCCCATGACATGAGCAGTGGGCTTGTTCCAAAGCTGTGGCCAGAGTGGAGCCTTTTCACCCTCTGTCCTTCCTGCCAAATAAACCAAGGTCAACGAGGCTTGCAAATGAACAGCATCCTGAAGTTTCATACTATTGCTGAGATTCTCACTGCTGGCAGTTAAAAGGAAGAATATGCATATTCTGAATATATACGCATGTATTTATGCAGAATTCATGGACTTCAGTGTGTCAATTCAGTCATTTCTTTTTCCTTTGAAAAATTCAAGTTGACAAGGCCTGCAGTATTTGTTTTCTATGGTGCTTGGTTAATTAGTGATAATTTGGGGTTGAGATGGTAGTTTCTGCTGTAGGATAATTTCCTACACACCTCCTTAGAAGCCCTAGTGCATCTGACAGTAGCTGCAGCCAGCCTGGGCTTGTAGGCTTGTGTCATAGTCCTCCTGTGATGCTAAAGGAATCTTTGAAGAAAGCTCAGTCCTGATTCTCATGGTGACAAAAACTGAACATGCTGAAGATTTTATTATTAAGTCTTGACTGACAAGGACACCATAGGGTGTCCCAGTGTACATAAAGTCAGACCTGAGATGCAGGGACAAATCTTTAAAGGGATCAGTGGCCAACTGTATTCAGCCAGACACAACTATTTAAATCTCCATGTGCAGAAGTCACCCACATCAGCACCAGTTTCTGTCTTGCAGAGCTGTGGGGAAAATACCTTGAAGACTGAAGAGGTACACCAGATTTCTGTATCTGGGGGGGGGGGGAAGCTGATTTCATCTCATTGCTTTGACTAAAATGCCTGCTATAACTGAAGGGGGTTCTATTTTGGCTCACAGTTCAGAGGGCTCCACCTCTGGTCCTTTGCTCCCGCATGTTTGGGCAGGAAGTATGTGGAACAGCAGTGTGTGGTGGAAGAAACCTGTCCACTTTCTGGCTGGGCAGGGTGTAGATGGGAACCCTTTATCCTTTTGCTCCCCTGTACTCAATCAAGGCCTTCAGCCAGTGGCAAGGTGTCACCTCATCCAGAGTGAATTCTTCCCTCTCTAGAAACATCCTCACAGACATGCCCAGAGCTGTGTGCAAGGTGATTTTAAATTCAATTAAGCTGACAGTGAAGATGAACCATCCCAAGTGTCCTGGTCCAGCACCCCAAGGGCTCTGAGCAGTGACTGGAAATTTGCACTATGGTGACGGATGGGATCTTTTCTAAAGTTGGCTCTGGAAATATTTCTCTTTTATGGTGATTTATAAAGTCTTCCATTAAATAGCAAGGTGCTTAGCGCAGTTAATAGGGAATAAAAATAAATTATTTTTAGACTCATTGGCTATTTTTCCTGAAAAGTTAGTTCTGTATTCGCCACTGCTTTAAGTAAATAATAAGAAGAGAAAACTTCTAACCGGTGTGTTCTATCAAAGAAGAAATGATGAGAAATGAAGAAATGTGACTCTAATTGACTTTGGTTTATGTGCTGGGAGATGGGTGTGGTCAATGGGAAGAGATGTGTTTGGTCAAGGTGCTGTTTCACGGAGCCGGCTTTTCCCTTGAGAATGTGCAGAAACCTTCTAGGCACCCAGCACAGGAGCTGGCATGTCCTGCTTGCGTCCTCAGAGCAGCCGTGATAATGACTGTTTGCTCGCCCTCTGTTGTCTTCCTCTTCTGACTTCAGACGTGTATGAGAATGTTCCCTCCCTTAGGGGAGGGACAGAGACAGCGACTCCCCCAACCCTACGTCCTCAGACTAGGGGACTCTGGTGCTCTTGGTTCTTCCATGACAGCTCTTCACAGAGCACTCTCCCTGCAGCCTGCCTTCCTGTCTGTGTCGTAAGACAGGTGTCCTGAGCTGGACCACACGGGGCCCTTAGTGTACCTGAGATGACTGCTATGAGCCCTTTAACGTAGAAGGTCAGGGGTATGAATATGTTTGAGTAGTTTGTGTTTGTGTTTACTGTTTGGTGTGATCATTTTGCATCTTTCTCTGGTGACACTTTTTCACCTGATATTAACCCAAACACCAAGGAGCCATTGGAAGTACTTTTTAAAGTCTTAAAAAAACAAAAATAAACAGCAAACATGGCAATGGCCTTGCAATATTTCCTTTTGTCATAGATGTTGCAAATATATTTTCTAATCTGCTCTTATTCTATTTATGCATTTTTCTTTGCTTGTTTTTATTAAAGCAGTGGTTTTTGAGCTGGGTATGGTGACACATATTTATAATATTAGCCAGCACTTGGATGTCTGAGGCAGAAGGGTGTTGAGTTTGAGGACACTATGCAGTATGTTTTAGGCTAGCCTGGGCTACAAACTGAGACCCTGTCTCAGACAAAGAAAAAAAAGTAACTATATTTTAAATGCTGTCAATGCCTCCTTCAAGACTAGGGGGGTACCCAGTATGAAAACATTGGGGCACGCACCCTAAATAACACCACTTAGGTTTCTGGAAAATATCTCTTACCTCTGGGCTCCTGTCCTTGAAACCAAAGGTGACCTTGTCCCAACACTGGGCTGGTGTCTTGTTGCTGCTGAAGCTGAGGAAGAGCTGTCTGCCGTCTGCTGAGCTTGATGAGTGAAAGGGGCTTCAGTGGGAAGCCCTGTCTTTGGAGTAGGAATTCAGTTTGTTTTGGCATGGGAAACACGATTTCTTGCTTGGGTGGAGTGCCTCCCCCACTTTTTTGGCTTCTTTTAGTGTTCAAATTCTTGAATCTGGAGAGTTTTCCAGATTGGTGACATTCGTGATTGCATTTGGCAACCAAGGAACATGCTGCACTATGGATAATGCATGGTTTTTCTCTTTCCATGTGTAGGTGTCTGTGTATACAATATTTTATGTGTAGATGCTATTCTCTTTGTAAGGTAAAAATGATTTTTGTACATGTATAGATAGAATTTTACATATACATTACTCTCTATAGAAATGCTAACATTTTAATATATGTAGTATTTTACATTGTGTGCATGTACGTATACACACGTGTGCACGCACACACAGACACGCACACACCTCTAAGCATCACAGGTATGAAGCACAATTCCATTGCCTTATGTCAACAACAGGGACAGTGGAGGCTAGGTTTGAAATAATATTACTTTTATTGAAATACTTAATATGGCTTAACTAGGGAACACAGCTTTAAAATTCACTTCTGTATAAGAAAGTTTTAATTTTAAATTCCTTTATTCCTCTCCCTTCTGCTCTCTCTCTCATTTTCTGAGACAGGGGTTCACTCTGCAGTGAATCTTGCAATCCCCCTGCCCCAGTTTCCTCAATGCTAAGATTTGAACTTTTGATAGTCATTCATTAAAATTATATCTTTTAATTTTGATGGATCATGTAGAATATTTTAGAAGAAAAATATGTTTGGAAAATACATGAATGATTTATAATATTAAGCTTAATTCTAATTGTATTTTTGAAAAAAAAACAAAATTTACATATAGAACTCCACAGGGTGGAAGGAAAGTGGCTCTTGCAAGTTGCCACACGCGCACACACACGCACACACATACACGCACACACACACGCACACGCATACACACGCACA
>NW_026068020.1:3697636-3785129 GCF_014885135.2 Alexandromys fortis
CCCCCCCCCCCCTCCCTCCCTCCCTTATTCTCCATAGAGTCTTTCACTGCCTGTGGCTCCACCCATGAATTGGCTCCTAGCCGGCCTGAGCCATTTCTTCTAGGAAGACAAGCAGAATAGAACTCACAGGCATTTCCTTTATATGATCTTCAAAGCCCAAAAGGAGGATTTTTGAAAAATAATCAAAATGACGAGCAGTAAATGACTCTCCTGGCCCCAAATTTTGTAAAAATGGAAAACTTCATTTTGAACCATCTATATTTACCTTGGCAATTAAAAATACCTCTGGGAGAGTGTTCCGTGATTCCTGTGGCTATCTAATAAATGTTTGATACGTGAGATAGTGAGCTGGTGTATGCACTAAGGAATATTATAAATGAAAGCAAAACAACAAGAGTCATAAAGCCTACAACGATCAAGAGAGGAAGCTCCCGAAGAGAGTGGAAGTGTTAGCCAGCAGCCACTGCTTGATCCCAGAAGCCACCGCACCCCACCCCCACCCCCAGGCTTCTTTATCAGGCAGCTGAGATGTTGAAGACATCTTTTTGCATACTGATGAGTCCCTGTTCTGCTGCCAACACCATGTCTGAGGCAAACTGCCCCGAAACACTTCCACAGATCTGCGACTAGGCTTCCTCCAACAGAGGAAGCCTGAAGCCTATCTTCTCTCAGAGTCCTGCAGGCAGAGTCCTTGGTCTTCTCTGGGCAGAAATGCTCGGGGACAGTGCCGAGTGTGTGCAATGTCCCTGATGTTTGGTGGATGAGGGTATGAGAGTGTGGTTCTTCAGAAGTCCTGCTCTCCGGATGGAGCAACTGTTACTGTCAGGGCCGGCATGAAAGTTAGGAGGAAGCACAGATTGGTGACTATGGAGCACTGGCCCAGCCCAGACTGCTTGAGGTCAGACCCGTGAGGTGACTCTGTCTCCGAAAGGGACCAGATAGTGTACGACACATCAAAATGACCCTTGCCAGTAAGCTGATGCTTTGTACAGGGAGAGTCTGAGTTCAAGCAGAGAAAGGAACAAGGAAAACTAAGTAGAAAACCCAGATATAAGCATGGCATGAGGTGAGGATGAAGAGGAAGGGATGAGGTGCCTCCTACCTGGTGCTTGGGGAGTGTTGCTTTAACTTTGGCACAGTGGCTGCGCCTTAATCTACTGCTATTTCAGCCAGCAGCTGCAACTCCGCAGTTGCAGGTTGGCTTCTCTAGCAGCAACCTGGCCACTCGGGCAGCAGCCTGGTGGTAATTCTGTTCCCACAGACACCAGCCCTGCTGCTGCCACTAAAGGTAGCTTTAACTAAATCACTACTGTTCTATTTATAAATAAGACTCAAGATTTAAAGACTGGGGTAAAAACCTGCTAGTTCAGAGAGGCTTGGTGGTAATTAGCTAACCTTCCCTCCTTGCTGGCATCTGAGAAAGACCTGTGCTTCTGCTCCCCCAAACTGAAAAAGCATGCTCCAAACCTCACCCTACTACTTCCTGTGTCTCTCTATCTCTCCCTGATGCCTTCTGGTGTTTTTAGTCAACTAGTTGCTAACTCAGCCTTCTGACACAAGGTTAATTTTATTTAATTAACTCGAGGTTCACAGTGTGTCTGAATATCCCCCAATAGTGGGGTGTTCATCATGATACCACACATATGCCTTTAACACAAAATGTAACAAGACATGATGTGGCTAATGCCAACAAGAATGGCTAAATTGTTAAGAAGATGTGGTGGCTTGAAAGAAAATGGCCCCCAAATGGGGCAGCACTATTAGGAGTGGTGCCTTTGTTGGGGTAGGTGTGGCCTTGTTGGAGAAAGTGTGTCACTGTGGCGGGGGGGGGGGGGTGGGGGCGGGGGAGGCTCAAGCTACTCCCAGAATCACAGTCTACTTCTTGTTGCCCCCTGATCAAGATGTAGCCAGTACCATGTCTGCATGTTGCCATGTCCCACCATGATGATAATGGACTGAACCTCTAAAAATATAAGCCACCTCAATTAATTTTTTTTCCTTTGTAAGAGTTGCTGTGGTCATGGCATCTCTTCACAACAATAGAATCCCTAACTAAGACAGAAGTTGGTGAATGATTGGAAGTATCACCCCAGCCCCTGGTCTGGGAGTTGCATTGGTCCTGACACCAACTCCCAGCCTGCCAAGCACTGAGCCCTCTCCTGGGGAGGGTGAGGACTACTCCCACAGGCTATTTAGGCTGGTGCCAGGAAAAGGAACACGTGGCCTCCGGGGTTTGCTTGGGCTTCCTCTCCCTGCTCTGCTGTCTCTGTCCACCTAAGAGTGCTGCATTTATTAAACACAGGCATTTTAATTTGATCTAATCTGGTTTAACTGGAGTTATTTGCGTTGGTGGAGCAGCTTTTCTTAAGATTAAACCAGTTGGTACCACGGACTGGGGTGTTGCTATAATAGGTCGAACCATGTTTTTGTTTAGAGGAATTAGATTTTGGTACTTTGGGTTAAGAAAGCACTGGGATGCTTTAAGCACTGCTTAACTGACCAAATTAATAGGAGCATGAAAGACAATGGTGCTGAGAATGATTTGAACTGTGGGGATCGAGAAGTTTCTGAGGAGAAAAATGTTAATATGTGGTCTGGAGACTGGTCTTGTGATAATTTGGTGAAGAATGTGGCTGCTTTTTGCCCTTGTCCGAAGAGTCTGCCTGAAGCTAACGTGAACAGTTTTGGATTAATTCTGTTGGCAGAGGAAATCTGAAAACATCCTAGTATATCTGTTGTGTGGATATTAGTGGCAACTCTAATGAAGATTTATAATGAAAAGGAAGAATTACAAAATGAATTACAAAATGTAAAATTTAAGGAGAAAAGGACACCAGGAAGTAGAATGGAGCTAAATCCTGTGTTCCAGGAGATAAATGGATCAAGAAATAGAAAGAAGGTCCCACCCAGCTAAGCTTCCAGCTTTTCAAAGAGGAATTAAAGAAAAGCTTAGAGTCTAGTGGGGGGGGGCACACCTTTCATCCTAGCACTTGGAAGGTGGCAGGATTTCTGAGTTTGAGGCCAGCTTGGTCTACAGAGCAAATTCTAGAGCAGCCGAGTTTAGTCAGTGAAGGAAATCACTGAAAACAGAATGCCGATGAAGATGTAATTGAACAAGGGGGCCATGTTCCAGTTCTAGCAAACAGGAGGACTTGGCAGATTTGGTCATGTGATTCTGGCTTTAGAGTTAAGGATAGATGAAACAGTTTATGGAATTTGCCCCTGAAAGCTGCTGAGGCCAGGCATGTGTCAGAGGTGTCCCTGAACGAAAGCCTAGAGAGCTCTTTGTCGGAAGCTGTGAAGTTGAAGACTGGATTGCCTTGGAGACACCAAGACGTCAGAGGTGCCAGAGCCATAGGATATCTGCTAAGGAGAGCTGCTAACAGGGAGTGAAACCACTTCAAGAGAGAGAAGGGTGTTATAGTCAACAAATCTAAAAGGAGCTGGGGATCTAAAGAGTTCTTTGACATCACACATGGAGACGCAGAGTTTGGAATTTGCCCAGCTGATTTTTGGTCTTCCCTTTGGTCTAGTATTTCCTCAGTATGCTCCGGTCCCTACATTTTAGAATGGTAATGTATATCCTGTGCCATTGGAAGTATGTGATTTGCTTTACTTAAGAGATTGCCATGAGTCTCAGAAGAGACTTTGGAATTTTAGCTTTGAAACAAGATTAAGACTGTGATAGTCTATGGGAATTTCTGAGGTTCAACTGAATGCATTTTTGTACTGTGATATGGCTACGAGCCTTTGGGGGTCAGGAAGTGGAATGTGGTGGTTTGAAAGAAAATGGCCACCAAATGGAGTGGTATTATTCAATGGTGTGGCTTTGTTGAAGTGGATATGACCTTGTTCAAGAAAATGTGTCACTGTCGGGGGGGCTTTAAGGTCTTCTGTGTTCAGGCTGCTCCTAGTGTCACAGTCCAGTTACTGTGCCTTCTGATCAAGATGTAGCCAGCAGCATGTATGCCTGCACACTGCCACGTCCCACCGTCATGATAATGGACTGAACCGCTTAAAATGTAAGCCACTCTGATTAAACGGTTTTCCTTTATAAGGGTTTCCAAGGTCATGCTGTCTCTTCACAGCAATAGAAACCCTAAGACAGAATACAGAAAAATTGATGACAAATGACAGGAAGATAAGATCAGCTGAAGAGAGGCTGCAGGAGAAATAGAGTTTGAGACATCAGAAGGAAAGATTCAGAGAGCCAAGTAGAGGAAATCACACTTGAAGAAGCAGAAATGAGGGCTGGGGTGTAGCTCATTTGGTAGAGTGGTTGCCTATACACAAAGCCCCAGGTTCCATCTGCATGAACCAGGTGTGGGCAACATAGTGGGTTCAAGGCCAGCCTGGTACACATGTGAGAGAGACCCTGTCTCAAAGGAACAAAACTAACAACAACAAACCCAAAATGTAGAAGTGAGGGGATATGACAGGCTATGTTTTTGGGTAAAATAAAATTTAAAAAGGGAGCATGACACCATGTTTTCTAGCCTTGTTTTAATTTTCCAGGACTGACTGAAGAAACAAGCAACTTGTGGCAGGTGTGGCTGGAGAAGCAGAAGTGCTTCCGGTTCTAGAGGCTGAGGACCGGGACTGAGGTGTCCGTGGGCACCTGTTCCAGGTCTCCCTCGAGTTTTGGTGGCGTGGGCGTCCTTCTTAGCTTGCAGACTCATTGGCTCCGTCTTTATCTTCCCATCCATATGACTTCTCCCCTCATGCCTGAAGTGAGTCTTTCTCTGTATCACCAGCTCCTAAATAATGACATGGAGAAATCTTATTAATTATAAAAGCTTGGACTTAGCTTTGGCTTGTCCCACTAGCTCTTATAACTTAAATTAACCCATGTATTTTAATATATATCTGTCTTGTGGCTCGTTATCTCATCTCTCCTTGCTGCTCATGCCGCTTGTCCCAAGGTGACTGGCAATCCTCCGTTCTTCTCCAAGGCCTCCCTGTCCCCAGAAGTCCCGCCCAACCTCTTCCTATCTAGCTATTGGCCATTCACCTCTTTATTACACCAATCACAGTGACACATCTTCACACAGGGTACAGGAACGTTCTACAACACATGCCTCTCCGTGTCAAATGCTTCCACTTGTCATACAGATGCCAGTCATACTGAATAGGGAGCCCACTGTGCTCCAGGACTTGACTCCTCTTAGTGAATTATGTGGGTACCAACTGTTTCCACTCTAGCTCCCAGTCTGAGGTATCAGGGGCTAGAACTTTTGGGTTGGAGGGGACACAGTTCAATCTACAGCAATAAACAGCATCTGTGTAATATACAAAGTATATTCATACTTCAAAAACATAGATGCCTTTTAGCACTAGTCTTTTTCTTAAATGTGTGTGTATGTGTGATGCATGTGGTGTGTGTAACTCACATATGGTGATCTGAGGACAACTTGTGGAAATAGATTCTCTGGCCTTTGGATACCAAATGAGATCATCTTTGGAGGCAAGTGCTTCTATCCACAGAACAGCCTTGTCTGCCTAATATTAGAAATTTAAACAGCAATCTTATGAGAGGAAAACAAAAATTTAAAAAAAAATCCAGTTTCTGGAAACCAAGGCAAGAACAAAACAACCAGCATCCTGTGTAACAGCAGCTTCTTCAGGCTGAGCTCCAGACTCCGCACTCAAGCAGGGAGCCAGAGGACAGACAGGCCTCTCCTGACCTCTCCAGCATGTCACCTTCAGCCCCTGAGGTGTCCCTGATAGGGGACCTTTCTGGTTTGAAAGCTCAAGGGTATGGAGGTTACATTTACATTGGGAATAGCAATTACGCTCTCCTGAGGTCCACATATAGGGGTTGAATTAGTTACAAAAGCATCTCGAGGAAGGAAGGGCTTATTTGGGATCACAATTTGAGGCCACAAAGCCCATTATAACAGGGAAGAATGGCGGCAGGAGTGTGAGGTGCTGGCCGTACTGTGTCTGTACTCAGGAAGCAGAGAGGCAGATGTTGGTATTGAGTTCATTTTCTCCTCTTTGCCTTTTTATTTGGTCTGGGATCCCAGTTTATAGGGTGAGCATTCCCTCATCAATGAGACCTCTCTGGAGACACTTTCTCAGACAAGCCTAGAGGTATGTCTCCTAGGTGACTCCAAATACCATCATGTTGAGAATTAAGATTAACTAACTTTCAGTATGTCTTCTCAGGACTGACATGGATAAAACTAGACTGGAGATAAACAGGATGGAGGTCAGTGCCTGGCACTACCTCTGCCAGGGTGGTGTGCTGGCAGGTTTTATATCAGTCTGATACAAGCGATTATAATTTGGGAAGAGGGGACCTCAACTGAGAAAACACCCCCACCAGATTGGCTTGAATGGTGATTGATAGGGGAGGGTCCAGCTCACTGTGGGTGGTAGCATCCCTGGGCAGGTGGTCCTGGGATGGTATAAGAAAGCAGACAAGAAAGCCATGGAGAGCAAGGTAGGAAGCAGCACCCCTTCATGGTCTCTGCTTGAGTGCCTTCCTCCAGCCCTGTATTCCCTCGGTGGGAGAGTGACCTGGGAGTTATAAGCTGAAAAAAAGCCTTTCTACCCCCAAGCTATTTATGCCACGGTGTTTATCACAGCAACAGAAGCTTAATTAAGACGCAGGGTGAATAACTGCCAGCTGCGGCACTGCCTAGCCCGTTTCCACCTTCAGGAACAGATGCTAGCCACCCTGCACATGCTGGCTGAGTAGAGGGCGCACGCCCTGTGCAAGGGAGCTCTCAGCGAAATGGTGCAGCTGTGCAGGTTTAGGGAATTAAAGCATGTCTCCTGGAGTCATCAGGGAGTCCTCTCTTGTCCATCAGTGGTCTTGTGGAGGTGACCAGCAGAGGGAAGAGTCTTAGGAAGCCGGTAAGCCTCGCCTCCATTCTCCTGTTACCAACAGCCAGATCTGAGGGGATTGGGAGCCAGTGGCTCCTCAGCTCACCCAAGACAGAAGGGTGAAGCCACCTCCGGGTGGTGGTGTGCCCACATCCATGAAGATGCTGTTACAGCTGTCACAGGGGGGACGGGGTCTTTCTTTCTTTCTTTCTTTCTTTCTTTCTTTCTTTCTTTCTTTCTTTCTTTCTTTCTTTCTTTTTTCCTTCCTTCCTTCCTTCCTTCCTTCCTTCCTTCCTTCCTTCCTTTCTTTCTTTCTTTCTTTCTTTCTTTCTTTCTTTCTTTCTTTCTCTTTTTGGTTTTTTTCAAGACAGGGTTTCTCTGTAGCTTTGCTGCCTGTCCCGGAACTAGTTCTTGAAGACCAGGCTGGCCTGGAACTCCCAGAGATCCGCCGGCCTCTGCCTCCCGAGTGCTGGGATTAAAGGCGTGCGCCACCATCGCCCGGCTGGGACTGGGTCTATCTAAATTCGTGCACTGAACCTCAGTTACTCAGCATCTGACTGCACATGGAGACATGGTTCTCAGTGGTGATCCCCAGAACTCACATTAAAAAGATTGGGTAGGGTGGTACATGTTTCTGACTACAGAACTGGGCAGGTGAAGAAAGGGTGCCTGGGATCCATGGGCCAGCCTAGCCTACGTGCTGAGCTCCAGGCCTGTGAAAGATCCTCTGTCAATCAATGAATCAATCAATCAACGATGAATGATGCCTGAGGAAAGACACCCAAGCTTGTCCTCTGGCACCCCACGTGTTCATACACACACATGTACACACAGACAGCTGCTTAAGATAAAGTGGGGTTGTCAAGGTGGGCACTTATGGGGTGCGAATCCTTATGGGAAGGGGAGACTGGAACACACAGAAGTTATGGGAAGTTGGCCACCTCAAGTCAGAGGCAGTGATTGCAGAAGAACCAGCCCGGCCCCCAGTTTTCCTTGCCAGCCGACAGTACCGTAAGGTGATGACTGTTTGCTGTTTTAATCTGTCTGCTCTGTACCATGTTGTGGTGGCAACCAAAGCCAGCTGAAATAAGTGCTGCCTTGCCCTGATAAGGCCCCCGTGGTGGCAGTGAGGATTCAAGTCCTCACTTCAGGCTTCAGGTATTAAATATCCAGCTAATAGGCTTTTTCAAATGAGGGCTTTCTTCCGGTTGTTAGTCTCCATCCAGAGCCCTCCTGCCAAAGCCTCAGGGGCCCTCACCTCCTCACCTCTGGCTGTACAGAGAATGAATAGAGGGTGCTTACTCTCATGCATTGCTGTCTACTTGCACGGGGCTGTGGTACCAGCGTGTGGGCAAGCTGGACTGTGAACTCTCCCAAATCACCTTCACCTTCTTCCTCTTCCAGTTAACAGCGCGGGCCTCTCAGCTGAACTTCCACAGCACTAGCCTCCGCGCCAGCTTGTCTCTGTTGCTTGCCTCTCCACGCTGTCAAAAAGGGGTCCTTCTTAGGCCTATTTGGCTATGTCCCTCTTCCGTCCCCTTCAACAAGTTTGGTGGACTCCCCTGTAAGCCCAGGATACAGTCTACATATCTGACATTTGTGGCCTGTCTCTGTCACCTCTTACTCCATTTTCTGGTAGCTAATTCCCCCTGTGAAGACCATCCTTCCACCATGTTCTACTGTCATTACCTCTTAGCCACCGGCACCTCGAGGCCTTAGCCATGACCCAAGCAGTTCTACCTGGACTGAACCATCTTCCTCCCCCTGGGAAACCACAGCATGAGGACCTGCTTCAGGACTGTTTCTCACCCTCCCCCCTCATCCTCTTGTGGTCTCCAAAGGAACGTCACACCGTTGCACACGTACACACAAAAGGATCTACGAAGATAATACATTTAATTCGGCATGCATCCTGTCGTCAGAATATGAGCACCGTGGTAAATTATGGATGTATTCAGAAAGATGAGTGGTGTCTGAGGGAGAAATGAGCAGGATTACGTAAATTGTTTTGAAACAATAATGCTCAGCTTTAGGGATCAGTAGCAAGGGTGGCTTCGGTCCAAGTCTGAGCAGGCAGTTCCCAGGAAGACATCTTCACAGAACTGCTGTGCAAGGCTGTGGCTTTGACAGAGTCTCTGGGACAGTTCCTGCTATCTGACTTAGCACACAGATGTGTGGGGGACGCAGCAGCTCTCCTAGGGATGCCTACCCACCCCAGATAGGAAGCCAACAGCAGACTAAAGTACAGACACCACCTAAGTCCAACTTGGTGAGCCATTTTATTGGGGACACTTACAGAATATGGCTGACAGGTCACTTCAAGGAGCAGAAATGACTTGAAGACAGCTGCATCACTAAGAGCCCACCCCATCATGAGTGACAATTTTTACAACCTGGAATGCGCTGTCCAACCTGCAGGTAGCTTAACATGTTGGGGGTGGTGTTCTTTTCTGGTGGCTCAGCTGGACTCTGCTTCTTCCACGCCGTTCAGCAGGTCTGAGGGTATCTCTCAGCAGTCCTTACAGCTTATATAAACTTGGGGAACCCTGCCTAGTGAATCTGGTCAGTTTCAGGGACTTCCTGAAGCTTTTGAGTGGTTTACTTCCTGAGTTTAAGGTGTTTCTCTCCAGACTGGGCTGGTTTACTTCCCTTTAGGATAGCCTTTTGTTTCACCCCCCTCTCTACTACCCAGGACTTTAGGAGCTTCCCTCCATAGGGGAGGGTTTATGTGGGGCTCCCATTTCCAGAGGGCTAGCGTCCATGGCCATTGTGGCAGGGAACATGGCAATAAGCAGGCAGACATAGTAACTGAAGCAGCAAGCAGGCTGCTGAAGGTTCACACTACACCACCTAGGAAGCAGAGAGATAGAAAGAACTGAAAATGTGCAAATCTTTTGAGACCTCAAAGCCTAGTCTTATTCTAGTACAATATACTAGTACTAGCTAGTTCTCAGAGATTTCCACCCAACAAGGCCACATCTCCTAACCTGCCACAGACAGCCACTAAATGGGACCACGTGTTTGAATGTTTGAAGAAGGGGGGGGCATTTCCTCCACAACACTACAGCAAGCCCACAGAAGCTCATGCATACAAAGGTCCATATATGTTTGCATGCATACACATGGATGCGTGCATTGTCTATGTTGTATCTGTAAGTGTTGGCTGTGAGCTCCATGCAGGTGGAATTGTATAGTTTTCCTTTACTGAGTGTTATAGTATTCACCTTTAGAGACATATAAACACATGTTAAAATATTTTTTTCAAGTATAAAGGTCTAAAACTTAAGATGTTAAGAGAAAGAGTTATCTTTCTGTAACAACATAAACACGGAAGTGAGTTACAAAACAGAAATACTGATTTATGTTTTGGTCTGAACATAAATAGCATTCACGGTCTCATGTGCTTGTGTACTTGGTCCCCCGATAATGGTGCTTCATGGAGAGGGTGTGGAAGGGGAGAGAGGGAGGGCTTAGCTGGAGGAAGTGGATTTCTAGGGACTGGGCTTTGAGGTTTAGAGCACAGCCCTGTTTCTTGTCCCATCTCTATTTCCGTATCCATGCAGATATGAGTGGGCAGCATAAGGCTCCTGCCAGCACTGCCGTGATTCACGCTGCTGCCTCGACTTACTTGTCATGGTGGACTGTACCCTCAAGTTATGAGCCTAAATAAATCCTTCTTCCTTTAACATTTCCTTGCCATGCATTGGTCACAGCAGAAGGAAAAGTAACTAGCATAATATAAAAGTAAATATTCCTTAATGCATAGTTTTTTCAAATTAAAAATAGAATTTATTCTAAATCAGGCAGAAAAAAAGACTGAAAATTCTTTCCTTATCAAACTGTTTATATATCTACTCCTCCCATCTCTACCCTTGCTTTATTACCACAATACTTCCTCATGCTACTGTCTCAGGGTTTTAACTATAGTGTTACACTGTGTTGTGATACTTGGGAGGCTAATTCCCTTCTAACTCACTTTGGTCTTTCAGTTTTATTGCTATTATTATTATTATTGTGTGTGAAGTAACTCTGGTTATCTGGCGTGCATGAGCATGGCTCTGGCAGGCCTTGCTCTTCTCCCCAATTCCCTCTCTCTTGCTAAAAATCATTAGACTAAATTACTGTAACTAACCCCCAGGGTTTATGCCCTTATTTGGCCACTTCCTCCTCCTGAGGATAACTGCCAAGGTCCAACTCTCAAAGTATTGAAGTCTGGCAATCAAAGGCTCCATTTGGCTAGGTGGTGGTGGTGCAATCTCAGCACTTGGGAGGCAGAGGCAGGCAGAGCTCTGTGAGCTCCAGTACAGCTTGGTCTGCAGTGTGAGTTCCAGGACAGCCAAGGCTACACAGAGAAACCCTCTATGGGAAAATAAAGAAAAACAAACACATAGATAAGCAAACAAAAATCCCATTTGGTTCACCTAATTAGCATGCCCGATTAAAATTAAATATCTCATCCTAATGCGGGGTTTCCCCTTGTGCCTTTATGTGTATTCTTTTTTTATTTTTAAGATTTATTTATTTGTTATGTGTTCTGCCTGCATGTATGCCTGCATGCCAGAAGAGGGTACCAGATCTCATTACAGATGGTTGTGAGCCACCATGTGGTTGCTGGGAATGGAACTCAGGACCTCTGCAAGAGCAGCCAGTGCTCTTAACCGCTGTGCCATCTCTCCAGCCCATCCCCTTGTATCTTTATAAACTGTCATTTTCCTATGTGCCACATCTGTCTTCTCTATTCATAGGTAGTCAGTCCTTTGTCTCCCTAAAACAAATGCCCCGGTCCCCTTCCTTTGTTCCTTTTTTTCTCGTCCTCTGTCTCCTGTGTTTTTCTCTTATTCCTTGTTTTCTGTCAAATAAATCTCCTTTGTGCTGAGAACTTGGTGTTGGTGGTCCTGAGCTGATATTTTTCCTTTCAGGGTATGGTACATATGCATGTGTGTGTGTGTGTGTGTGTGTGTGTGTGTGTGTGTGTGTGTGCGCGCACGCATGCACACATATGTGTGTGGGAGCGTGCAAATTTGTGTGCCTGAGTGAAGACCAGAGGTGTGGGGTATCCTGCTCTACCACTCTCTGCCTTGAGGCAGGGTGTCTCATTGAACCCGGATCTAACCTGCTGAACAGAAAGCCCCGTCAATCCTTGGGTCTCCACCCTTCTCATTATGGTTCATGAACAACGTGGGCTTGTTTTTACCTGCATTGTGGGAATTCTAATTCAGGTCCTCACATTTCATAGCAAAGAATCTTCTACTGAGCCATTTCCTTAATTTCACTGTTATTCTTTCTTGTAACTTGATTTTTAGTTTGTTTTATATGTATGAGTGTTTTGCCGGCACATGCCTGGTGCCTTCAGAGATCAGAAGACGGCATCAGATCTCCAGGAACTGGAGTTACAGATGGTTGTGAGCCATCATGTGGGTGCTGGCAATTGAACCTAGGTCCTCTGGCATAGCAGCCAGTGCTTTGAACCATTAAGCCATCTCTCCAGCTCCTCATGGCTATTCTCATGTATCTTTTCAGAATCAGCCAGTCAAGTTACCATGCATGTATAGAATGTCATTGTGAAAACCAACCGTTCGCCAGTGGCTGTTGCCTCTATTGCCTTTAGGTTATTCAGTGAGGAGTTACGGGTTTCTGTGTACACACAGCACTCTTCTGTGTAGATTTAATTTAATGTGATTTATGACTGTGTCAGATATCTAAAAGAACAATCAAACCAAACAACAGGAACCCCAGCTTGTTACAGTGGCTGACTTCAAAAGCGAAGGACTAAGACTGGAAGGAATACTTTATACCCCACCCGAACTTAGCTGATCATCTTACAGCTCCCCCCTCACTCCCAGCCCCGGCCGCCACTAGTTATTTTAGAGCAAACCGGTTAATTCTTACCATTGACTCTTCTGTGTTAGTTTCTGGCCTTACAACGGATATAACTTTCTTAGTGTTAATAACATATTTAATTTACTTCCTTTACCAAGCACAAATTATTTTCTCTCTGTAGGCAGGTACGTGGAGCATAGCAATGCAGATTGCTTCTAAAGAGTGAATGCACTCCTGGGGCCAGAGAGACAGCTCGGCCCATCGGAGTACTTGATGCTCTTGCAGGGGATGCAAGCTCAGTTTCCCGCATCCACATGACGCCTCACGACCATCCGTGATTCCAGATGATGCAACTCCTTCTGGCCTCTGTGGGTGCCAGGCACCCACGTGGTACCCAGACATACAGGCAGGCAAGACACCAAGATATGTAAAATAAAAATAAAAAAATCTTTCAAAAGGGAATGCATTTCTAGCTAATAATCACTGGGATTGTAGAGGGCTCCATGCAGCCTAGGGAAGTGAGTTCTGAGGTACTGCTGGGCAGTGCTTCCCCACCCCCCGGCAGTCTTAGCTTCATGTTTAGGTTTTGTCGAGGCCACACTGGCCTATTCACCATTTAATATCCCATAAACAAAGCATCTTCCCACTGGAGAAATATTACCGAGAGTGTGGGCCAGCTGTCCCTGATGTCAGTCCCCTGCGTATTGTTACAGAGCAGTGGAGGGAGCAGCTCAAACTGGGGCAAGGTTCACCTGAGCACAAAGCCAACACAGCCCGGCTAATAATTTATGTAGAGTTCCCTTTTGCTTAGGACTGGAATCCTTATTCAGTCTGAAACCAGAAATAAAACATGCAAGCCCAGCATGCAGAGGTACACACAAGGTCACACAGAGTGAGTTGGCCTTGTCAGCACCTACCAGCTGGTGGTGCTTCAGGAGAGAGAGGCTGAGGGTCCGTGGGAAGAGACAAGCTTTAGCCAGGGCCAGGGAGCCTTGCACAGCAGAGTGAAGAGCCGTTGCTTGTCTTCATCCCTGACCTTTGAAGACGGTCCCATAGTCCCCTAGAGGCGGAGGATGCAGGTCGGCATTTGGAAGGACTTGGGCATCTCAGTTCCTAGTACCTCTGGAAAAGGTGAACTGTGCTCTTGGATGCTAGTTTAAATTCAGTGATGTGCCCTGCTCAAACCCATCATCCTGCAAAAGGATCTGCTAGGGATATCATGTGTGTGTGTGTGTGTGTGTGTGTGTGTGTGTGTGTGTGCCTGAGTGCACACGTGTGCAAGCACACGCGCACACACACCTGAACGCTCACACAAAGTTAACATCATGTTTTCCTTACTCACCTCTCTATCTTTTTGAGACAGGGTCTGTCATTGAACTAGACTGACTGGTCAGTGAGTCCCAGCAATCCATCTGCCTCTGCCTTCCCAGGGCTAGGATTCCAGGCCACTCCTTGTTTTAATACAGGTACTGGGGATTGGCCTCAGGTGCTCATATGCTTGTATGGTGAACACTATGTCAACCATGCCATCCCCCAGCCCCTGCTTTGAAATACTGTGACTGGAGTTTGGGGTTAGCTATGGGTGGAGTAGACATGCTGTCTTCACTCTGATGTTGGTCTCTGTGAGTGAGACCCCTGAGCAGAGGTCTGTCTCACAAACTCCTGTCACCATCCAAAGTCCCTACCTACGGCACAGCCTCCAGGGTGCCTACTATTAAGAACTTATCCTGTAACAATCTTATGGCAACCTTGACCCTGGACATCCCATTCCAGTTACTCTCTGGCTTTGAAATTTTTTTTTTAAGTTGGATTCCTCTTCCTAAGTGGAACTGGGTTGGTGGCATGTTCTAGCCTCAAACTCACTGTGTAGTGAAGGACGACCTTGAACTTCTGATCTTCCTGAGTACTAGGTGTACATCACCAAGCCCTGGGGGTTGGCATAAGGGCATTGTGAATGCCAGGCAAGCATAGCCTGAACTCTCATTTGGAAAACTAGATAGAATTATGTGAAAAAGACAGTTGAATTTGAAATCACAAAATTTAGATTCCAAGCACCATGGACCACAGATCTTGGAACTTAGTAATGGAGAGAATATTTGCTCACACTGTGGCCTCCCGGGTGAGGCTGGATGATGTGTGTGAAGGTATTTGGCACAATGCTATGTTTATGTTCCTCTCTCCAGAGCCCCGTCCAGCTGACATGCAGCAGCACACGGTTCTGGCTGTTAAATGTTGAGCTGTTTCTGTTCTTCCTAATGTCTGCCTTCCTGAGCTCATTTTCCTCCCCGCTCTCCCCAGTCCTGTGGGAACTGCAGCTCCAACTGCCTGTTCACTCTTCCTTCCCTCTTCCCACCATCCCCACACGAAAAGGGTCCCAGAGCCTGGAGCTCTTTGGCTCCAAGCAACACACGTTTATTTCCAGCAGTAACTAGAGCTTAACCCCAGTGTTAAAAATTAGAAAACACGGGAATTAAAATTGGCCACTCCAGGCGCCTTCTCTCTCCCTCACTCCGAAAGCATAAATTATGCTTCTACCTTCTGGATGAACTGAGTAGAATAGCCTCCGTTCTGTTTGCTCCACTAGAATACTTCACCCAGCAGAAGCATGCTAAATTATGTGTTTCAAAACTCCCTGAAGCTGCAGTTCCGGAAACATATAATTACGACCCGGCATTATCAAAGAGCAGAAAATATTTTTCTTCCACTTTTCCTAGGGCTTAACAACGAGTATGGATTTTGACTTTTTGTGACAGCAGGCTAGGAAATAAGTCAAAACTCTGTACGCAGTAAACATGTACAATTATTAGGTGCTAATGGAACCTTTACAGTGTTTAAGGAGATGGAAGCATTGCGTATCCTGGCTTGATCGCAACACACTGCAGATGTGTGTGGTGTGATCACTCTGTACACCATCAATTTGTACAATTGAGATCATAATGGGGGCTGGGGAGATGGCTCAGCAATGAGGAGCATTTCCTGCTCCTCCAGAGGATGGATTCACTTCTCAGCTCTCCTATCTGGCCGGTCAGAACCACCTGCAGCTCCAACCCTGGGAGATCCAACACCTCAGGTGTTGTCCATTGTCTGCAGAGGTGAGCTTCACCCTTCAGAGCCCTC
Organism: Alexandromys fortis; assembly: GCF_014885135.2. Taxonomy (NCBI): domain Eukaryota; kingdom Metazoa; phylum Chordata; class Mammalia; order Rodentia; family Cricetidae; genus Alexandromys; species Alexandromys fortis. The sequence continues at coordinate 3,713,405 of NW_026068020.1, forward strand.
CTGGTGTAATGACAGTGGATGGATGCTGAGAGTCATCTGTCACAGTGCTTCCGTGACATTCCGTTACTGAGGATTGTCTATACCGTAACTCTGAAGAAGTAACTCCACTAGGAGGTGGGTCCTTGTAAGGACCCCACGTGAAATGAATGCGTTCAGGAGCTGTGCAGCTCCCTATAGTGATAGACAAATCACCACGGGCTCAGTGGTTTGAATAAAAATGATACTCATAAGCAACTAGGAAGTGGCGCTATTGAAAGGTGTGGCCTTGTTGGAGTAGGTGTAGCTTTATTGGAGTAGGAGTGACCTTGTCGAAATAGGTATGGCCTTGTTGGAGTAGGCGTGGCTTCATTGGAGGAGGTACGGCTCTAGTGGGTGGGCTTTGAGGTCTCACAAACTCAAGCCACGCCCAGTGTGGCATTCTATTGCTGCATCCCTCAGAGCCAGCTGTAGAAATCTCAGCTCCTTCTCCAGCACCATATCTGCCTGCATGCCACCATGTTTCCTGCCATGACAATAATGGACTAAATTTCTGGAACTGTAAGACAACCCCAGTTAATGGCTTTCCTTTATGTGGCCATGGTGTCTCTTCACAACAAAGGAGATCCCAACCAAGACAAACAGCAACAACTTGAGTTTCACTTTCCCACAGTTGTGTAGATCAGGCCCCAAATCAGGTCCCTGCTCCCCTGTAGGTTCTAAGGAAGACGCTTCAAGCCCAGCTTCTGGGGGCCCCGACTTCCCTTATTTCCTGGCAGCATCATGTCGATCAGATCTTGGCCTGACCCCCACATAGCCGTCTTCTCTGGTTCTCCCACTTTCTTCCTGTCTCTTCTGTCCTGAGACTTAAGACCTATTCTAACGTCCGCATCCCAAGGTCTTTAGTCACGTGTCAGACTCTTTCCAGGTGAAGCTGCACTACTCACCAGGCTACCAGGCGTTCGGCCAGGGGCATATATTTGGTGTGGGGCACAACCGAGCAAGCTGTAGATGTGTAGAAAACAGTCTCGGGAGAGACAGTTAAGGCCTTGATACCTGTCATCCGTTGCAGAAAGGAGTCAGAAGCGAGAACTCAGAGGGGAAGAGGGGAGAAATTTTGCCCGTGTTTCATTTTAGGACTATGTGTTTGAGTTCAGCAAATCTGCAACTATTAAATATTAAGCAAGAAAATAAATCTAATTTGCACTGATAAAATAAGGCCATTATCAGCTATGATGTCAGCTTCAATCTTTAGCACAATTTGTCTAGAGACAAAAAAAGCTCTTAATTGCTAAAAATGAAATATTCTTAATATTAAGAAGTTTTAATAAAAGGAAAGCTCATGTTTTAAAAGTTGACATTTGTTTTTACATGCCACAATCTATTTTTTTGTTTTTTAAAAAAACCCTGGAACTATATTGACCTGTCATTATTTGTAGTGATTTCCATAGTTGTTTACTGGGTGAGTAGGTCACATCTGTGGCTGAGTGGGCAGACAGAGGCTCACAGGGAGGCAGTGATGTCCCCCAGAGGCCACGCTTCCCCTGACATCCAGAACTTGTTTCAAATACAAGAATTTCTGGATCCCATTGGGAGAAAGTGTCCCCTCAGAGCCACCATCTATCTGGCTGAATCACCTCTGGGTATATGCCCACAGGAATCCAAGTCGGCAAGCCATGTGCACCAATTATTACTGCAGCACTGTTCACTACAGCCTAGATGTGGAGTCAGCCTGGACTCCCATCAGCAGACAAATGGGAATAAAGAGAGGGACATCTACAAATACTGTATTCATTTGTAAGAATGAAATTATGTCATTTTCATGGGGTTGAAAACTGTCATATTCGCTGAAATAAGACAGACTCATAAGGATAAATATGGAGTATTTTCTAGCCCAGGCAAGATCAAGATCAAAATATGTACGACACAAAAATAACGCATCCTGTGGAGCCTACAGGGAGAGCTGGGGAGCAAGGGGAAGTGATGCGCGAAGAAAGACGAACATGGCCGTCTTCTCGTGTCTGTGGAGGTTAGAGGTTTAAGGACACACACACACATCTGTGTATATGACACAGAAGCAGAAAGGGGCCTGTTCGGGTGGAGAAAGAGGAGAGTGAGGACAGAGAGGACGGTGGCAGTGGGTATGAGCCGAGGGCAATGCCATGTCCGTATGACTGTCCCAAGGAATCCTCTTCTGTGTGTTAATTAAGGAAGAAAGAGGAAAACTAATCGGCGACCCTTTTAACTCCCAGTGCTGGCCTGGATCCTCACTGAAAATGAGGCTTTGGAAGGAGGGCCAGATCTTTCCTCCTTCTGTCCTGTAATGAGCAGTGAGCTAGGAGCTTCCTGTGAGATGTGAGCGTTGAGGGGCAGGTTAGGCCTGGGCTGCACGCTATGCTCTGGCTAGAACCAAATCGAGGAGCATGTGGGCCACAGATTATGGCGCCCTTTGGAGACCAATGAATGAGCTAAATGCAGTCTTATGTGTGTTTTAATGAATTGCAGGACATTAAGAGACTTGGAGAAATCGATGTCACTCATTTCAATCCCCAGTTTTGAAACTTGAATTTTAAGTCTTAAAATGACATTAAGTGGCAAGTAACACACTGTAAGGGAAGAGAAAGGCTGGAAGAAAAAGATTGCTTTGTATTTTATTACATTTGATGTCATTACCCCAGTTTGCTTTGTCTCATTCTTGAGACTGAATGCAGACCAACCCCGCAAGCTCCCCGCCACTAAGTACATACAATTCCCTCCCCGCTGCCAAACTGCAGTGACATTTTAAAAATAAATTTAACAATTTCTCTTTATATCTTGGGCTTTCTCTGAGGGCAGGAATTATCTTGAGGGTATTTTAACATAGCTGGGGAAGTTCAGGACAATGGATTAGTTCAACCACTTAATTTCTATGTGACTTCTTGGAAGAAAAATGGATCTTCCAGAAATTTTATTATTGAAGTGTTCTTCTGCTCCTCTCCACTCACTGATAGCTGAGGTTTGAAATCGCTGGAGCAGCTGACTCCTCTTTTTTTGTCGTGGGCAGAGAAGTCCTTTCTGGCCTGAACAGAAAGAACAAAGCCTGTGTCCAGTCTCCCTGTCTGGCCAGTCGGCCATTCTGGACATGGCAGTGCTGAACCTTATCCAGCTGGGCCATAGAGACCACCTACCTCAGTGTGTGTGTCTGAAGTGCACAGATGCTCACCTCTACCCACCAGACCCTACACACTTGCACCTCTTGTCCCCAGTCAGAATGGCTACCAGGGACCATTGGACCAATCCAAAACACCAGTGACTGAGCAGAACCCTCCATGTGTTGTGTGTGCGTGGAGTGTGTTGGATTGCCCCTTTCAAGAAGTCTGCTGGGAAGGGAGGAGATTCATCACAACCTTTGCCCTTTTAGAAAAAAAAAATAACCCTATGTCCCCATGTTCTACTCCCCAGGTTACACACAGATTTAACCTTGGCATTGCCACCGTTCCAGGAGGAACTGCTTCTGCAGGCCCCCTGAAATTGCTTTTCCCATTTTTATTATGTGTCCTTGGCTCTGGGGGTGACATCCAAGCCTCTGGCTCATAGCATCATGATTGCTCACCTGGGACAAGTGCAGAGATTGGATTTCATACCAAAAACATCCAGTGCACCCGGGTACCAAGTATCACATCAACTCTGACTAGGATCTGATTCCGGGCCAGAATCTCATAGCACAAACCAAATCCCAAACAGCTTTAAGATGCCTAATGGGAACAGAAAAAGAAGCCTGATTTTCCTTTTGATTTTAGTCTAAACCATACATGTAGATGTCCCATAGATCACTGGTGGCTTTTAAACAACAAACACTGACAACTCCAGGAAGCAGGCTCTAGATGCATTTCCCATGGTAACCTTGATTGACCTTGAGTTGGGGACAACTGTGCCGGACAGTGTCTGAAGTCTGCGATAGAAGCTTGGATGCAGACGAATGGTATGATTTGAGGCAAATGACTCAAATTCTTGGAGCTGGCACCTCATCCTCTGTGAAGTAAGTAACAATCCTTAAAGGGATTGTCACCAGGGCCACATCAACTGGTGCAAGCCTCTTGCTCATTGTCCAATAAATAAGCTCAGCTCACATTGGCTTTTTACTCCTGTGTCTGGGAATAGTAGCCTGGAAGGGAGAGAGGGAGATAGCCACCGCCTCTGATGACCTCTCTCCCTAGCCAACAGTTTAAGATTGATTGTGACTGGTTTCTCTTTGATTTAGAGGCGGGCCTTATTTGATATCTGTCAAAACCCTCCTCTTGCCAGAATGATTGGCTCTGGGCAAAGGCTGGCTGCAGTGTACATCAGTCCCTCGGCTGCAGGGATGGGTTCAACGGTCACTCCATTGATGCAAAGCAAAGGACTTAATTTTTCTCTAAATAATACACAAGGAGGATAGGGATCTGGGAACTGTGGGGCCATCTTGTGACTGTAGGGCCAAGGGCAGCTTGGTACACACCTGACAAGACAGGCTCTGTAGAGACCAACCCGAAAGTAGGCTTGAGTCTCAGTTTACCCTGAGGCAGTACCTGGCCCCAGAAAAGACCACAAACTGGGATCACCCAGGCACCGCCAAGAAATGAACCATCTAAGGAGAAAGTATCTGAAGGTCCAAAGAAAATTCCTAACGTTCCAACTATTGTAGATAGGATCACCTGGTTTCACAGGGGCACCCCTAGACAAATGTTAGCCAATCAGGGGTCCTGAAACTTAGAAATCCCTCACACAAACCTCTGCTATTATAAAAATTCCACTCTAACTGGGATCCAGGCTCTCTGACCCTGCCAATGTGTTGGATATACAGAGAGTCCGAGTTTGAACTTGAATAAGAATTAAAGCTCTGTTGCAGGGAGGCTGCTTATTTGTCCTGGTTGCCTGGCTAGCTTAGACCCAAAATAATCAAACAGAAACTATATTAATTAAATCACTGCTTGGCCCATTAGCTCTAGCTTCTTATTGGCTAACTCATATTAATTTAACCCATTTCTATTAATCTGTATATTGCCAAGTGGCAGTGGCTTACTGGCAAAGTTTTGGCATGTCTGACTCCATGATGTCTCCCTGACTCCGCCACCCTTTCTCCCAGCATTCAGCCAAGCTTTTCCTACCTACCTAAGTTCTGCTTTGCTATAGGTCCAAAGCAGTCTTTTTTTATTCATTAATTGTAATCACAGCACACAGAGGGGACTCCCACATCAAAGCTCTTTGTTTTTACATATAGGACTTGTTCTCCTCATTGGCTTTTGGGGGACTCTATGACCTGGGCATAACAGTGACCCTGAGTAAATCCAGCAGAAGACAGAGTCAGGGACAGGGAGGAGCAGGCAGGAGTGGCGCTTGACCAAAACCTGAGTAAAAATCTGTCCTATCCCCACCCTCACCCCATTAAACTAGCTGTGCCTCTTTGAGTCTGTAAGACTAATCTGTAACAGTGAGCATTAGTTGGCACCGATGCATGGGCTTTTGATTCTGAATTGAAACTAAAAAGGTAAAAGCACAACACAGGACCACTCCATCCAGCACTTCCACCAACTGAGCCTGTCCTGGTGGGTTTCAGGATGGATCCTCTGGTTGTGTAAGTGAAACTTTCTACAATGCACAAAACTCAGTTCAACGTGGCTGCCTCTCTCTCTTGACCTGTGGAGCAGCCATTTGCAGAAGGTCAAGTCTCTAAGGTCTTCTTCCTTTGTGAGCTGTCCTATTACAGGCACATATAGTTCATTCTAGAACCTAATTTCTCCATATTTCAGAGACAGGCTTGTATGGTATCATGAAGACCTCATTACAGCAATATTTCCTTTAGGATAGGAATTAAAATTATAATAACATTATATTTAGTTGCAAAAACAGATAGTAGGAGCATATAGAAAAAGAAATATCCTGCCACACAACTCCTGCTGACCTTACATTTCAAAGGGAGTTCTCTCCTTTTTTTTTTTTTTTGTTTTGGGTTTTCAAGATAGGGTTTCTCTGTATCCTTCACTGTCCTGGAACTCACTTTTTAGACCAAGTTGGCCTCAATCTCAGAGATCTGCCTGACTCTGTCTCTGCATCCTGAGTGCTGGGATTAAAGGTGTGCACCACCATTGCCTGGCACAGGGGAGTTCTCTTGACAACAGTTTTCTAAAAGGCTTATTGAGGTAAATAAGCATCCCAGAAACATTTTTCTAAACGTCTTAATTTATGGTTCAAAAATATTTCAGTTGTTTCCTAATTTTCTGAGAAATCAAGACCCAGCAATACAACTTTTGGGTATATAGCCGAAGGATGCTCAATCATACCACAAGGACATAACTTGAGCTTAACTGTGTTCATAACAGCTTTATTTGTCATAGTCAGAACCTGGAAACAATCTACATGCCCCTTAACAGGAGAATGGATAAGAAAAATGTGTTACATTGGAGAACCACACAGCAGGAAAAAAATGACATCTTGAAATTTGAGGGTAAATGGACGAATCTAGAAAAATCATATTGAGTGAGGTAACCCAGACCCAGAAAGATAAATATCACATGTACTCACTCATAAGTAGCTTTTCAACATTAAAAAAAAAAAACAGCCTACAATTCACAACCCCAGAGGACCTAGACAACAATGAGGACCCTGAGAGAGACATACATAGATCTAATCTACATGGGAAGTAGAAAAAGACAAGGTCTCCTGAGTAAATTGGGAGCAAGGGGGCCATGGGAGAGTGTAGAAGGGGAGGCGAGGGGAAAGGAGGGGAATGGAGAAAAATATATAACTCAATAAAAACAATTTAAAAAGAATATATAGGGATTATTGAAGTAATTAAGAATCTTAAAGCACAATGCAAACAGAACAGCTACCAATCAACACAGCAACCTGCCTCGGGACAGCCTTTGTGCCCTCAGTCTGAGACTGCTGGATTCTGATGGAGCCGAGCACCCATGACAAAGGGTGGCGCACTATGAATTGGGAAGAGTTCTAAGGTATACCGTATTGCTCTTCCAGCTGCATTCCGTAACATCTCAGAGTAGGAAGTGTTTTATTTTGCTTACACTTCCAGACCAGAGTCCATCATAAAAGGAGGACAGAAACCAGGGAAGATGGCTGCTAACTGACTCATCTGCAAGGCTGTGCTTAGCTAGCTTTCTAATACAGCCCAGGACCAGCAGTATAGGGAATGGTCCTGCCCACAGTGAGCTGGGTCCTCCTGCATCAATTAATAATCAAGACAGGCCCTCATAGATATGCTTGCAGGCTAGTCCAATATCCCAGATTCGAATGGTTGGGTCTCCCACCTCTGGTGACTCTCGGCTGTCAAGTTGATGGTGAAAGCGGATTAGGGTATATGACATTGGATGAAAAAGGAAGTTACAAAATAGTGTGTATAGAAACACAGCATTATATTCATTAATTAATTTTATAAGTTATTTTTGAATTGGAGTTTCCTCAGTAAGTTAAAAATAGAACCATCATATCTTCTATCAATAACACACACACACACACACACACAGAGGGGGCGGGAGAGAGAGAGGGTCCCACACACCAATCTTCACTGTGGTTGTGTAATCAACCTGTGCCCATCAGTGGATTTTGGATGAGGAAAAGAGCACATACACACACAAGGAAATCTTTTCAGCCACATGAAATAGAACCTTAATGTTTGTGACAATGTAAATGAACCCGATATCACAGTACATGAAGTAAGCGAGACAAAGAAAGGCAAATAGCCCATGACCTCACTAATACGTGGAATCTAAATAAGTTGAATTCATAGAAACACACACACACACATACACACACATATGAAAAGAAAGAGAGAATAGAATGGTGGTTACTGGAAACTAGGGTTGTTATAGGAGAAACTTTGGGAAATGTTTGTAGAAGGATACGAACTTATGATTGGACACGAGGAATAGCTTCAAGAGACCTACCACACAACACGGCACCAATAGTTAGTTCACATATTATGTTCTCAGAAAATGCTAAGAGTTCATATATTTTCATTCCAGATGCTAGTTATGCAAAGCAACGCAAACATTAATTAGCCAAATTGTTCATTCCAAAATGTGTATATACTTTGGAATGTCTTGTTGTACATGATAATTCATACAATTTTATCTGCCAGTTAAAGGTTGCTTTTAATATAAAGATTATTTTTGGGTGAATCAAGATATTTTTGTTATTGTATTAGGCTTGGCTATAAATATGAGAAAACATTGAGAGAACATCTACTAAATGATGCCCTGTGTCCCTGTAGCTGGGGCTCTGTCTCCCTCACTGGTCTCTACTGTATACATGTCCCTGAGGTGGCTAGTGACGATTTCTTTTTTACCTGCATTTAAATTTCACGGAGTCCAGAAATCGCCTGGAGGAATTTGGATCACATGCATCAGAATCCATCTAGCTTCTTGACAGCAAACTGCCAGGACCTGCTGCTTCTGAGAATTAAGAAGACAAAACCCCTGGATAGCTGTATAAAACAATATGGAGAAAGTCACCAGACAGAGAACAAGCAACTTCAGAAACAAAACAAAACAAAACAAAATATAAACCCTGGAGAGAATGTCTTTCAAGGAGAGGGTTCTGTAAGGAGAAGGAGGGACCCACACGGGGTTCCTGAGTGGGAAAGCTCTGCCAAGGAGCTGGAGATGGGACTGTGGGAGTGGGACCGGAAATCCACAACAAGCGACACGTAACAGATCTGACGCTGCAGGTATGGAGTGCAGGGCCAAGAAGACGGTAAATCTGAGTGAGCAGTGCACCATTGCTGAGTAGAAGCCAAGGGTCTGAAAAGGATGTGAAGTCAGGACAAGAAGAAGTGAGAGTAGCTCAGAGAGACCTTGTGCACTTCAGGAGGTCTAGAACAAGTGGGAGACCTGTGTGTGTAACTTATGAACTAAAGAAAGCATTGGCCCTCCATGTTACTGAGACATTAGAACAGAGTAACCTCAATTACAGAGTCCACATTTAGACTTAGCATCACTAAATTTCATTATCCCGGGATAAAATAAAAAAGGAACTCTTTAGAAATATTGAGTGTCAGTAGGGGGACAGCAACTGCTTTGAAACCAGAAGCAAAACTGGGAACCTCAAAGGGTTAAGCAAGATAAACACCTTCACCCCCTCCAAGTCGCTTTTAGGCTTTTAGTAGTGGTAGTTGTCAAAGAAATAGAAAGCAAACTAGCACTGTAAGAAAGGGAGGAATGCAGTGAATCAGAAAGAAAGGTCTTAGTGTCAGAGAGGAGAGAGAGAGAGAGAGAGAGAGAGAGAGGAAATTTTCTGTTAATGCAACTCTGAGAAGGTTCTTCCTTTCAGACTTCCAGAACCCCCCTTGCCTCTGCTAGACAGATGCTGTGTGCTGAGCTTTTATATCCTGCCCAGGCACACAGGTACTTGGACGGTGTTTGCACTTTTGCTTGGAGGAGCAGACAGACCTCACGACTCAGCAGATGCCACGTTTAATCGGGGAGCTGGGAGGGAACGGTAGTTGGCTCGCTTGCGAATTCTCTCCAAAACTATTCAAGTCTCACGGCTGCCTGGGCTCATCCCAGACAGGTGTGTGATGGCTGAGAAGGCATTTTCGGAGCATAGAAAATGCCAGCCTGCTTACCTGCTGGCTTCATCTCTGTTGCGCCTCCCTCCTTCCTATCCTCCAAGAGAAAGGCTACCTGGGCCTGGGAGTTTAAGCTTTCATCTTCACTTCATTTTTATACATGGGTTCTAATTAAGCCTTCCAGTTTGATTTTCTGTGTATGTGGTATATAGACGTGTGTGCATGTGTGTGTGTGTGTGTGTGTGTGTGTGTGTGTGTGTGTGAGGGCGCACTCCACTGTACTTGAGAGGCTGGGGGTCTATATCAGGTGTCCTCCTCTGTTGCTCTCTACCTGATTTAATGAGATCCACCAAAGAGTCTCTTCTAGGTGACTTATACTATGTATATTGCCTTGGGGAGGGACATACTAAGTCTTGGAATTTTCTCTCTCCCTCTAGGAGGGTAGGCAACTGGGAGGAAATGTCTACTACGTGATGGGGATCAAGTCAGAGTACAGGTGAGCCAGGGACCCACAATGGTATTCAGAGAGTTAGAGCATAAACCAGAATGGGCAAGTTCTGTCGGGAGAACTTAAGTCATCTGCTCCCCTACGTTTTCTCCTGAACTTATAGCCAGGAGACAATGTCAGCATATTTCCTAAACAAAACACCCCTGCCATTATTGCCAGACTCTCGGTGTGTATTTTAGTCATAAAAGATTTCAATTTATTTTTTTGTTCCTTATCCAGTTGACGCTGGCTAGCTCGGGTCTTTCCCTGTGCTTTCTGGGATGCTCGTCAGACCCTGCCAGGCTGACCAGGCACAGTGCTGGGGAGATCGTCTGTGTTTTGGGGATAGTTTTGGCTGTGCATAGGGTGTCCTGGGAGTGGGGCTCCCTGCCAGGTGCCCTCTTCTGCCTGTCTGTTTTAGTCCAGCACCTGGACACTCACTCTCCCTAAAAAGCTTGCCCATTTCTGGCGTATGTGCTAACTTTCTGAATACCGTTGTTGGGTCTCCTGGCCTCACCCCTGCTCTGACTTGATCCCCACTGGGTAGTAGACATTTCCTCCCAGGTGCACCACCTCTTAGAGGGGAAGAGAAAGTTTCAGGACTCGTAAGACCCCTCCCCAAGGAAATACATGTACTATAAGTTGCCTGGGAGAGGATACTTGTTGGTGGAGCCGGATGCTGTGCACGGAGTTCCAGGATGTAGTTCTGGTGAGTTGCATGCTGGGTCTGGCTTTGAGTCGTCTATGTGCTTGTGAGTAGCTCCTTACCCATGCTCTTACCCTGAACCCCATAAACTCATGGCTCACCCATCTAGGCTTGGGTGGGATCAACTCTCTGCTCTCATTGATAGCCTACCTGGGGTTCATGCCCCCGACTCCAGGAAAAGTCACCCCCCCCCACACTGCCCCCGCTCTACCTTTTACCAAAGATACTTTCTGCCAAATCCTTTCCATGAATCCAATGTGACTCCGCTGTCCCCAGGACACTCCCCAAGAACCCTACTATGAGGCTGCCCCTTGCTCCACCTTGGCCTTGACCTGTGTCTGCTTCTTTCCCACTCTGGCAGTTTTCGGAAGTCCCAGTGCCGCCTGGCTGAGCCTCCTTAGGCCTTCCTAGATGTCAGAGGAATGGAGACCCAATCAGACATGCCTTGAGGTCTGGGCTGGGGCCATTTCTGAGGGGAGGCCTTTGTCAGCTCTCTCACGGATGCTTTTGTCTCTCTAGTATGGTACTCTGCTTTCCAGACCACCTATTATTTTATGCAGGAGGAAGCTGAGTTTCTGCTTCCTGGTCCCCAGAAAATGCTTTTTATGTGAGGAAACTGTTAGCGTAATCTACTGTAATCTCAAATCTTAACTCTGCGGGCTGGAATAACCTCTGGCAAGGTCTGGAACCTTTTTGAGCCTCAGTTTTTCTATCTATAATTAGGAATTACTAGCTAGGCCTCGGGATAGAAACCCGCCATCTCAGCCACTCTGGAGACTGATGCAGGGGGTTCACAAGTTCAAGGACTGCCTGGGCTGTATTGGTGAGTTTGAAGCCAATTAGGGCAACTTTATGAGATCCTGACTAAAAACAGTAAAGAGTAAAAAGAGGGCTGGGATGTAGGTTAAGGCTGCTTGATATGCAGGAGGCACGAGGCTTAGTCTCTAGTACTGCAATAAGAAGCAGAAAATAAAATAGAAAACTGTAAAATCAATTTCTGGCATCATTGTATGTGTTGAGTGAGATAAAGTGTGTTACAAGACAGGACAGATGCAGGCTCAGTAAACGTTCTTCCTCCCCTCTCTTTCCTTTCTGTCCTGGAAGCCTCATGCAGCTATTCAAGAAATTGGTTCCAGTTTTTAAACTCAGCCCAATGAACTTTGATGTGAAGCTGTTCTGTATTTACAAACTATTGCTCTTTATGGGGCAGAAATACTTATTCTGGTAGGTCTGGCAAGCAGTTCTGCATTTTCTGAGCTGCACATTTGACACGGGTAACCCAAAGTAGAAAATCACATGATTGAGACTTCTACTGTAACCACCAAGAAAGCTTGCCTCATGCCCTTTTGTGCCCTTTTGAATGGTCCATTGTGAGGTTTATCTGGCAACTGATTGTGAAAACACTTTGAGGTTCCAATGAGGCACAAATTGGTTACTTTTAATAGGAGGTCACGGGATGGTCACAGGAGGACCGAATATCTTCTAGACATCACATTGATGAAAACTGCAGTCATTCGGATGAGAAACGCGTCTGGAGATGGGGTGGATGTCCATCTTGTGGTCTTCAGTATAGTCAAAATATGGTCACTGTAGAAAATACAAAGAGAGGCCTCCACAGCAGACTTCTGTCTTGTTGCATATCCTGAATGAGAGAGCAAACTCCAAACCACACAGACCCTGTTGCCAGAGTGCAGTCGTATCCCCGGTACGTGTAGAACTCATCCTCCAGGGAAGAGTTGCTGGCTTGGACCCCAGCTTCAGTGGGGTTTCGGCAGTTCTTAGTCTGTCGATCAACGAGCTCTGGGGGCTTGCTCTCATTACATCCTCTCACAAAAGAAAGCTGGGTAAAGCCTGCAAAGACAAAGTTACCCTGCAGAAAATGGGCCAACTACTTGCAGATTTGAAACAACCTTAAAAGCACAGCGTTCAATGATCCCGTAATCCCCGCTCCTCAGGCAGCTCAGCGGAGAGGTGAAGGGCACAGAGAGATACGCATGGACACTTCTTTTAGGTAGAAAAAAAACAGAATGCTGCCTGCAGGGTCAAAGACTGGGGGAGGAGATCATTGAATTGTTCTGGTTGGTTCTTTAGAAACAGGAGAATCTGTAGAGAACAAAAGTCAGCTTTGAAGGACAAGTCCCAACTCTCCCTTACTTTGATCTGTATGGTGTAAGTGTGTGCCCATGGGTGCAAGTACACATGTGTGAAAATGAACATGGAAGCCAGACGTTGATATTGGGGTGTCCCACTGTTACCTTCCACCTCATCTTTTGAGACAGCGCATCTCCTTGAACCCAGAGATCAGTTGTGCAGACCAGTTGTCTAGAGTAGCTAGCCAGCCCTGGCGAATTGCTTCTCTCTACTTCTCCACTGTGAGAAGTACAGACACACTTGGCCTTCCCTGGGCTTTATGACGGGGCAGGTACCTGAACTCACATTCTTGTGTCTGTGTGTGTGGAGGGCCGTTTACTGACTGAGCCGTCTCTCCAGCTCCAGGGTCTTCTTGGTGTTTAAATATAGTCTGTTAGACTTTGAGGCTCCTTATATTCATAAATCTTGTTTACATGGCTATGGAGAAAATCAGGCTGGGAAGTTAGAGTCACCTCTGGGTAGGAAATCAGGGGAGCACAGGGACCACCCACTCCAATAAGCATACGCTTCATTTACTCTGAGCTTTTTAGAATAATTTGGTGGCATAAATGAGGATCAGAGGTTGTAGGACCTGTCCTCAGAACTACTACCACATTTAACTCAGGAACAGCGCAGTTCCCAGACTGTTCTGGTTACCAGAGTCTCTCATGAAGATTTATTCTGGGCAAGGCTGCGGAAAGTTTAAAACCAGATTGCAGTGCCATTAAATCTGAAGAGGAACATCTTGGAAATGCTGTTTTGATCTTATTTTTATAGAAAGTCCATGTTTCCTTCTTCTTTCCACAAAATGTTATTTTCCCAAGCAGATAGTAGAAGATAGAGTCTCGAGTTTTCCCGAACACAGAGGAGGTGACGTTAATTTATATCAATCTGTGAGCAGGACAAGGGCAGGGAGGGCTCTCTGGAATGGGAGAGATAATAGGCTCATAAAAGGGCACAAGGAAGAGTATCTGCTGTTTAAATCCCAGTGATCCGTGCTGGTAGAGACGGAATTAGTTCCATAAAAGGATAAGGGGAGAGGTTTGTGTACCTGGGGCATGTCAGACCAGGCTAAACATGGAGATTGACTGTGACATTTTGGGAACAGGTCACAGCTTTCGTGTGCATGTAAAAATACAACACAGAAACATTCATCTGTCTGTGGAACGGCATTTCTTTTGAGCCAGGGGCGTCTGCTATGACCTTTCTCAGTTGTTTTGTTTGCTTTGTTTTCCTCTTTCATTGTTTTGGTTTTTCAAGACAGGGTTTCTTAGTGTGGCCTTGGCTGTCCTGAACTCCCTCTGTAGGCCAGATTGGCTTCCAGCTCACAGAGATCCTCCTCCTCCGCCTCCCAACTACTGGGATTAAAGGTGTGCTCTACCACTGCCAGGCTCCTTGCCTTTTTAAAATTATTTTGTGTGTATGTGTGCGTGTGTGTATGTGTGCTCTAGTTCCTATTGAGCCTAGAAGAAGGCATTGGATTTTGGAGCTGGAGTGGCAGACATCTTGAGTTTCCTGACATGGGTACTGGCATCCAAACCCTGCTTCTCACGGTAGAGCAACGAGTGCTCTTAATGGCTGAGCCATCTCTCCAGCTCCTGTGTTTTGACCTTTCTCCAGTGCTGAGGGTTCTCTCTCAGAATCTCAGGGAATGCCTGAATTACTTATCCCCAGGAAGCCTCCTGCATATATTTTATACACATAAACACAGGATTTACTGCAGGCAGTGTCAAGGGACTCATATTCCATCACAGGTCCACGAGAGATGCCAAGCAGTATTGTGATAACAGTAGCATCTTTGGCAAGCAGGACAAAATAGTGTAGGCTTGTGTCTACATGCAGAGCAGGAATGGACCAGGTCTGAAATAAAACAGTGCCTCTAGTATACAGAATGCCACCAGGACCACCATCCTATTGATGGACAGTCTTAGTATTTGATTGACTTGGTTTTGAGAGAGGTGAGTGTAGGGATGGAGAAAGGAGTAACTGTTATTGCCTTGATGTGCCTGGTTAGAGATAGCTGTTACATCTCCATTGGGAGGGGGTTAAGTTTAAACCTAACCCTTTAGAAAGCCTGTAACACGGAAGGACGATAGGAAACAAAGTCTAGATGCAGTCCAGTTAGGGAGAGAGTCAAGGGCAACAGATTCAAATAAACGGCAGCAGGAGTCACTTCTGAATGACTCGTCCCCCTGAACACGGAGGTCGTTAATCATTGTGGACATGTTGTTCGTTTCTTACAAAAGAAAGCTGCCTGGCTAGACAGATCTCTCAGAGAGTTTGTGAACCAGTTAAGGCCTGCTCAATGTGCCTTTACAGGGAAGAGTTCAATGTGTGTATCCCCTGAAAGCAGTTTGTATCATAATTGAGAAGACACAATTCATTCTAACCAAACCAGCCTTGACGATGGTGCTGGGTTTACATTTATTATGGTACCTACATAGGTAGGGAGTCCCAGTTTTCCGGCCATTCTGGGCTAGGCCCAATGTCCCAGCGTAATTAAGAGTATTCTAGATAAGTAATAAATGATTTGGTCCTTTTTATTAATGGAGTGTGTGGCAAAGACTTTCTAACTGGGTAGAATATAGGTTTGTGTAAACCAAGGGAAGAACATGGTGACAGGCTTGTTTCCTAAATGGTTTCTTGCTGATTGTGGTAGTTTGAGTAAGAATGACCCTAGTAGGCTCATATATCTGAATGATTGGTCATCAAGGAGTGGTACTACTAGAGAAAGATTAGGAGATGTGGCCTTGTTAGAAAAGGTATTGTCTTTTTGGTGGATGTGTGTCACTAGGGATGAGTTTTGGGGTTTCAAAAGTTCAATTCCATTCCAGTGTGTCTTCTTCTTCCTGATGCCTGAGAAATCAGATGTAGAACTCTCAGCTACTCCTCCAGTACCATGTCTGCCTGCATGCCTGGTGTGGAAAGTCCTTCTGTATATGTGTTGCTTTTATTGGTTAAGGAATAAAGAAACTGCTTTGGCCTGTGATAGGGTAGAGTAGAGCTAGGCAGGAAAACTAAACTGAATTCTGGGAAAAAGAAGGCAGAGTTAGCGAGATGCCATGCAGCCACCAGAGGAGAAAGATGCAAGCCTCCAGCTAAAACCTTGCCAGTAGGCCACAAGTCTTGTGGTAAAATATAAAATAATAGAAATGGATTAATTTAATATGTAAGAGCTTTCTAGAAATATGCTACAGTCATTAGCCAAGCAGTGTTTCAAATAATATAGTTTCTGTGTGATGATTTCATGGTCTGAGCAGCTGGGAACGAACAAGCGGCCTCCCTACTACACATGCCGCCATGCTCCCTACCATGATGACAATGAACTAAACCTCTGGAACTGTAAGCCAGCCCCAGTTAAATGCTTTTCCTTTCTAAGAGTTGTTGTGGTCATGGTGTCTCTTCACAGTGATAGAACATGACTAAGACACTGACAATTTCTTACGAGACCAAAAACAGAAGAGTAATTTTTACAAAATGCTGCCTCCAGTGTACTTTTTAGGACCCACTTATGATATAAATAATTTTATTGTGTGTGTGTGTGTGTGTGTGTATGTTGTTCCTCATGCTCAATGTAAGATAATTTACAAGGTTTGAGAAAAAAGTTTCATCTAAGGTCCTTTCTTTCTAGTGGATGTGTGTGTGTTTGATGTGTGTGTGCATATATGTGGCATATAGAGGCCCAAGATTGATATCAGATGTCCTTCTTAATCATTTTTTCACTTTATATTTTGAGGCAGGGTCCCTTGCTACAGCAGGAGCTCACTACCACATGGGAGAGGCAACACCCAGACACTCACAGGCAGTACCAGCTGACGTGGACCATCCTTGAGGGAGCACTGAAAAGTGCTAACCCTCGTTGCACAGTCTCTGCATTTGCAACTCTTCTGCTCATTAAATCTTCTACTAACCCTAAGCCAGTGGCTGCAGGTGTTCATTAGCCATTCTTGGAGTGTGCTGAATGGCGGACCTTTGATTTCCCAACATGCTTTTCTCCAAGGTCAAACCAGGTGACTCTGCCATCTCGCTACAGCTCTCAATCAATAATGCCAATTAGCCTTTTCTTATCTGAGCCACATTTCTGAATTTTGAGTATTTTGCTTCTGACCTCAAGTCTTGAATTGGCCCCAACGTGCAGAACTAAGGAGCGCTCTGATGGGAGAAACTGTACGGTGCCCTCAGAAGAGGCTAGATGTATTCAGTCAGCTTCCTTTGGGTGAGGGATAGGTGCTGTTGGCAGCGAGTTTAACATTAAGGAGTCGACAGTATACGAGGATAAGGGAAATGGAAGTTTGCCAATCTGTGAATGGGGCTGTACCGAAAGTGCCGAGGGTACCATCTGCGGATAGGATAAAGTTATAGAAGTGATGGAGAATGGTGAGGGTACACTTTAGACTCTGGAGATGATGACCGACGAGAGGAGCTGAGACAGCACTGCTGTGAGGCTGGAAGACAAAGACATTTGGGGTCCTGTTTCTAAAGACTGGAGAAATGTTCAGCCTGTCTTAGCCATGGCTTCATCGTAAAGAAAATAGCACATATAGCGACTCATTTAGACGTTTGTATTCAGCAGGGCATCTCTAGCCAGAAAGGGACAACATGGAAAGCTTTATGCAGCTCAATTGACATATCATGAGTTGACTTACCCTAACTCTGAATCTCCTAGTAGCAGCAGCTCAGCTTGAGTTGACTCAGTGCTCACGGAGGCTGCACAAAGAGCTACGGCAAAGGATGAGAATGGCCTTGTCTCAGTGACGGTGTCTTGGTATCTCCCAGCTCAGTCCCTTACTAGCTGAGGACCAGAGAGCAGCCTCAGTGGACACAGGAAGAGCAGAGGGTCCACCTGGCCCTGCACTGCCTCAGCATCTCACAGATGCCATGACATGTCATGGCTTCTGCTTTGTCCATGTTGGGGGCAGTTTGTGATACAGCGACAGGTCAGTGGAACAGAACTTGGGACCAGATGATACCACTGACTACTATTCTTGTGTCTAAGTGGCAGAGTAGTAATGAAAGCCTGCTATTTGGTTGGTTGTTGTGTAAGTAAGAGTCTTTTAGTAGCTCAGGCTGGATTTGAACTCACAACACAGCAGAGGATGATGGCCTTGGACTCTTGCTCCTCCTGCCTCTACCTCCCCATTGCTGAGGTTATAGTTATGCTCACTACACTGACTTGCAAACCCAGGATTGGTGTGCTCATGTTTTTCTCACCGGACAACAGCCCTTGTTGAAATAATCAGTTGCCTCCAAGCTATGCCTCTGAGCCCTATCTCACTATGCATAGTCTCCTTTCTCATTTAATGTCATTTGAATTGTGCAGCTATGTTGATTCAGGATGCTAAGGAGTTGTGTCCATGTATAGCAGCCTCTCTGGCCACATGGGGTCTACCATAGATGGTTAAGGGCAGTGCGTACCTTCAACAAAAAGATACTTGGAACTTAGGGTGTCAGCTCATGATTGCCCAGGATCTGAAGGACAAGGATGATTTGAGGAAATGTTCCTAGGAACCATGGAGACGGCCATCATGAAGTGACTTAGGGAGAATGAAGATGGGGCTAGTTCATATCCATGTTGGGTGGAGACAAACCACATAACTGTCTCCTGAGGGTGATGCTGACTTATTTTGTGTTTCTCTGAAGGGAAGCCTGTGCCTGCGTGCCCGAAACTTGGCTTCAGTGCCAAGAAAATATTCCTGATCTAATGAACTCTCCAGTTCCAGTAGGAATGCTGCTATGTGTCACCCCTCCCTGTGGCAAGAGTGGAAAGTGACAGGAGACATTTGAATCTCTGCCATTTTTTATTCTGTACAAGTGAAGGTATAGAAAAGGTTGGCTGAACCATGGCGGATGAATGCGACACCTTAAATTGACAGTTTGGATGGGTAACATTAGCTAGAAACTTCCCTGGGTGTGTTGGATAGATTTCTGTCAACTGAACACAAGCTAGGTTCATGTGGGAAAAGCAAACAGTCTGATGAAAATTCCTTCATCAGGTTGGCCTGTAATCAAGTCAGTAGGGGCATTTTCTTGATTAATGATTGATATGGGAGGGCTCTTTCTAGTGTAATTGGTACCATCCCATGGAAGGTGGTCTTGGGGTGTATAAAAAACAGACTGTACAAGCCATTGGGGAAACAAGCCCATAAACAGAGTTCTTCCATGGCCGCTGCTTCAGTTTCTGCCTTCAGATTCCTGCCTTGAGTTCTTGCATTGACTTCTATCAGTGGTGGTCTATGATAGGATGTATAAGACAAATAAACCCCTTTCTCTCCAAGTGGCTCAGAATAATTTATCACAGCAATAGAAAGCATGCAAGTCTTATAGGTCACTGCAGGCTGGGGTCTGCTTTATCTTGGTGCTTCCTCTTGCTAGAGGAAGCGCTAGGCACATGGCCCGTGCTGTGTGCTTCTTCTTCACCACACCGCACAGCTAGCCGCACCCACAAGACGCAAGAGCAGAGAGAGAAAGAATGAAGGTGATATGGTCTGGAAAATTAATAATTTTAACTCCCAGATCTTGTGACCGTGTGCTTTGAAGCACAAGAGAGAATTAGGGATGAAGGTGGATTTAGGATGCTCTGCTCATCAGTCTGAAAACAGAGACAAGAGTCTGGATTTTCTGGACAGACCTAAGATAATACTAGAGCCCTAGTAAGTGTGAGCTGCAGACAGAACTCAGAATTCTATGGTGTGAGATAGCATCTGTGGCCCCACAAGCTTTGGAGATGGAGGAATGGGCATAGGTAAGTGCAGCTGGAGGAAGACAAGGAACCAGATTGTCTTGTGGAACCTTCAGGAGCAGCAAGCCCTTCTGCCATATTGGCTTTAGCTCAGGAGACCCATGCTAGAGTTTCAACTTCAGAACCATAAGTGGTTAAATTTGGTTTGCTTTAGGCTGTTGGTTCCGGCACAGTTAGGAAAGTGACATGAATATTATCCTCTAGAAAGTAAACTTGCTAAGTCACCCAAGTGAGTAATACTCCCAGGTCAAAGCAGTGGAGCTGTGCCCCTCTTTAGTTTCTGCTATGTGATCTTCTGTGCTGACTGTCCATTCAGAAATGAGTGTGATTCCTCACTCCAGGGAGTTAGACCTGCCAGTGTTACAGTGCCTCCGTGAATAGGTCTCCATCTGAGACCTCACCTGACAGGGATGTTGTGACATTGCCACCAGATATGGATAGGAATAACCCGATAAGAGTCAGAACTAGAGCTCGAGGAGGGAAGTGTAAGATAGTGAAAGATAATAATAGAATTAAATGCAATATTTTTGAAAAGTGCAAGGGTTACATCCTCATTCCACCTGACATCCTGTCCAGGAAAATATGGAGGCAGAGCCCAAGCTCAGGGATATTTTGAAAGTGCTGAGCCAATGGTTATGAATATTCATGAAGTGTCAGAGCTGGCAAGAGGCTGACTGTGCTGACTGGGGAAGCAAGACGTCCCAGGGTTTGGTAGCTTTGTCCTCCATCACTGCATCCTAAGATAGCAGATGTCCTGACTCCAGCATCTGCATCAACCCATATGGTAAGCTTGCTTTGATCCTTTCCCAAGGGGCCTCTTTCCTCATCACAGAGGCCTTTTCTTTTATTCCGTTTTTCAAATGCTGCATAAAAGAAAAGTCACAGGGACATCTTTTGTCCGCTTCCCCTTTCATGGTGTGATCTTTGTCCTACTTTCATTCTCCCGGGGTGATATAATACCCCAACAAAAGCCACGTAAGGGAGAAAGAGTTTAGTTCACAAGCCCAGGTGACTGTCCCTCATTGCCTGGAAGTCAAGCAGGAATTTGAAGCAGCTGGTCACATCACACCGCCAGTCAGGAGCAGAGAGAAGTGCATGCGTGCCTGCTCACGAATGCTCAACCCTTCTCCACACTCAGCATAGAGCCTAGGAAATGGTGCCACCCAGAGTGGGCTGGGTCCCGTCAAATCAATTAACATTAGTGAATAAGACAGCACCATCACTACCACCACCCCGCCCTGCAGCCACGACCAGACAGTTTGATCTAGACACTCTCTCACTGAGACTTTTGTCCCAGTTGATAATTATAACCAATAATCACATATCTGTATTGCAGAGTTTTGTTTTTGTTTTTGCTTTTTTTTTGGATTTCTTATTTTTGTTTTAATTTTTCTTTTCTATAGAGTTGTTAGGCCAGGCAAAGTACGTGATTGAGACTGAGGGTTGGGGTGGGCACAGACTCAGCTGATCTCGTATTCAGGTGTGGCATCTGTTTTGTTCTTTGGGTTTCCCCAAGAGGTCTTATTTCAAGAAAGCCATCTACTGTCACAAAAACTCAGGTGCTGTGGACATAAAAGCCCATGCAGGTGATGTTTATGGGGAGTGTCTGCAGACAGTATCAGCGTTACTATAGACCAGGCATATTCTTATTATTGAACTATGGCATTTGGTAAAGGGGAGGAAGCTTCTAGCATGGAGGACCTGCTGTCAACACAATTATTATGGAGGTACTGAGGTCTCGTCACTGGATTCTTCTGCAGCTTTACAATCTGAAGCTAAGTTCTGAATACCCTCCATGCCACAGTGTACCTTCTGGTTATTCCAGTATCTGAGGGCCATAGGCTGCCCCAGACCAGAAATTCCAGGAGACTCTAGATGTCTTTTCTCCTACGCCAGACTTGCCCAGTTCTTTGACTCCTGCTCCTCAACCAGCCTGGTGTGCTGATCACAGGAGTGTTGAGGCTCCTGGAGGGGGCAGGAGTTTCCTTCTGGTACCCCAAATCTAACTGTTTTTTTTTTTTTTATGAGTACATCTTTTTTTGTCTTGGCTCAGTCTTCTCTCTCCAGAATTCTGGCTGAATTTGTGGGTTGGATCAGGGTCATGGGGACTGGACTTTATCTTCCTCTGATAATTAAGGCTTCCTCTGACCTTTCCGGCTCACTTCCTTTGGGGAAAGTTTCTCCCAGAAGGCTTGTCTGTTAATACCTTCTCTAAATGGGCTTCTGCTGGGTGACCAGAGCGGTCTACCAGGCAGGCCCTGTACTGCTTCTATGTTAAGGTGGCAATACCTTCTCTATGATAGGCCACTCCAATGGGAGAAGGGGGTGGGGGTCACTTTAAGAAGTGGATGCTGGTTGCTGATATACTTGCTGGCTTCATCCCTATCCTGGCAATGCTAAGGACAGGGGTTGTGTCAACCTTGACAGGGCCATGCATTTATCTTCGTTGTTTTTATGTATATGCACACACACATTAATGTGCACACCTGCGTGTATGCACATGTACATGCATGCAGAATCCTGAGGTTGACATTGGTTCCTCTCTTGTTCTCCACCTTGGCTTTTTCATAGTCTCTCACAGAACCTGCTGCTCACTGATTCTGTTAGGCCAGCAGTGCTTTGGGGGTCCTCCCGTCTCAGCCTTCCCAGCAGTGAAGTTACAGAAACTGACCCTTTGCCCAGCTTTGACGTGGGTGCTGGTGATCAAACTTAGTTCTCATGCTTGCTTGGCAAACCCAATACCCTCTAAGCCAATGGTTCTCAACCTTTCTAATGCTACGACCGTTTAATACAATTCTGATGGAGGAAGGACATTGGTTAATTATAATAAAGAAACTGCCTCGGCCCTCATAGGACAGAAAATTAGGTAGGCGGAGTAGACAGAAGAGAATGCTGGGAAAAAGAAGCTTAGTCAAGGAGTCACCATGATTCTCCCGCTCCAGACAGACGCAGGTTAAGATCCTCCCTGGTAAGCCAGCTCGTGGGCTACACAGAATATTAGAAATAGGTTAGAACAATATGTAAGAGCTAGCCAATAAGAAGCTGGAACTTATGGGCCAGGCAGTGTTTGAAAGAATACAGTTTCCGTGTAATTATTTGGGGCATTAGCTAGCCATGCGGGCAGCCGAGTGCCGGGGACGCAGCCCTGCCGCTCCTACTTCAACACAATTCCTCATGTTGTGGTGACCCTACCTATAAAATTATTTTGCTTGCTGCTTCGTAACTATAATTTTGGTACTGTTATGAATTGTAATGTAAACATCTGTGTTTTCTGAGGGTCTTAGGTGATCCCTGTGGCCCAGCATCTCTTCAGCCTCAGTGACATTTATAAGATAGTCCCCACTGAGAACTGTGGATGAGTCCCCATGACTTAAACAGTCTTTTAGACATATTTCTGATCAGAACAGATACATGCTGAGACCCGAGGACCATGAGAGAAAGCCTTGCCTCTATCCTCAGGTACAATACAAAGAATGTCTGCTTGGAAAACAGACCAGTCCCAACTGTCCAGGTCTCAGCAGCATCTTGTTGACTCAGCAGTACAGTATTTCAACATTTCTTTTATATACTTGAATATAAAATTTATTTCTTCCTCAGAATAAAAAAGAAAGCCAGGAAGCCAGGGACACCACATTTTACAATACTCATTAACATGTAGTTGGTTCAGAACCCTCCTCATTAAAGGCTGTAGGTTCCGATTCAGGACCAACCTGGAAAGAAATGAAGATAAGCAGGAATCAGGACGTGACACCATCTTTCCAAGCTGTCTCTCCTCTCTTTGGGGAGATTTACCTCAAGTCTCTCACCAGACAGCCCCAGGGTGTCCCATCCTTATGAACCACCTGAGTCCCCTTCCCAAACCACTAGACTTCACTACCCCAGCCTCAGCAAGGCTTCCATCCACATTCCAGAGTGACTTGGGGAGTGGGGTCTCCTAGCACCAATGGTTGTGGACTTACTTCTGCCAGAATCAGCACATGCCTGTGCATCCTAAAAGCCATGAGTCAGGAGTAAGTCAAAATCTTCTGGAATTCCCCAAAGCCAGGGAAGGTGACCTCATCGTAGTCCCTGACAGTTTCCTAAGCCTTCTTCATGAAATGCTACCATGAACGCATGCTGCCTCCTCAGCAACCAGGGCTGGTGCTTCCTCAGACTTGCTCCCACTGTAGGGAGTGGAAGGTGAAGGCTAGAAATGCCCGAAATGCCCACATTAATACATGTTACCCCCACATTGCTTTTCAATCCCTGATGGCAGGGCCAAGTCCACTTTCCTGCTTCTTTCTTCTGGAGAGGTCTTGGGTCTTCCCTGCAGCTTCAAAAGCTCGAGGGTTGAAAGTTAGCACCCACAGTGAGTAGCTGCTGTTGCCTGATGCAGGCTGACCTCACGGCCCTCAGTAGCCATTGCCCTCTGACCTTAGGTACGCATGGGAAGGAGACCAGTAGACCAGACCAGATGTCGATACTTAACTATCTTGTTTGGTCCTGCACACATTTTATGTGCTTTTTATTACATTTAAAACTGAACGTTTCCCATAAATCCCTGGTTCTCATGAATCCCTGGTTCCTGGTCTGTCTTGAGAAACTGGGTCTTTTGGTAGCCCTGGTTCCCTGGGGAGCAGTCAGGCTGTGGGTGTGTTTGAGGTTCTCTGGGCTGGTTCCTTCCTGTGGTTCAGTCTGGCTCCTCCTTTTCCTGTCTAGCCCCTGGAGGCTCCAGAGTCTGCGAACCAGGCCTTTGTTGTCAAGCCTTTGGAACAGCTTGAGCTATTTATGACTCTCCTACTTCTTCTCTCTGGGCACACACATTTGTCCCAAGCGAGGACTGCGAGCCCACGTTCAGCATTAGGAAGACTGGGCATAACTGTCTGCTTCCCTGTGTTGGTTCACTGCACTGATCCTCTCCTGGTACTGTTTCCTCCCCAGCATACAGGGGACTGCCATGCAGGAGGTGGCAATGTGACCCATCATGCATCTGTACTAGAAGCATCACTCACTTTCTTCAAGATGCACAGAGTCCACTCAGGGCTCTGCTCTGGTCCCTGGAAGTTCCCAGGAATTTCTACTGCTCCAGGGCTGGCACAGGAGAAGGAGGAAGCTGAGAGGTCTTGTGGGTTGACATCTCCTAGGATTCATTGCTTTCAGCTCACACAGTGCTGTCAAATGTAAATATTTAATCCTCCTCGTGTGTGTGTGTGTGTGTGTGTGTGTGTGTGTGTGTGTGTGTAGGCCAGGAATTGATGGGTGTTTTTCTTGCCACTCTCTACCTTATATGCTGAGGTAAGGTCTCTCACTTGAACAGTTCATGGCGAGAGGCAGGAAGGCAAGTACATCCCCTGGTTTGGGGGGAGAACAGGAGGGCTGGCTTTGCTCTATAGCAGCCCACTTTCCAACATGTTTTTCTGTCAGAACATCACTGAGCCACTTAAAGACCTCATCAGGACTTAAAAACCCTGCCTCCCAACACCAACGAAAACAATGATGGTCACATTCCTGGTGAATTTTGGAGACAAACCATATTCAAACAGTCCCAGAGCGTGGAATACAGTCCCTCAATTGAACAGGAAACAAACCTTTGCTCAGTGACCACAAGGTTCCAGTGCTGCTCCTAATTCCAGTTGTTCTTCCCTGACAGATGCAGCTGGTCTTTGGAAGGGAGCAGGTGAGCCTGGGTGCAAACACCATTGTCAGTTGGTTTTTGTTCTCCTCAGAACTATGATTGGTGGCCAGAGTGACGTCCCCTAGGTCAGCAAGGTGAACTCTTTGTTGCTGTTGTTTTGTTTTTGATACAGGGTTTCTATGTGTAGCCTTGACAGTCCTGGACCAGGCTGGCCTCAAACAAAGAGATGTGCCTGCCTCTGCCTCCCAAGTGCTGGGATTAAAGGTGTGTGCTACCATACCAAACTCAAGGAGAATTCTAACAAGAATGTTAAATGATATTTTCAAATTATTCTGTCTGTATTTCTCCTTGATTTTCACTGAAAAATGGTAAGACTTAGATGAACATAAAAACACATTGAGTTCCATAGAAATTATGAACCACACATACAATTAGGAAGAAGAAGAAAATACACATTCATAGATCATACCTTATACTTTATCATAAGCCTTCTCTCATGGCACTACAAACTTTCATGTTTTACTAAGTGAGGAATATTTAAGAGATGGTTATGTTCTAATGAACTGAAGCCCCGCCTCCTGCTGGATATCCAGAGCTGCATTTCACCTGCTGTAAGAAAGCTGTATTGTTTGAGATCTGTATTAAGATCTCTGCTGAAGTCCTGATATACCTGCAAGCTGGATTCTTAGGGTAGAGCTGCAGGGTGGCAAAACACGATGACCTTAGGTCTTTCTGTATTTGTGGGTAAGTCACTTTTTAGTTCATGCTCACCAACCCAGAATGAGATAAGCTGTCGTAAGTCTCTTTAAAACTGAAAGTAAACACAGACACACACACACACACACACACACACACACACGAAAAAAAAAAACTTTTAAAACTCAATAACTTTGGCTGTTATTTCCCTATATCATCTTAATGAAAGCACTGAGTAGGAGTAGAAATCTCACTCTGAGCCATTGTTTCTTAAGGCTTGTGTGTGTGTGTGTGTGTGTGTGTGCGTGTGTAAGATATCATGTTCTCTTTCATGTCGATGTGATAAAATGTCCTGCCAAAAGCAGCTTGAAGAAAGTAAGACTCAGGGATGGAGAGACAGCTCAGTGGTTTAGCATATCTGCTGCTCTTGAGTAAGACCCTAGTTCAGTTCCCAGCATCCACACGGTGGCTCGTAAGCCTCTGGAACTCCATTTCCAGAGGACCTGAAATCCTCTCTGGTCTCTGTGAGCACAAGGCAGGCACATGATGCACATACCTCCATATAGGCAAAATACTCACAAAATAAAAACAGATACATCTTTAAAAAAATATGAAAAAAAGGGAAAAAAAGAAAAAAAAATATGAAAAAAAGTTTATTTGGCTAATGTTTCCAAGTTACTATCATCCCTGAGAGGAAATCAAGGCAGGAACATCTATCAGGTGCTCACATCCACAGTTATGAGAGGAGGGAGAAGAGCACCTACTCCTTGACTCACTTTCTGCACTCTTGTTCAGTACAGAATCCAAACCTGGGGAATGGTGACACCCACGATGGGCTTGGTGTTTTCACATCAATTAGTACAATCAAGGCTTCCAGGCTAAAGGATCCACTTTCAAACCCACTTACCTGACCTTGTGTCCCTGCGGGCTGTCGGCCTGAGGGCCTCCATTCACTGATAGGGCGAAGGTTCTTTTCATTTTGTCAACATTTGAATTGTCTCGCTGGGCAGCTCATCACATAACAGCAGCCTTCTCCCAGGGCGGGAGAGAGCATCACTTATGGCGGAAGCTGCAGCCTTCTTATAACCTAACCTTGCAGATAACAGACCAGTTTTCCTACTGTATTTCGGTGTCCGTGGGTCCCATTCATGTTCAAGAAGAGTGAAACTGAACTTCATCCATTTTTTCTTTCATTTTAAAGTTTACAATGTATTACTTCCTATCAGTTTCACGGACGCATTTTCAACATGTATATAATGTATTTGGATCACATGTAGCCTGTCTTGTCTCCTTCTACCCTTGTTGATCCACCACCCCCACCCAACTAATCCTGTTTCTGCCTTCATGCCTTCTCCATTTTGATGACCCAATGAATTTCATTAGGACTTTGGAGAGAGGATAGGATAGAATTTATGGCCGTATATTTTTAAGTACCAGGGAAAGTGGGAGTTGGCATTTAAGATGTTTCTATAGATTTTAAAGATATATTTCAAATATTATTTATAGTTTATATCTAGTCAATAAACTTATACAAGACTCCTTAGCTGAAAACCTTAAGGCTTCCGTGTTTAAGATTTCTGAATTTTTTTTTAAAAAGCTATTCAGTGCACACACCATGTGTTATATAAACCCCCCTGGGGGGGGGCTGGGGCCACAGCCTGTAATTAAGTGCATTGAAATTTCTACAGTAAAACTATGAATATTCATACCATGGAGGATAAATATAGACTCTGAAATTACCTCATGTCAGCTAAGGGCAAATTTATAGACAAATGAGTGTATTCCACACGGAGACTAATACTCCCTTGGACACTGTTGTTATAGAGAATGCAGGTAGGAAGCTGTTGACTGGTGATCCATGCCTAATAACATGTTTATGCAAAACAAATGCAGCAAGCTCAACACGGGCTGGCTGTGGTTTGACTGATTTTCCTGTGTCTGCAGTGTGGCGGTGCTGGAGGTGGGGCTATTGGGAGGTGCTGGGTTAAGTGTGGAGCTCTGAAGGGCTGTATCTTTAGCAAGAGATAGCAGAGGGATCCCCCGTTTCCTACACCATGTGAGGATGCCATGTGCAGACCCTCTGTGAAGCAGGAAGCAGGTGCCCCAGACATAAGATCTGCTGGAGTTTGACTACAGCCTTCCTGGCCTTCGGCATTCCGTGAACACTTTGATTCTTTCTAAGACACCTATACTTTTCTTTATGGCTCCCCAGATCTTATATTTTGTGTGTGTGTGTGTGTGTGTGTGTGTGTGTGTGATGTGTTCACATGTGCTCACAGGTACATGTACCCATGTGTGCAGGTAGAAGCCAGAAGATGGCACCCTACTTCGTCCTCTAAGACTTCGTTCTCTATCTCTCTGCACTTTATTTCCACTCCACTGATTGGTCAGTGAGTCCTTGGGCTCTTCCTGTCTCTGCCCTGACCCTGAGGTTACAGAAGCGAGCCTGTTTTTATGTGTGTAGTGAGGATTCAAATTTAGTAGTGAGGATTCAAATTTAGGTCCTCGTGCTTCCCCAGCAAAAACTTTAGCTGCTGAAACATCTCCTTGGCCCTTCCATAGTTACTAAAGTAACAATATTCACTCCAGGAAGATGTCCTGCCAGACCAATAAAAGCGACAGAGGCTGTTCTTGGCAGCTTCCTGTATACAGCCTTTGCAATGTGACTTGGGCGCTTTCTCTTCAGGAGGGGTGGAGTCTGCTTCTCTGTTTTTGGAATTTGCCCTTTTCTGGTCCCTGGCGGGAGAGAGGAATGTGGCAGCGATGATGGGAAGCAGTCTTGAGTATAACTTGAGAGGCAGCTGTCACTTCCCCTCCATGTTGGAGAGTTCCCATTTTCAGGAATGCCACCCTGCCTGGCTTGCCAGTCAGTCCACAGATGACCCATCAGCTGACCGTGAAGACTCTAAAATAGAGCTGAGGCTCCCAGTAGACTCTTGGAAACCATTAGCAGCTGCTTACAGTCGCTGACTATTGGTGATTAGCTAACTAGTAACAGCCACAGCTAAAGCATGGAGCTTGGGTAGCTCTGAGATCTCCAGATGTGTCACTGACAAACCAGCGTGGCCCTCACTAGACCCTAAAGTAACTTGTTTTCTTATTAATGCTTTAAAAATAAAATCTTTATAACCTGACATTTCTACAGCTCTCAGCAGAACTCCCCTGAGCACACGGAGCAATACAGGCTCCAGATTCAATGCACCAGATAAAAGAATCGATGGGTGTTTACGGCTCCTCCGGTCTTCTTTTCCAGACCCAGTTGATCTATGGTCCTGCTACAGAATTATAACCTCCAACCATTTATCCCAAAGAGAGCTTAAATCAGGCGCTTCTTTGCCGGCTGTCCTCGGGAAGCTTGCTCCCAGCCAGATGCTCTATGGATTTATGATGCTCCGGCATCTGGTGCAACCAGCAGCCAGGATTTCTGGTGTGCCCATGGCCTCCTTTACTTGCCCTTTTTGCTCTTTCTCTTTCAGAGGCACAGGTGCCCATGCACTGTTTGGGCATTTGTGAGGCTCATCGCCCTGCTGGGTGCCTCCCCATTAGGTATGAACACAATGGATTTTGGTGTTTGTTTCAGTTATGTGCAGAGGCAGACTGCATCTGTATCCGGGGTGGTGGTGGTGTCTTTGATTCCTTGCGGTGCTGGGGATCGAATTCAAGGTCTTGTCCCTATTCAGCGAGTCCTTTGCTGTTATGCCGTATGTCCACTCTGTTCTGGGGCTCTTTGAATGTCATGTCAAATTAAAGCTCCGGACCTCTGGAAAAGAACAGCTAACATCTCTGGGAGAAAAACGTGACAAGGACGGCGGGACCCTGGATTCTTTGGGTGGTAGAATTAGAATACTGAACAGCACACTATTCGTTTTCTGTCATAGCCTTTTTGACGTCTTTCTGGTTCATCTATGATCAAGCTTTACGAAGAACAATCAAAATACACAGAGACAGAAAGGCAAGAAAGCTGCAAGCCTTTGATTCCTTATCTCCAAGCTCCTATGAGACTGGAAAGAAGCAAAGATGTTTTGTTCTAAGGGGAGGCAGAGTTTGGGTGGTGGTGGGACACCCCACCCCCTCCCAGTGTCTGCTGCATTCTGCATAGTTCCATGGCTTCCAGGAAGTTAAACAATGTCACCCACCAAGTCCCAACCAGATGGCAATATGGACTTCAAAATGAGGGCATAGCTGACGTGCCAGCGGTTGGAGTTTTGATCTGCATCTGTCTGGAAATGGGGAACATCCTGTCCCAGGGAGAAGCCAAGAGGCCTCCCGCCCAGATGACGAGGGACGACAATTGATCTAAAGCGCCGAGTGGCATTCGCAAACCCACACAGTGAATGGTGGTCCCGAGGTCTCCAAAGAATGCGAATTGACGTTCCTGATGCTTATAAAAATATCTAACCCCAGGACATGTTCTATATTTGTGCTCCCACTGCCTGATCTGGGCAGGCAGGTCAGATTATATTTCAAAGCACTTCCTTGCTGGAACAGCGTTCAGTAAAGGATGAAAGAAACGGGGTGGGGCCCTAGTGGAAGTTGCATCAGGCAAGAAGAATGAATTGGGGCTCACTCTGAGATTTGGGGATGAGCTGAAAAGAGGCCACCTTGGCCTGTGTGGGCAGAAGAAATGCTTCTGGGTTGTGACCAAGGTCAGCTTCAAATTCCACAGCTGCCAGTGAGAAAGAGAAAGGAAAAGAAAAGAAGGTGGACAGCGGGGGGGGGGGGCACACTGCATTTGCCCATTCGTTGTCCCCTTCAGCTGCAAATGGAAACCCTGTCGCACAGCACTGTTGATCTATTTGTGGTTGAAGAACTTGTCTATCACAAAAGTTATGCAACATGGTGGTGGGAGGTGGTTCGGCAGGAAAATTCATTTGCCATGCAAACTTAAGGGCTGGAGCTTGAGCCCTTTGGACTGTGTAAAAGCCTCGCTGCACACCTGACGTCCCAGCGTTCCTACAGCAAGATGGGAGACAGAGACAGGAGACTTCCCGGAAGCTCATGTGTGTAGCACAATGGCAGAAGCGAGAGAGACCTCGCTTCAAAGACAAGGTGGAAGGAGAAAAGCTGTAGGAGTTGGTTCGCTGCTTTTAGCACAAGGGTCTCAGAGATTGAACACAGGTCATTAAATTTGGCAGAAACACCTTTACTAGGTGTGCCGTCCCAACAAAAGCTTATTCTTTTGTTTGAATGTTTTCCCAGGAGCAAGGATGCTTGAAAAAAAAATAACATCATAAGAAAGAAATTGCTCATGTATGTGTGTGTGTGTGTGTGTGTGTGTGTACATGTGTGTGTGTGCGCGCAGATACGTGCATGGTCACAGGAGCAGATTAAATGTGCAGGCAAGTGAATTATGGTTTCTAAATAGACAGCACTATGGGGAATGCTTATAATAGGTGGCAAAGTCTGGATACCCAAGGGTATGCAGGCCCTGTCTCTCAGCTAACACCCTGAACTATTTGTATCAAGAGAACCGGACAGACACACCTAGTATGTGTTAGGCACAGCCAATGGCATTCTCGTGTGCCTTCTTCATCAAGGCTCCAAAGCAGCATCATGACTAGTGTAGGCAGTCAGGCCCAAACCAAAGGTCAACATTGGGATTTGTAGAGGAAGCCATGAGCTGGACAGAGGTTAAAGTTACAGGATCTATACGAGGGTCTGCTCAAACCTTCAAATCCATGATCCAGCTACAGTGATGGGGGTGGGTCATGTATCTTATCTGTTGATTTCATTGGTTAACTAATAAAGAAACTGCCTTGGCCCTCATAGGACAGAAAATTAGGTAGGCGGAGTAGACAGAACAGAATGCTGGGAGAAAGAAGCTGGGTCAGGAGTCGCCATGATTCTCCCACTCCAGACAGATGCAGGTTAAGATCTTCCCTGGTAAGCCACCTCGTGGGCTACACAGAATATTAGAAATGGGTTAATCTAGATGTGAGAGCTAGCCAAAAAGAGGCTAGAGCTAATGGGCCAAGCAGTATTTAAAAGAATACAGTTTCCGTGTAATTATTTTGGGTAAAGCTAGCCGTGCGGGCGGCTGGGTGTCAGGGAATGTAGCCCGCTGCTCCAATTACAACACTACAGCTCTTGCAGAATTCCATCCATCTTTCTGTCCATCCATCATCTGCCCATTTGTCTGTCCAGGTTATGCTCACCACTCCCTAGATTTCTCACCATCTGAATCACACAGTAGCTCTCGCTCCATGGAAGCTGCGGAAGAGTGGGAGTCATCTGGAGTTCCTGGAGCAAGGCTTTCCTTCTTTCTATGATTTGAGCAGGCGATCTGCAAACAGAGGTTGAAGACAAGAAGACATAACAGGGTAGAGAGCGTTTTATGTCTCTTCCACTGGCTTCAGGAGATATGCCGGCTTCCTCTCTAATGGCTACAGTCTCTGTACCATCTTCTAGGGGAAGTCCAAGCATATAGAATGTACTCCAAGAGTGATCATCTTTAACGCCCCCTTGACGCAAATGATGCTGGGGTGGATATTGGCATTCACATATCATCCCCATGCTTAGCTGTATCTGTGAAGTAAGTTCTTGTTAGACAAATTGCCTTGTCAGAGGACATGAGAATTTTCTAGATTGGCAGATCTTTCTAAGTGACTTTCCGCTGGGATTGGAAGTGTTTAAATCCTCCATCCAAAGGCATATGTGCAAGGCTCCAGACTGTGTAGACTGTGGTTTAACTATGTGGTAGTAGGCTGCAAAGAACACAGGTTGGTGCCAGTAGCCCAAACCTAGGTAGCTCATGTCTGGTACGGGAGCTTCAGCTACCCCAGGTGTGAAAAGGTATTGGTACCCTGTTTAAGCAGCAATGCGGCTTCTATAAAGACTGGACTAGAAGCGCACATCAGTATTCTGCCAACTGTGAAGCTTGCTGGATGTGCTGCTCAAGGTCAGCGAGGTGACTTGCCCTCCCTTACACAAGCTCTAATATTGTGACTCGATGGGAAGTGTCTACCAGACTCATGGGTTTGAATACCTGGTCCCTAGGTTGCTGTGCTGTTTGGAAGATGGGAAAACTTTAGGAGGTAGAGCTTTGCTGGAGGAAGTGGCTCATTGATGGCAGGCCATGTGGTTTCATAGCTCAGTCCCATTTCTTGCCCCTCTTGGCTTTCTGACTATAGTTGAAAATGTGAGAGCCTCCTGCCACCAACTTTAGCTGCTATGATGGACTTTCTGCCCTCAAATGAAAGCCAAAATAAACCCTTTCCTTTTATAAGCTGCTTCTCTTTAGGTATTTAGTTATAGCAACAAGAAAAGTTATGAATACAACTGATGTCGCCCTATGTCCTTAGGCTAAGACAAGTCAACAGAGCTGGTTGTAAGTCTAACCAGGCCTGATGAATCAGGCAACATCACCTCACCTAGGAACATTTAAAGAGCCCCATGAACTCCTTCTGTAGCACCTTTGGAAGACTCCCGTGGCCAGAGGGTCCTAGCAGGAGCTGGGTATGATACATTTTAAAATGTTGCATTGGTCTCTTGGTGGGGAACAGTGAGTTGTAGTTATCTTTGATCAATATATTCTGAATGGTTTTTAGATGACCACGTCCATGTTCTTGTACATTCTGCCTTTGTGTGCAAAGCACATTTAATTGCATTTAAAAATCACTGAATGATTCAGAAAGGACATCATCACCTTGTGTGTCAGTTTAAGAAAACTGTATGAGATTATCACAGACTCTTCCATTCATATGAAAAGAAGTATGAAACATGAAGAGAAATGGACCAGTTCTTGTCCTTGGTCCCAGCCTCCTCATTCATGAGGAAAAGGCATGGCAATTCCTCTTGGATACTTTTTTTATCCAACTTAGAAGCTAACCCTCTGTGCATGTACACTGGTCTACATGTGTAACGCTTATTTAAAAATGGAATATCACTGGTACAGTGTTCTGAGGTCTGATCTACCCCTTGATGAAAGCTTTGCAGAGGCTGGTCCTGTGGGCCCCTCCTCCTATCACAAAGCACAAGCTGTTTGCATTTGAACACGTGCTGATCTTGCACATAGAGAGGGCAGTCGGCTTGGGGCATGATATGGGATATTGATATGCAGGAAAATGGGCCTGCCACTTGTCTTAGCCAATGTTCTGTCGCTGTGAAGAAACACCAAGGCCAGGCAACTTTTATGAAAGAAAGCATTTAATTGGAGCTTACTTAACAGTCTCAGAGATTTAGTTCATTATCATCATGGTGGGAGTATTAGGCATGCAAACAGGCATGGTTCTGGAGAAGTACTTGAGAACTATATTTTAATACACACACACAAACACACACACACACACACACAGAGAGAGAGAGAGAGAGAGAGAGAGAGAGAGAGAGAGAGAGAGAGGCAGGCTCTGGGCTTAACAGGGGCTTTTGAAAACTCCAAGTCTACCCCCAGTGGCACACTTTCTTCCATCAAGGCCTTAACTCCTAATCATTCTCAAATAGTGCCACTCCCTGGTAACTAAACATATATATATAATATAATATAATATAATATAATATAATATAATGAGCCGATGAGGGCCAATCAAACCACCACACCAATTTGCTGACGTCATCTTTAAGTACTAAGTACTATTGATCTTTTCGATGCAGCCCCAAGATTCACTTCTTGCTCACAGCCCTTCCACCCAGGGTCCATATTAGGCACAGACACGGGGTACATTGTGCTTTATTCTTACCCAGTGTCTGAACGGTAGCAACCGCAGGAGACAGACACATGGAAGGAGGAACATTCCTCGGGTCCCCTGCCTGCCCCATGGCCCTCAGAAAGATGCCGGAGTCTCATTTCCTTTTCTCTGCAGCTCTTCTAAAAACAGAATTCCTGCATCGTGACTCAGTCATCTTCCTGACTCCAGGGGTTTTGGAAGGCTAGGACCCCACCCCACCTTCTCCACATACAGAGAGAAGTAAGAAAGATAACAAGGCCCTGCCTGTATTAGAACATGGCTCCTGGTGTGGCCTGGTGTGGCCCATCTTCTTCTGAGCTTTGCCATGTTTGTTTTAGAACTGATGCTTTCAAACTGACAACGAAGGCTAGATATATGTGAGTCCAATGTAGAGCCAAGGATTGTCAAGAGACCCAGAGGAGAAGAGAGCAGTCTGTCCCAAATGAAAGGCCATATCTGATATTGGGGATGTTTCTGAGGGGCCCCGGCTACAACACAGTGAAGCATCTGTTTTTTTTTTTTTTTTTTTCTCTCTCTTCTCTGAATCACAAGACCAAGTCAGAGGCTCCAATGAGCAATCAGGAGAAGCCAGCAGGGAATTCTGGCCCCAATTCCTGAATGCAAATATTTCCCGTTGGTGAAAAGAGCCATTGCGAGGACAATTGTCCTTAGTTGAGAGCCATAGACTACTGACTGTTACTCATGGCCACCAGAGAGTGACTCTGCCAGTTTATTTTATGGAAAGTGTGTGCTATGAGGACCAGTAAAGGATGGTGAAGAATTCTATACTCTACATGGGATTTCACAGGGTGGGTTTCAGGAATGGTTCAAGTCCACTAGCCACTTCAATTGACTGCACTGGACTATCTATTCCTGTACCATCAAGGTCACTTGACTCTGAGGATGGACAGCCTAAGAGTAAATAAGAAACAGGCTATGGGGCTGGAGAGGTGGCTTGGTGGCTAAAGGGCTTGCCTTACGAGCATGGAGATCTGAGTGTGAACCCCAGAGCCTGAGTAGAACATCCAGGCATAGTGGAACACACTGTAACTCCATCTCAGGGGAGGCAGATAGGATAATCCCTAGGGCTCCCCAGCCAGCTAGCCTAGTCTACTTGGTGAGATTCAGGCCAAAGAGGAACCCCATCCTAAAAGCAGGGGGATATAAAACCTGAGGAACAACACCTGAAGTTGGTCTTTGGTTTTCACAGGCATGTACACACATATGCATATAAATGTGCACACGTATACACACATATACACACACACGATAAACACAGAGAGAGAGAGACAGACAGACAGGGAGAGACAGACACAGAGAGATAGACAGAGACAGACACATAGAGAGACAGAGAAACCTAGCCCTGGCATTCTCTTCCTGATTTGAAAACTCTTTTTTGGGGGGGGGGAGTTGTTTTTTGAGACAAGGTATCCAGGGACTAGTTCTTGCAGACCAGGCTGGCTTCAAACTCACAGGGATCTGCCTGCTTCTGCCTCCCGAGTGCTGGGGTTAAAGGCATGCACCACCACTACCCAGCTGATTTGAAGACTCTTGTAGCCTAAGAGAGGTCATAGCTGGGTGGGATGGGGCCTGAGATGGCTCTCCATGTTTTCTGTTTTAAAGTAATCCTCTGGAGGAGGATGGGTGGGCATATTCCCAGAGCATGCTTCAGATGCTGTAAGACTGTCTTCCCTGGGTCTGGGAGATCATCCTAGTCTAAGGTCATATTAGGAGCACCTTAGATGACCTAGTCTAAATTCATCTTTCCCCAAATGAAACAGGTCTCCACACAGCCCCTGGAGGTGATTTCCTCTTCCACCTAGGATCCCAGTGGAGTCTTAGAAGCCTGTGTCAAGTATGTGGCTAGGAGCATGTCCTTGGGTGACTAGAGTTAGCTCTTCTGTGTCTGTGGCACGTGCTTCATGACAGAACTTTCTCTTCTCGCTCTTTTTGCCATTTGCCATTGGAGTTTTCATGTGTCCAAAACCATATATATGTCTTGGGCCACAAACAGCCCAAAGAAATCTTTGGGTGTAGACTTTCAGAGCTTAACTGTGATGGCTTTTCTGGTTGTCAGCTTGGGTAACCGTTTCCCCGCTGAGTGTGAGATGCACTCTGGAGAGTCAATGCTACATGGCCGTTGAAAGACAGACACATTTTGATAAAGATCAGCTACAGTGTTAAGAATACAGCATGCCACATCTGAAAAGATGATTGGCAAGAGAGAAGATGGGGGAAAGGAATGACTAGGGTTTGGGTCCTGCAACCACAAGGACAAGGCCTGAGAACTGTCCCTGACTGAATGGCTTTGGGATCTGTTAAAGCTGTCCAACCTCTCCAAGCACCAGGTCCTTTGCCTGTCTGCATATCTGAGGTTTCTTTCATGTGCTCCTTCAATAGATGGCTGTGCACTAAGCCCCATCCTCATCTCGGAAGAGGCAGCCAGGGCTGGGGAGATGGCTTAGCGGTTAAGAGCACTGGTGCTGTCCCAGAAGACCCTCACAGTAACTCACTACTATGTGTATGTAACTCCTGTTTCAAGCGGGGGAGGGGGGGAATCAGATACCCTCTTCGGGCCTCTAAGTACACCAAGCAATACATAGTGTGCAGATGTACACACAGGAAAAACACTCATACTCATAAAATAAAATTTAATTAATAACAATAAAAAAGAGAAGGCACACATAAGCGTGCTCTGACAAGATGGGAACAGTGTGTCCTACCCAGGCTGACTGACTTGGAATGAGAAGTCTGCTGGCTATCTTGTGCTGGACTTCTGATAGTCTTCCACTGGGGGGAGTTCAGAGAGGTCAAAGGGAGAGGAATGGGTTCTGCAGAGGGAGACAGAATGGGGTACAGGCTTCAGGGCTGTGTTTCTAGGTGCCTGTATGGGTCATATTTTAGGACAGCAGGAAGCAGGTAGAGGAATGGGTTGGCTCATCAGAGGAAGTGAGACTGTCCTTCCTCAGCTCAAATGACAGGCAGTCTGCTGGCACCGAGGAGGCAAGATACATTTCCTTAGGTCTCTGTCCTTATCTCTAGGCTTGCAGGTAATTTCAATCTGACTGCCAAAGGGAAAGCCGTGTACATGGAAATGCTCCTGAGCATCATCTGTTATGGCAAGGCATGAGCGGCTCCGCTGTCTAACGACATAGGAATGGCTAATTGAATGTCAGGGCTTTGTAGTTAGGCTGATGCACCGCTGTAAGAGAAGACAGATTTGAAGACCCCCGGGCAATGTGGGGAATATATATGGTGTAGTGTTTGTGAAATGCAGGGTCTGGCATCTCAAGGATGCGTGATGGCACCAGTGAACTTTGGCAATGCCAACGTATGAAAGTTCTGAGGAGTCTGGACAGTGCACAGAGACCAGCTGGCTTGAGAAGAGCAGGCTGGGTCCCCGGGTGTCTCCAAAGGCTGGAGGAAGCTCTTGAAACTAAGCACCACGGAGCAGGGGTTGTGCAATGAGGCTGGGGTGTGACTGGGCTAAAGGCCTGGCTTTCTCACTTGCCTCAGTCTCAGTCTGCCTCAGTTTCCCCTGAAACAGAACTAACAATGGCAACTACTTTGAAGGCAGCATGAATGAAGGTGGGAGATCTCAGAGATCTAGTATTGGGCAGGTGATAAGAGTTCCTAGCTATGATCATTATGTTGTTATTTGTTCTAGTGTTGTCATTTCTGTTTCCTCAGTGTCACAAGGGTGAAGGAAAGAATGGACTCAGGGACAGTGTCTAGAGACCTGTTATGGGATCTCATGGCTGACTGGAGAGTTAGCTGAGCACCATGGGGACTGAGCTTTGCAGTGTGAGCTGAAACAGACCTTTTCCCCTTTAAGTTGCTTCTGCTGGAGTGTTCTATCATTGTGATATGAAAAGAAAATTTGACGAGAACTTAGTGAGAGGCTCGTGGTCACATTCCTGGATGTGTAGATAGTAATCTTGTGGTCTAGTGAAATCCGTGATATCTCTAGGTCTAGGAACACAAGAAAATGGTAGTAGAAGCATCCTAAGCTTAGGAGTACTCAGGCCAAGCCAGCTGAGGAGGAGCTCCAGGTCCTTCAGCAGTGGACTTACCCCAGCTCTGCCATACCAGATAACAGAGCTGAAGGATGGAGGCTTCATGAGAAACCAAGGGTGGACAAAGCCCAGCTGCTGAGGTGCCCAAGCCTTGGAGGCCTGTGGGGCCTCAGAGCTACTACACCAAGGAGATGCTCAAAACGATCTTCTTGCTCTTCTGTGAAGGATGGGTAGAAATCCAGAAGTAGACGGTCTTGTATTCTCCAACCTAATTACCTTTGGGACCTTTGGGAAATTAATCAAATCTCTGATTCCCAGTTGCGTAAAATAGAAATAACGATAGCATTTATATCAAAGGGCTGCTGGGACGATCAACAAGATTTGTAATGTGGAATTATTCAGTAAAATTTGCAATGATTTCTGAAGCTATTGCTGACCACATGAGCAACCCTCTCAGTTCTCCCCAGCATGCCAGCAGAAGCTATTAGACAGGTCATGTCAGTAACTACTCAGTCAGTTGGTAGACTCATTCTGATGGACAGTTATGTTTGGAACATGTCGGTGTTGGGAAAAGTGAGTCCATTTCTTTTTAAATAGAGATAAAGAAACTCTATTCTTGATTATTATTGGCAATTACCTTATACTGTAAATGATGGAGATTGCTGTCCTATTTCATGAAAATGGACATATTATTTCCTAAGGATCAACTTAGATCCCAAAGGTGGCCATTTTGTATCCTGAAGGCGGCCATCTTGTATCCAGATGGCAGCCATATTGGATCTTGAGAACATCTATCTTCCATCATGAGGGCAGATTACCTGAAGAAGAAGTCAACATGCAAGGAGAAGTGGGAAAAGATGGCCAGAGAAACCCACAAAAGCCTGAACGGTATTGTTCCTTTATTAAAGCATATAGATTCTTCAAGCCAAGTTGAGAAGGCATTTCTATTACTCGGACCCTACTAAGACCTGACAGACAGTGCAGT
This sequence comes from Alexandromys fortis, assembly GCF_014885135.2. NCBI lineage: Eukaryota > Metazoa > Chordata > Mammalia > Rodentia > Cricetidae > Alexandromys > Alexandromys fortis. Next base: position 3,752,958 of record NW_026068020.1, read on the forward strand.
AAAAGGTTGTTGGGGAGCCTCCCTGATCTGAGGTTTGTGAGGATTAGCGTTAGTTGTCAACTAGACAGGATCTGAAATCATGTGGAAGATGGGCCTCTGGGCGGGATTATATTCTTACATTCATTGAGATGGGAGGAACCGTTCACTGTAGGTGGTCTCATTCCCTGACTGGAATCCTGGATGGTAAACCTGAGAAAGGAAATAAATTTTTCCCAATTGTGGATGCAATCTGACCAGCAGCTTAAAGTTCTCACTGCCTGTATTTTCTCACCATGGGGACTGTGCTTTGCACTGTGAGCTGAAACAGACCTTTTCCCCTTTAAGTTGCTTCTGCTGGAGTGTTCTATCATTGTAATATGGAAAGAAAATTTGACGAGGACTTAGTGAGAGGCTCGTGGTCACATTCCTGGATGTGCAGATAGTAATCTTGCGATCTAGTGAAATCCATGATATCTCTACAGTGAGCTTTCTTAGTCCTGTCTACATGGCTCTCTCTGTCAGCACAGATGTTGTCTTCTTGGTTCTTTTGGTAGACAGCACTGGGGATCTCTTCTGACCTAGTAAGCTCCTCAGAAATAGGTCCATGCTCACTTTTCTCCCAACACTGCAGTAATTATGATATTGACAGTAAGCAGAGCCACCATTTTCTCCAGTCCTGCCTCTTTTTGTCATGTATGCTTCAGCCAGTCTTAGCCACAGCCTCCTGATGGATGGTCTGGGAGTCTCTTGATCCCCTCTAGATAGCCTCATGCCAGGTACCTCCTCTGGAGATCCCTCATGCTAAGTTTCCCACTGGAATGGCATGATGCAGAATGTCTACTTTCTTCTTCTTCTTCTTCTTCTTCTTCTTCTTCTTCTTCCTTCTCCTCCTCTTCTTTTTTTCCTAGACAGGGTTTCTCTGAAGCTTTGGAGCCTGTCCTGGAACTTGCTCTGCAGACCAGGCTGGTCTTGAACTCACAGAGATTCACCCACTTCTATCTCCTGAGTACTGGGATTAAAGGTGTGCACCACCACCTCCACTTACTTTTTAAAGATATTTTGAATGTTTCACTGTTCCACTGCTAGTTTGATGAATTTGATTTACTCTAAAGCTATGTATACACAGTCAAACAGTTTGGTATTCTTTAAGACAATCCATGACACTTTGAAAGGAAGAACTTTCACCAGTCTCTGAGCATGCTCATTAGAAGAGGAGATTTGTAACATGACTATTCAAACATTCACTGAAAATATTTATTTCCACTTCCCCCATAATGTTATATTTATATGTCTTCACCAGACATCTATTAAAGCTAATCACTATTTATCTACTGGAAAATCCTGGATAAAATTTTTAAATCACCAGAGGAGCTTGGAGTTTTGCTTTATTTCTGTTTGCATTTGATCTAAATCCACACAGCACACTTTTCCTTAATTCAAGACTCTTTACCGTGAAGCAGGGCACACACTGGGTAAGAAAACCTCACATCCCTACAATCATTACACCATTAGAACCTCAAGTTCCTTAAGCACAGGCTGTTTTGGGTACCGTTCTTCCCTCTGATGGAGGGAGACAATGCAGATCCATTCCTAGAGAAGAAGAGGGCAAGCTGAGACCCACATCTTAAAACACTGTGAGTTCTAAACACACCAGTGAAACCAAATGTTCCCCATGATTCCTAGGGAAAGGAAAGATGGTCCTGGACCCCCATGGAGGCAAACCTAGCCTGAGGGAACCTGGATGGGAAGGAATGTGAACATGTACACTGATGAGAACATGGGAGACAGGAAGAAAAGGTGATGGCAGAGGCAAGACAGCTGGAAGGGACTGAGGACTGAAGCTGATATCTCCTTCCCTTTGTTTATGTCTAGACTCTCAGTTCATCTCAGACAACTTCAAGAAGCACAGGGCAGATGCAATACCCAACTTCACCAACATCATCAGTCCACAATGGAAAAGCTTAGGGTCTTGAGAGTAGACACAAATGGATCCAGATTCTAAACATCACTGTCTGTACCAAGTACTCATTCTCTGCTCCCATCCTTAACTTGCTTCTTCCTAGCAAAACCTTTTTATTTGTTTGGTTTTTTCTGACACAAATTTTTTGAAATTACATTTATTATCTGTCTCTTATTAATTTATTTTCAGGGACACGCATCCCATGTGTGAAGGACAGAGGACACTTATGTGAGGCAGTTCCCTTTGTCTACCTGTGTGTCCCTCAAATCTGGGTCATCTAGTTTAGTAGCAGTGGCTTTTACCCACTGAGTCATCTCATTGGCTTTTTTTCCCTTTAAGATAGAGCCTCTCTGTGTATCCAAGGCTGACCTTGACCTCATGATTCTCCCAAGATTACAGTCAAATGCTCCTGTGTTAGATAAACCAGCAACAGTAGCAAGTCTGGCTACTGGCTACTTTCATGGTCTTCATTGCTTGAGAATCCTTCAGGAAGACAATCCTGCACATACTATGATGGTGCTGGGGACCCACTGAACCAAGTGCTCACTCATTGGGCAGAAGTGTATAATCAGTAATGACTGCTCTAGTGTCCATGATTTTAACTCATGTTGAAACTTTACCCCCAAATTGTTTGGAATTAGGGGACAGATTTGATAAGGTCATTATGAAAGAGTCTGTCCCCATGACGGGCCTGGGGGTTTTATGAGAAGAAGAGAGACACGAGTGAGTATACACTTGCCCAGTCTCACCACGTGATCCTCTGCCCCCTTGTGATGCTGCAAGGAAGCCCTGATGGGATGACAGACAGATACCAGCACCATCTCTCAGTTTTTCCAGCCTCCTGAGTCATCAACCAAATCGCATCTACTCTTTGTCGATTACAGTTTCAAATATTTTCTTCTAGTAATAGAAAATGTACCACGGTTTCCAAAGTCAAGCACACAATAAATGCTGGGTGTCTGGCAGGTCTTGCTATAGCGTATCCCTTGATCTTACTGCAGCCTTGGTTTTGAATACACAACAAACACACATGCCTAGCACTGTGCGTGCTGGCATGCCTGAATCACCTCTGCTCAGACTGGCGATGACGAAGGCATGCCATGAATTGCCATGTGTTTACGGAATATGCAAACTTTTCTACTCTTCGAGACGTATAAATGTTTAGCTACAGAAAACAAAGACTCTAACAATTTCATGCACGTGTTCCTCAGGGTATAAGCCTTGCATCAGCGTGTCTTTGTATTGCATTGTGTTAGAAACCTTGATTTTAAATTGCTGATTAATTTCTGATTTTAATTTCATTAAAAACATCCTTGAATTAATTTAGGCCAGATAAAACAGAATTTTCCATCGTTCCTGAAGGAGCCTATACTTACATCTGCATCTGTGTACATCATATTATGCAAAGAACCATTCTTAGTATTGACGCTTATAAAATCAAAGTATCTATCAGCTCTGGAAAATGTTGACGAGGTTCTATATCCTACAATATTAAATATTCAGCCAAGATTTTTATGTAAAAATAAATTAGCATATCATCTCATGTATATGAAAATTTGATTTCCTTGTTAACAAATAGTAATTATCACTAAATGTTTATGATTTATATACATATTCAATATAGCAACGTATCTAGGGTCATGTAAAAATCTCTTGGTTGAAATGTACATCACCATGCCCAGCATTTCTTTTTAGATTATTGTTAGTTGTTTTAAATTATGTACTGGTGTGTGTGTGTGTGTGTGTGCATGTGCTTGCATGTGCATGCGTGTGCACATGTGGGTATGTGCACATGAATGAAGGTGTCAGCAGAGGCCATACATGCCAAATCCCCCAGACATGGACTTAACAGAAAGCTGTGAGGCACATGATGTGGGTGCTGGGAACCGAACCCAGGTCCTCTGGGGGAGCAGCAAGTGCACTCAACTACTGAGCCCTCTCTCTAGTATCACACCAGCATTTCTACATGGGTTCTGGGCACTGAACTCAGGTCTTAGTGCTCATGAGGGCACTTTACCCACCACGCCAGCTCCTTTACCCCAAAGAGATTTTTTTTCCCATCACTGAAACTGTGGATCCGAAACAAAGGAAGGCTTCTGTGACCTGTGAATTAGGTGGATGCTTTCCCCAGGGAGAGGCAGGAAAGTGCAGCCCGCAGCAATGTCAGCACCAGATCTAGCATGTCAATCAGAACATCAGCGGAGTAGGAGTTCACAATTACCGCGGGCTGCCTTGTAAGTGATATCCCAGCCAGAGACACCCTCGTTGTTCTTGTTTCTCAGGCAGGAAATATCGGCTCCCAGGAGCTGTCACCCCCACACCAAGTCCCAGGAGAGGAAGTAGTGGGTCTAATTCGACGAACTCAGATCTTTAACTTATAGTCCTATGTCATTCAGAATTGCGAGGCTGTCACAAAATACACGAGGTAATTAACTTTCAAAAGAGGAAAAAGGTTACTTTGGCTCACAGTTTGGAAGTTTCAGTCCATTTCAGTCCATGCCCTGTTGCATTTGGACCTGCGTGAGGGAAGACACATGGCTGGGCTGTCTGGTGGCAGTTCACTTCAAGGCATCTGGGAAACAGAGAGATGGGAGGGGCTGGGTTCCCACAGTTGCCTTTGAGGACATATTCAGATGACCTAATACTTCACTCCAGGTCCCGCCTCCTAGTGCCCTCCCATTGCATCATGGGCTACGGGCCACACCTTTGACACCTAGATCTTTGGGGACACTTATCTAAACTGTAGAAGAATTTCCCACCCAGAATCCTCAGATCGAGTTCAGTTCCATTGTCCCCCAGAGACACTTTTGAGCAGAAGGAAATCATTTGCCTACCAATGGGCAACACTCAGATTATAGGCTTCTGCCCTGCCATCCAGGCATACTGGTTTCTTTTTCCAAGAGGGATGCAAGAAAGCAGAGTCTCCAGCGACATCTGCACCAGATGTAGTGTGTCAGTCACAAGCATGATGCAAACCTATTAAGAAACGGAAATCTCAATTGAGGAATTGCCTTCATCCTATTGCCCCGTGGGCAAGAATGCAGAACATTTTCTTGGTTGATATTTAACGTGAAAGGTCCTAACCCATTGTGGGTAGTGCCACCCTAGGCCGAGTGGCCATGGGTGCTATAAGAAAGCAGGCTGAGCAAGCCAAAGAGAGCAAGCCAGTAAGCAGCCAGCAGGCTCCCGTAGTGTCTGCTTCAGTTCCTGTCTCCAGGTTCATGCTTGAATTGCTGCCCTGATTTCACTCTCTGATGGACTATAAGCTGTAAAGATGAATTTGGTCATGGTGTTCATCACAGCAATACAATGCAAACAAGGATCCTCACCTTTTAATTTCAATATGCTGGCTGGGGATCTGAACTCAGGACCTCATACTTAACAAAACAAGCGCTTTCTTAGGTGAGCTATCTCCCCAGCCTAAGAAAGACTATTCTGGTATCTCTTCTTCAGCTGTACCATGTACTCCCCCAAGTTGATGGTCTCCATCTAAATTCTGCTCATGACAAGCAAGCATGAGTCACAAGACTTTGTGTGTGTGTGTGTGTGTGTGTGCATGTGTGTTAGAGTTTCTTGTCTGCAAGATCTATGCATAGATACTCTCTGAGACTGGCTGATTCTGAGTCAGGGAATAGACACATGCCATGACCCTGTCTCTTCAGTCAAGTGTTTCTGCTTTCTTAGCCCTTTGCACACTTCCTGTGAGGGCATTATGGACATAACCCTGCCCCTGTACCACATGGACACTGAAGTCCCTCACTGTCAAACCAAATCACTTCTTTCTCTTAGGGCATGCTGTTCTCATCTGCGTTCTACATCATCTGCTCCAGCACAAGCATCTGTGGGATAACTCTGGACCTCACTGAAGGGGCTGGTGAGAAGAGGGAGGGAAGAATAATGGCCGATCATTAAGTTGGGGTGTGGGTGTTATGCTGGGAAAACCCAGCTGGCTGAGGACCGGATGCTACCTCGGATTCACAAGCATGGCCAGTGACCCATGCAGTCTCGCCAGAGAGGAATCACATGCCTGGGATGGCTTTTTTTTTTTTTTTTTTTTTTTTTTTTTTGTTTATTTGGAGAGTTGAAGTAGAGAGGCGGGAATGACTTCATTGCCAAACCTGGCTTTAATTCAACACGCCTAATTCTAGTTTAAGGACTGAACTGGAACCTCCGTGGGAGTCGTTGTTCCAGAATGGGGCTCCAGGGAGAAGGAGAGGGTTCCTCATGACCGGAGCTCTCATGACATCGGGTGTGATGAGATGTGGAGGAAGTGGGGCCTCTGCACAGGGCAAAGTTGGAGGTCCTCTGAATTGTGTAAGGGGGAAGGAATGGGGCTGCAAAGGAACAACAGAGGAGACAAGATGTGCAAGATTGCAAATATTTGAATGTGGACTTCAGTTTAAATAAACGTTAATCATTATTGAGCAGGAAAATCAGGCTATAAAAAGCCTATTTCTATTGCACAAGTATTTAAGTGTGGTTTTGACTGTGATGTTTTAAATCAATGATCCTCTGGCAGTTAGTGTCAAGATGGTGCAGTGTGAAGGACTTCTATTCTTGGGTGCACACACGGAAACTGCTACGGTGGTTAGGCAGCTGTACTACCATGGAGGGTACCTATCCTGATTTCTTTCCCTATTGCTGTGACAAAAATACCCTGACAAAATCAGCTTCAGGAAGAAATGGTCCATTTTAGCTCACAATACAAGGCCCAAGTTTATAGCCAGTGTCCTCCATTGCTGTCTATGTTATTCAATGAGCCAGGGTCTATGAACTGAACCTAGAACTCGCCAGTCAGACATCTAACTAACCAGCTTGTCCACAGAGAGGAACCATATCTCTGCCTCCCGGGTGCTGGGATCCATCATGGGAGTCATGGAAATCAAGGTGGCGGGAGCTTGATCAGGAAGCAGAGAGAGAAGTAAGCTCCTCTTACTTCACCCAAGCAGTCCAGGATTCCAGGCAGGGAATGGTGCCGCCCACAGTGGGAGGATCTTCCCACTTCAATGAATATAATCAAGATGACCAACCACAGGCATGCCCAGAGACCCAGCTCTTGGGAGATTATGTCAAACTGACAGTCAACACTAGCCATTAGAGTTCCATTTGGAATCTGAGTTCCAAAGGCCTCAAGGAAAAATTAGAATTGGAGATTTTGGTGAATTAAAATGGCATATTTTCCCCTGCAAAGGATTTTACTGACATTTCATGAATGTCTGTTTTGGGCCATCATTGGTCACCCCAGGGTTCTATCAGCTTGCTCTGTCTCAGAGTGATTTGTGTTCACTATGTCGTGACACAGCAGAAAGGCCCCTGTAGGAGGCAGAGCACACCCCTGTATCAAGCTCTCAGATGTCTTTCTTTGTATAGTACCCAGCTGTGGGAATTTAGTTAGAGCAAAACAAAGCCAGGCATAAAGTTCTGCTCACCCTTGTTCAACTGAGCCTCTCTCTTGAGTCATGAGGTGGCATTGAGGTACTGGCCTAGCCCTGGCATGAAGGTGGAAATCTAGAGTGTTCTACAAGGGTTGCTAGTGTCACATGCTAGGAAATGAAGCCAGTGTGTTTGGGACAGCTACTATGAAGGACAGAAGTGGATGGGAAACCCATCAGGCCTCAAGAGGGAAGATCTTTATTCTTATGGAATAAATGAGCGCCTTTAGGCCTCTGTGGAAATTTATACATTTGAAAGTTTTAGTGCTAAGGAGATGGCTCAGTGGACAAAGATCTAAAGGAATGGGGACCAGAGCACGGAACCACAGCATCCATGTGAATGCTGGGCAGGTGTGGTAGTCCACCTGTACTCCCAGCAGAAACATGAGATTCTCTGGCAAGCTGGCTAGGGCAGTCAAAAGGTGAGATCTAGGTTCAATTGATAGGCCCTGCCTCAAAGAATACGGTGGAAAACAATGGAGGAAGACACTGGGTTTTAAATATGGGATCTGCTTGCACATACATGTCTATACATGCGTGCACATGTACTCTATGTCCATGTGTGCCCATGTGTGCCCCACACATACAATCACATCCACCATATATACACATGCAAAAAAAAAAAAAACCAACTCAAAAGAAGAGAAAGTTTGGAGGGGAATATGAAACTCTTCACTGCCAAGTCCCTTTCCTTTGGGCTAGACTGGGACGAGTCTGGCATTTTTGTTTATAGCAAATTCCTAGGCATTTTCTCTGACAAAGCAAAACAGGACTCAGATCTTCTCGCGAAGAGAGTACCCAGGCTCTTCTCCACATGGACGGGTGATGGAGCAGAGTTTGCCCATGTTTGCCTACCCGGAAGGGTCCTGATGTTCTCCTCCAAAGAAAGCACCTTGCATTTCAAGTACCTCAGTGCAAAGTACAGAGTGTGTTCTTCATGTTCCACACTAGAGACTTCATCTTTGCTGAAGCTCCAGTCTCCAAGGCATGAGTTTCCCTGGATTTCTCTCAATGAGCTGAACACCTTCACTTTTGGTAAATGATTGACAGCAATTCCAGGCAGAGCCGTAGTGTTAAACTACCGAGAGAGTGCTTGAGAGAACCAATTATTGTCTGAGAATTCAGAAGAGAATAATTGCCACCATGAGCATGCCAGAAAAACACTACATGGTAGTCCGCCTCCTTTCAAACACACTGGGGGAAGTTTCAAAATGTGCGAGGAAGTGGAAGAGCTTACCTTCGAGAACTTCTAATGCTTCGTGGGAATCACAAATTTAAATATGTCAAAAAGCAAGCTGTATTTTTTATTTGGAAATTAATACTTGCATATTGCAGAAAACTGCAAATTCAGAGCCAGAAACCAAAAAGGGAATGAAATCAACAGAGATTTCAGCACCCACTGAAATGTGTATTTCTTCAAGTAGCATTACAGAAGTGTGTGTGTGTGTGTGTGTGTGTATACAGATATGTGTGTGAGTGTCTCTGTGTGTGTCTGAATGTATCTGAATGTGTGTGAGTGTATATGTGTGTGTTAGAGTGAGTGAGTGTGTGTCCCTTTGCAGGTGGGCATGCGGCTCATGGGCTTTCTGCAATAGTTTATTGTCAATGTAACATAAGCTAGCATAGCCCAGGAGAAGGGACTTTGAGTGTATCTATGAGGGATTATCTAATTAATATAACTGAGGTGGGAAGACCCACTCACTATGTGAACTGCTGTTTCCTGGGCCTGGACTGGACGAGAAGGAGACAGATATGCACTTGCATCAGTTCATGCTCTCAACTCTTGACTGTGGATGCCATGTGAGAACGGTTCCAAGTTCCGGCCGACTGTAACCTAGGAGTGGGGACCAAATAAAGTCTTTCTCCTTGAAGTTGCTTTTGTCGGGGAATTTTATCACAGCAATAGGAAAACAAAACTAAGGCAGCTCCTTCCTTATTTTTTTTTTTTAAATCTCTTGTTGTTTATTGTTTTGACACAAGGTCTCATATATCCTAGGCTGGCCTCAAAAAACTGAAGGTGCCCTTGCTCTCCTAACCCTCTTGCCTCTGTCCTTCGAGAATTAGTGACAGGATCCCCCACACCTGGTCCTCTCACCCCCACCTTGTCGCCTGCTCCTTTTCCTTTCTCATGGCTGGAATTTTCACCCAAAACCATTGCCTATGAATTCCATGGGATCAGATCTTTTATTTTTTCTCTCGTGAAGGATCCTGACTCCCCCTGTTGTAGCTTAACTTAGATTTCCATATTTAAATGTCATAAAACTATTTTTTTTGGATGAATGTCAAATATAGTCAAAAGCATCTTAGTCCTCTACAACAACCTCTGGTACGGCTGATGGCTGGTTTGTGTCAACCCTGCAGAGAATCAGGTCCATTGAACTCCTGGCCACAGGGTACTGCTTCCCACAGGATTGCTGGGAGACAGATTTATACCTCAGAAGAGTCACGAGACTCTAGGCAAACAACACAAGGCGGGCCCGTCTGCTCCTGTATTCCTGTCCTTTCTCCTCCTTTACCCAGGAACAAAGTCAGCTTCTCCCTTCTGGGATGGAGGTGGAGTCAATCCTGGTTTTTTTTTTTTTTTTTTTTTTTGCTTCTGCTGTGTGATGGGGACTTTTTCAAGGAGACAGGAAGGAAGCAACTTGCCCTTTGAGAATACCAGGGGCTATTACTTGGCCCCCAGGGTTTTATGGAGGTGTCCATTAGAAATGGAGTTGGGCAGAGGAGTAAAGGGTGGTGAACCACACTAACATCTAACATCTGCTTCTTATGGAGCATAAATATCTCCCTCTTGGGACCCAGGGCTAGCTGTCTTATAGCTAGCTGAGCAGTGTTGTATAAGGAGGTCTCTCTGAACCCCAGGGTTGTCCCTGTCACGTGACAGCTCCAAAGGCTGCATTGTGTGTCTTCTTCCTACCACACCTAAAGAGGCATCAATAATACACGGATTGTCTCTTTTTTTTTTTTTATCATGTTATATCAAGTTTAGTTCAGACTTACCTCCACAACCTTTGGCGCCATCTACAGTGCCCTTACCCCCAAAGGAAGTCTGCATTCTCAGGACATTGCTTCCCTATTGTCCTCACTCCCAGCCTCTGGCAGTGGCTACCTGCTTCCAGCCTTTATAGCCTTGGAATTTCTGGAACAGAGTCAGGCTGACTGTGGACTTTTGCGTCTGGTGTCTTTCCATTCCCAATGTTTTCAAGCTTGTAGGCATTATGCATGGTCCTTTTCGTGGCCTGATAATAGATCATTGTGCAGATATAGTGTATTTTGTCTTTATTTGTGGTTTTCTTCTTAAGAACAAAAGAGTTCTTCTTCCCAGAGCCCCTGGCTATGCCCTCTTCCCGTCTCACTCACTAAAAATGACACTTCTTCCAAAGCCTGGAGGAGGGATGAGGGCACAGGTTGCTTCTTTGCTCTTCAGTTTGGGGGATATTTCTGTTCCCCAGAGTTCTCTGAATAAAACTTGGATTCTGTCAGCAGGAACAGGTTCAGGGAGCCATCAGGGAGAGGCAGTATGGTGGGCTACAGCCCCCACTTCCTGTGTTCCTATTAGCTTTCCTTCTGTTTCTATGGTAGCTACAATGAAAATTGAGATTTAACAAGACTTTCCAATATGATAGGTGCCGTGTACCAAAGAACGCACAAAACCAGCATCTCACAGTTTATAAAAGGAAGTCTTAAAAAAAAAAAAAAGGAAGCACAGTTCATAAGTACAGAAATAAAACGTGAGAGAGGAGAAGTCTAGAGAGATGCTTTGGAGACATGGAAGTGTGCAGATGCACATTGTGACTGTGGGTCAAGCCTGTCTAGCCCATAGTGGTCCTCCTGGGAGTGATGGAAAGAATTCCACTTACTGTCGTGAGGCCACTCTGCCAATCAAGCAGGTTCTGGCATCAGAGAGAGCCATAGGAAGCTCTTGGGAGCTGGGGGCCACCACCGAGGAGGTCAGGATAGGACTGAGCATGTGCCAGTAAAGTTCAGAATGAGACGCTCCACTCCACACTCATCTTGTGTTTTGACTTTTGCCTTTTAAAAGACAGGATCTCATGTAGCCCAGGCTGACCTCAGATTCACTGTGTAGCTGGGGCTGGCCTTGAACTCCTTTTGCAGAGTGCTGAGATTACAGGTTTGTAACTTGATGCCTCCACTTAGGAGCTGTGGGTAACCAGTCATCTGTTCCCCTACAAGGATCACCTGATCCTCTACCCTTCCCACACCCAAGCAGTAACACATCCTGTGACTTTTTGTTCTTTTACGATTTACTTATTTTTATTTTTTGTGTATATGCTGATATCTGTGTGTATGTATGTTCACCACGCGTGTGCCTGATACCCAAAGAAGCCAGAAGAGGGCATTGGATCGTTTGGATCTAGAGTTACAAATGGTTATGAGTTGTCCTGTGGGTACTTGGAACGGAATCCAGGTCCTCTGCAAGAGCAGCAAGTGCTCACAGCTGCTGAGCTGTCTCTTCAACCTCACACCTTATGCCTTAAAACCAGCCTGTAAGTGCTTCTCAAGGACCCGATGTAGGGCACCCAGAAAAGATAATTGGTTTGAGTCATACCGGGACCTCAGCACCTTGTTACTGGGGTTACAGGAGGACTAAGCACAGAAGTTGTGATCACCCAGACACATGTACCTAGCTCAGGCCCTGCCAGAAGGAGCAGTGGCTAAGGATGAAGCCACCTGCAGGGAGGTGGCTTTCTTTTTGTCATGACCTTCTTTCCATTGTAAATATTCTGACCAACAACTAGTCCCAGTAGCAGTTTGGTTTCAGGACATTCTTGTCCTTTTTAGCCAATGTCAGTGGCCCTTTCTACTTGATACAAAATGGGAGAACTGAGGTTCCGGAATCTGTGACCTGGAACTTGTCTCCCTGGCGAGCCCTCACTGGCTGTGCATGCTGGTCTGGTGTCTGCGGTGTTTCATCAGTTTCTGACCCCGTGCGAGCCTCCCAGATTCATTCCTGAAGCAGGATCAGGGTTTTTATCAAACCATTGTTTGACAGAAAGCTTTGGATTCTCTGAGCTGTTGGAGAGGCTCACAGCAGCAGGTGCATGTCACGTGACCTGCAGTTGGCCGGAGGAGGGGCGGCTGCTCCTGCCTGGAACTCCCCTCAGATGCTTTCTTTGATTTTGTTTCTTTCTGATTGTGGCCACACGGAGCCTGCAAATGGAAGTGCACAGAGCTGATCTGAGTGGAGCTGCTTAGAGAGCTGCAGCAGGTTTCCTTCTAGTTTCAGCCTGTGTTTCTTCTCATGAATTCACTTTTTAGTTATGTGCACATAGATTAATATTTTTGTATTGTCTGATTGTAGGGTTTTGGCTCTTTCTCTATCTAGTTTTCTTTTCTGGTAAGGTAACCTGTTATTAGGATTGGTATTCAGCCAGCCCTGGCAGGAATGCAGACACCAAGAGACATAGACTATTTGGAACAAAAAAAAAAGTAAGATAAAAGGGTTCTTTTTTTTTTTTTTTTTTTTTTGGTGAATCAAGTCACTGCTGTGTAAAATTCAGATTACAAACGATAAGGGTAGTGAGTTTTAATCTTGGCCACACAGTCAGGTCCCATGTCATGTCAGTTTCTTGTTAGTATAATTTGAATCTGATTTGTCTGTTTCAGGACCTACTCTAACTTTATATTGCCGTCACACTCTGTCCTCGGCTGTATCTCAAGAACAGCAATGTTAGGGCATTCATGCGGCAGAGAAATAGCAAGAGGTACTGCCTATGCTTGTCTGATATATTAAATCTCGTGGGCAAGTCTAACATTGTTGAAGGTGAAGAAGGGGCTGGAGGATGTCTCGGAAGGTAAGAGTATTTGCTGCTCTGGCAGAGGACCTGAGTTCAGTTCCTAGCACCCACACCGGCAGCTCACAATCCAGTTCCAGGGAACCCAATGCCTTCTTTAGGGCCCCAAGGGCAATGTATGCACATGGTACATAGATATACATACAGGCAAACGCTCAAACACACAAAATAAAAATAAAGACATCTTTTAAAATATTAAATATAGTTATGATGAATGCTTACAAATGTATAGTGTGGACATTAAACACTGGAGTCATTTGTAAACTGTTAAAATGCTACCTTTAGCACCTGCCAAGTAAAAACTCAAGTGTTCTAGGTGTTAAGCCCAAATCCGCAATGTCCCAGCAAAAGCCAACAAGGAGACAGAGTCCCCTATGTAAAAGCAAAGAGCCTTTATTTTAATCAAGTTGGCAAACTTGGTCTCTCCGCAAGTCCAATATTGGAATAAACGGAGAGCCCCAAGCTCAATTAGAATTGGGTTTTTATAGTAGTAAAGGTGGGGATGAGGGGCTTCTGAGGTTTTAGGACCCTTGATTGGCTGACATTTGTCTAGGGTTTCCTGGTGAGGGTGTTCTAGCAGGTGGTCCTATCTACAGCGGTTGGAATGTTAGGCATTTCCTTTGAATGGTCTGTTCTTGGGTGGAGGTCCAGTAATCTCAGCTTGTGGTTCTTCCTGCAACCCTGCTTCGGGGTAAAATACTGAGACTCAGCCCTCTTATTAAAATTATCGATGGCCCTAGTTCTACTCTGGCAGGTGATAATGGTTGGAAGTAAAGAACTTCCTTTGGGTGACCTGCCCATACTTATCATGGCTGGCTTCTACACTAGGTTTCTTAAAATCTATGAAAAGATAATATATCTGAGTCTATTAAACATGTTTTGCAAATTGTTGATATTTCCAAACGCGTAATTATTAGCACGGGGCCACCTCTGGACATGTTTGCAAACAATTCTTTCAAGGCGCTGATAGACATCTGAACATGAAGCTCCACAGTACCTTTTAAATCACAGGCCCAGCACTTGGGGAGAATGACTTCAGGGAAGAAGGACTTAAACTGATAAAAGGTCCCATCTGTCCGTTAATTTAAAAGACCCGAGTCTGTAATTTGCATATGGGAAACCGATCTGACATTTGAGTTACAAAATAGTCGGCGCCTATCTTCGCTAGTCATCTGTTTCTGAAGCTTGTCTCTGTGCTTTGATGCAGGGGACCGTCAATTAAAAGGCTATTTCAAGCAGAGTTTGTAGTTGCCGCCTACTCATTCCTGTCAATCAAGCGTGCCTGTCGGTGGGCGGGACTTGCTGCCAGCCTCAATGGAGGAGGCAAGGACTTGCCTTCTCCTCCACATCCGTGGCCTGCTTCTGGGTTACTATCCTGCCTTAGACTGTTCAATTTTATTTATTTTTTCAGGGAACCCTTCAGAGATTTGTGGGTAAAACTTTAGATGTTTTATCTTTTGGGTTTGTGTTTAATGAAAGTAGTGTTAGCCTCTGCAAGTGGTCCCATAGTTTGCATGGAGAAGAGCTATGAATAGTCATGAATATTAATTGGCAGTAAATATTGAGAAATCCACAAATGAGGCTGAACAGGATGTCTAGATGGAAGCAGGGCCCTAAAGAGCTTGTAACTCTTGTTTCAATAAGACCTCTTCTTATTAGGGGACTAAGGGACGGTTTGGTGGATCAAGTCCTTGTTTGAAAACACAAGGATAGGATTTTTAGAACTTAGCATCCAAGGACACAGATTTAACTTTTAAAATTATATTTAATTAAGTAATTAACTAAAAATTTATTTATTTATTTATTTGTGTGTGTGTGTGAGTTTATTCCACATGAGTGTGGCTACTCATGAGGGCTAGAAGAGGGGTCCCCTGGAGCTGACATCACAGGTGTTTGTGAGTCACCCAGTGTAGATGCTGGGAACCAAACTTAGGTCTTGTAAGGAGGAGCAGCGAGTAAGTCATCGCTCCAGCCCCTACTTCTTGATTTTCAGCGTGTGTCTGTGGATATGCCATGGCATGTGTGTGGAGGTCACAGCTCGACTTGAAGGAGTTGCTTCTCTCCTTATGCCTTAGGAATCCAAGTCAGGCCATCAGACTTGGTGGCTCCTAAGGCTAGTTGTAATATCAAGATAAATTCTTATTTTTGTTACTCTTTAATTGCTTACAGAAATTATAACTTAAAGAAATTAAAGTGTGAACATCTATCTCTTTTAAAGTTTTTTGAATGAGTATGATATATAACTGACTAAATGAGCTACTATTGTCTTATAACATATGATATGCTTTGCTGATACAAGCAAAGTTTAACAGTCTTGACACATAAAGGAGCCACATTGGATCGCTGCCTTACTAAGTGCTTTGTGTATGGTTAGAGAATAAGGCCGCCTCTCTTGTCAGTCACTATAGAACAATCTTGAGGCAGGCAAGTGTACAGAGGACTCAGCAACCTAGGACGCATCTTGAGCTATGTGCATCTCCTTCCCAACAAACTGTTTAGCAACCTGGGACCCCTATGTGGACCTGCTTGGATACCCTGTCCCCAAAGCTGTTGGTCCTTCTGCCCTAATAACTTCCTAGCATTTTAGCAACTTGCCTTTTGTGATCAAACATATCCTTGAAAATAGGGCCATTGTGCCCATCAATGCTAAATGACTTTTGGGTACATGAATAAGGCAAACTATGTCCTCCGAGGGAACGTTTTTGGGAAAGCAAAAACAAAACCAAGAATCTATGTACAATCGCTGTCTATGCATGGTTGAGTGCAGATCAGATGCATCACGGGAAAGGGCAGTGAAAAAAGGTTTACATAGCCAAGCCTGTCAATCAAGATAAGAAACCACCTACCCCCTAAATTAAGATGTCAAGAGCCAGGGAGATGGTTCAGTAAGGAAAGTGCTTGCTGAAAAATATTGAGGATCCAAGTTCTAATCCCTAGAACCCACGCAAAATTCAGGTGTGGTGGTACCCATCTGTAATCCAGTTCTTCTGGAATGAGATGAGAGGCAGAGACAGGCGAATTCCTAGCAGCTTGTGGGCCAGTTAAGCCAGTGTATGCAGTGAAGAGCGACAAGGAGACCCTGTCTCAAATAAGGTAGAAGGTGAGAATGTCACCCAGCGTTGTCCTCCGCACACACGATGTGATGTGGCTGTACCCACACTTACAGAAATGTGTGCACACACACACATAGTAAAACTAGGATTCCAGTGTGTACATGGGGATGTGAGGCCATTTTAAAGAGACTCCCCCCATTGTACTATTCCTGAACATACGGAATTCAGCTGGATTTCAGAGTGTGTTTATGGTAATCATCTATATTTGTGCTCTTCATTGGAAGAGAAGCAGCAATCCCTAGAGTTCTGCTGCATGAGAAACACCCTGAAGTTGTCATGAATATAAAAAAAAAGTGGAGACAATGGCAATTTAATTGTTAGGTGCAATTCCTGTTAATCTATATGATGACAAGTCACAGAAACTAGACTTCAGGAAAGAATTAACTTGGAACTTTTGAGATGATCCCTAACATGTTTTCCACTTTTCCTCCCATTTATTAAATGTGCGGTATAATGCTTTCTCTGGGAAGGGGGATGTAGCAGAGGACTCGTAAATGTAATCTCCTGACAGAATGGAGCCTGTTTTATAGACAAATTGGTTGCCACCTTGTCGTTAAGGCCTGCCTCGGTCCTGCAGCAGTCTGCTCTGAAGGGCTGGCTGTCACGTCCACACGGGACTCCAGGAAAACATAACTAAATGGCCACTCTTTGTGTTGTCGTTGGTTTATTTCTTTGAGAAAATCTTGCTACATAACCCAGGCTGGTCTTGAATAGGGGTAATCCTCTTGTTACCCCAAAGGCTGGGTTTGCATGTGTGATCCCCACTTAAAGGGCCACTCTTTCTAAGTGCTTTTTGTTGTTCAATTTCTGTGGGGGAAAAAAAGGCCCCTTTCTTTACAGTGGGATGAGAATGACCAAGGGGCACACCCATCCCCCACTAAGAGAGACTGCATAGAGAGACTAATTAGTCACAACTCCGAAGAAAAAGGTTCACTCGGAGACAAGGAGACACAGCCACGATTGGAATGCCCTGGTGGGAGAAGAGCATTCACTGAGGAAACCACAGAAAGAGGGTGCTCCTAAGTCTCCGGCAAATGTCGGGGTTCAGTCTCTCCCATCCTTGTCTCCTGCTGGCTCTCTGCTTATCGGTATTTCTTCCAGGCACAGGGGCATCTGACACCCATCAGGTGCCCTTAATGGATCCACACGCCAGTCCAATGGTAGACGGAGAGCCCAGATGGCACAACTCCGCAAATCCCTCGAGCCCACCAAATGAACCAGGAACTCTACGGATTAGGACCCTGCAGGGTCTCCCAGAGGAGGAAACTACTCAGTCAAGAGCCCCGACACCTGGAGAAAGAATACTCTCCAAGCTCGAGGACCACCTCAGAGCTTCATGGCTGTTGACCATACATACATCTGTGTTTACTGGCTTTGCTTGTTTCTCTGAGTTGTGACATTGTGATGGGCACAGCAGACCAGTGAAGAATTTTTCTCTTCTCTGTTCTAAGACTATAAATAAATTAATCTCCCCATACACATGTATGTGTGTGTACATATATGTGTATGTATACATACACATAATAAATGTAGAGATGTGTCTATACACATTTATAATAATACATTTATATTTGTAAAATGTTTCCTCTTCATGCTAGTGATCATGCAGACCCATGTTGTGTATGTATATATAATATATACTCATGCATGCACACACATATAAAATATTGCTTTCTTTTAATGTGAGTGAACACGCATACCCAGAGCCAAGTTTTCTGTTCAGAACCTCTGGCAACATTATTAGGTTTCATCAAGTCTTTTGTATAGAATAAAAGATGGAGACATGTAAGTTAGAACTCCGAGGCCCAGAGCCATTGCACTTCTGTGCCCATGTGCACTAACTGTTAACATCTGTGAATATACAGGTCATCTGTGTTTGGGGCGTGCAAATTCTGTTCCGTGCTGTAAGAAGAGCGTGGTGGTCAGCCCCTCACTAGGGTTCCCATAGACACTGAAAGGGTTTCTCAATTTCACTCTCCGTTGCCCATGCTACTGCGAGATGAACCAAACGATCTGTGCACGGAGCGTGGCAGCTTCTCCAGACCGGGGCTGGAGGCCTTCGGCGAGAACAAAAACTCCCCCTTCGGAAGCTTCCCACACCGCTGCGTTTTGGCATTCACGCGCTACGGATCGTTTGCTGAAAATGATGTATTATTGACTTGGGTTTTAGAAACAGTACTTCCACCTTTGGGTGGTTATAGAAACATACATTCGGGCTTCTCAGTGTGCGTTCGATAGCTAGTTTTCAGTTCAGCATGCTTCGCCGGCTGCGAAGCTCCCGGATGACCGCTTCCTGTCCCTGTCAGGAGACTCCTTCCTGAATGCACTTTATTAACAACAGTCCAGGCCGCCCTCAGCCAAAGACCTTGCCCCCAGGCAGAGGGCAGCACTTTGTCATCTGCTCTCCCTGCTCTTGGGCTCTCAAACACTTTGTCAAAGTCTCCATGACTTCGGCAAATACACTGGGCTCCTCTCCCGACCGCCGATTCATTATTCCCAAAAGCAGAGCCCTACCGTTAGAAGGGCACTCGGGGGCTGCCTCTGAGCCACAGAGCTGTGACCACATCCAAAGGGGATTTCTCAGGAGTCCCAAGAGCCAGGGAGAAAAGCTCCTAGCTTGTGTGAGGTGAGATGATGAACCTGACTCTAGGCTGTACTCACTGGTACCCTGTCCCCCATAAGAAGATGCCGGCAGCTGGGACCTTCCGCTGTGCACTTACATCCTCATCAAAATTGGTTAGCATTGGGGGATGGAGAGATGGCCCCATGATTAAGTGCACTTGCTGCTCTTGCCGAGGACCTGGGCTGGGTGCCCAGCACCTACATGGCAGCTCACAACTGTCTATGACTTCAGTTCTACTGTGACCAGGCATGTTCCCTTTCCCGGGAAACAGTGAGGAAAAGCCGCAAGGGGTTCCGCTCATTCATAAGGTAAGCAGTCGTTTCTGGACAGGACGGTCAATGGCAGTGATGGAAGACACCGTTCAATATAGGGGAAGCCCTGGGCACAGCAGGACCCAGTTCTGATGTCACAGAGTTCTGTGCAAGCCGTGAACCTGACTGTGCCTAACTACTCTGGACTCCCTGTGGTAGCCCAGGAAGCGAGGAGCGACATGAGCAGGTGAACTAGAAGTGGTATGAGAAGGTGGATGCTACGGCAGGAGGATGCCGTGGGTACAAGGCCCTGATGTGCCTGCCTAGAGTCATTAACACAGTCAAGGGGTCAGTGTGTCAGAAGAGAATTGGAGCAGGGACTTGGGACTGGCTGGAGAGGGCTTAACTGCCCTCTAGAAAGTGATTGGTGTTATGGGAATTCATCCAGCCAATAGCCTTTTGGGTACCGGCCCATTAGGGCGTGGTCTAAGGTAGTAGGTGTGGACTGTTAAGGGCTCACTCTTGGGTGGTGCTAAGAGCTCTGCTCACAGCATCCAGCACCCACAGAGCAGAGGATCAAGGCTCTCTACTCTTATTGTGAGTGTTTCCCCAAGTAAGTATTTGTTATTCTTTATTCCAGGCTTTCGTGGACTTCCTTAATTACGACTACAGATTATGAGTTGACAGGAGTTGAGGATTCTTGAAACAGACCATATCACGGTCAGGCTCACATGGGCAAAGGCACCTCATGGCAGCCATGTTGGGAGAGGACTGGCAGGTTGAGGATGGAAACCATTCAGGAAGAAGAAAGGTGGAGGATCTGGGTGAGAAGGGGTGGGAACTTGACCTAATGGCAGCACAGGTGAGGACTGGAGGTGCTTGAGATCAGGCTTCACCATGTGCTAAGATTTGCTGAAGGACTGGGTACAAAAGGAGAGGAGAGGAAACAGGAACGAGGAAGTAAGAAAGGCCGCACGCAAGGCTTTTGACTTAGCTTCCCTAGTACCTTGTGAGACCTTGGCATCTGCTATCTATCACCCCCGGGGTGGGGGGGGGTGGTATTGTGGTGTGGTTATATTGCCCAATGTTGCAGGTCCGGCACTCAACAGCAGCTGCAGCCACGTCAGTCTTTCTGAGTGGAAGTCCATGTTGTTGGGCCCACATAAGCCTCCGTCTCTGCCACCATGGTCACTTTGTTCATGGCCTGGGACAGGTATTGCTGGAGAAAGTGACTGGCTGTCCAAAGAATGGATCACCCTATCTGCTTGATTACTGAATTCCTTCTCAGTGGAAGTCACCTTTGAATGAACGTTCACATGGACCCAAGTATCTTCAGATTCTTTGACCATTTGGAGAGGTTAACCCACATACTTCTTCCCCAGATGTCTTTCTCACCAATTTCCCAATCACGTTCTTTCCAAGTCCCTTCCATCCATTCAATATTTGGCTACAGCCCATAAATCAGGGAACAATCATACATCTGGTCATTTCTCCTTCCAAAAATCTATATGACTATGTATTCTGCCTGAAGTTCAGCCACCGTGAAGATTTCCCTTCTCCAGTATCTTTCAAGGTTGTCTCAGAAAAGGGTTCTAAAAGGAGTTCCCAGCAGTTGTCCACTTCTGGGTGGTGCCTGCATGTCTCGCAGAACCACCAGAAAGCTGGGTTCTCTTTGTTTCTTCCTCAGCCAACCAGTCATAAGGCAGTCATAAGGCTATAAATATATAGGTGCATACTTGGAAGCAGAAGTCATTGTAACAGGAGTAGAAAACAGACATCTGGACAAATTCAGGGATGCTATTGCTGTAACTGAACCAGGACCAAATGCAACTTGGTAAGAAAAGGGTTTTGATGTGGGATTCCCCTCTGTATGCTGTGAATATCATTGGTTGACAAAGGAACTGCTTTGGGCCTATAGCAGAGCTATAAGGAGCAGAGCTATAGGGAACAGAGCTAGGCAAGGAAAACTAAACTGAATGCTGGGAGAATGGAGGAAGAGTCAGAGAGAAGCCATGGAGCCTCTGCCAGAGACAGTTATGCTGAAACTTTGCTGGTAGGCCATGACCTCATGGTGATATACAGATTAATGGAGATGGGTTAGATTAAGATATAAGAGTTAGCAAATGAGAAGCTAGAGCTAATGCTTTAAATAGTATGGTTTCTGTGTGATTATTTCGGGAACCTTGGGCAGCAGGGATCCATTAAGCGGCCTTATTCCAACAGGGTTTATTTGGCTTATATATCCTGGGTCACAGTACATTGAGGAAAGCAGGTCAGGAACTCAAGGCAGGAACTGAAGAAGACTCTAAGGAAGAAGTGCTTCTTACTGGCTTGTTCACCATGGCTTTTCCTGCCTTCTTTTTTCAGAGCACTCAGGACCACCATTGGACCACCATGTTAACACATGAAACATGGATAGTCTCCTTTTCGGAAAGAGGCAGAGATGGAAGAGGGTATGGGGTGTAGGGCAGGTGGAACAGGAAGGAGTCTGCTTTTGCTGTATTAGGTGTGACATACCCTTAGACACCCATAGGGCATCTACAAAGTTCAGTGTGGAAGGAAGATGGTGAGCCCTGTCTCAAAGGCTCCTGAAATCTTGTTGGCTGAAGGAAGGGCTGTGACCTCTTTCTTGCACAAGCTCTTCCTTCCCTGCTGCCATCCTAGGGGTGCACATGGGGTACCCAGAGCCTTTCCAGTAGCTTCTATGCCCACCTGGCTCACCTTCCTTATCAGTGTACCCCCCCGCCCCTCCTGCCCTAAAGGTCTTTCTGACACAGAAACTGCTTAGGTTATGTGAGCTTCTCAGGTGAGATTTAACCTTTCGATTAAAACTCAGAGGCAGGCCCCTCCTACCTGTTCACCCTCTATGCCAGCCATGCTCCAGTAGCCTGGGAATGAGCAGAATAACAAAGAGAAGGGCAGTTTCCTTAAGCTGGGTTGAGGGAGTCCTGTGTGCTTTCTTATTTAACACTCCCACCTATCTGGGAAGGGACCCTACAGGTCCTGAAATTGACACGTTGGAAATGCAGTATTAGATGAGGGTGTAGTCTCAAGGTCAAGAGGTCAAAGACTCCCGGACTTCATCTTAAGCTCCTTTGGTATGGTTCGGACCCAGCTCTGAACCACAAGCAGCTGTGGTTCTTAGACAGTGACCCCAGCACCTTCTGGGTGCTCAGTTAGAAAGGGAGATTTTTAGAATCCACATAGATGCTTTCTATGAAAAGTCAGGGCCTGGAACCATCTAATGAGGATCCTCAGTTTCCACCAGGGGGCTGTAGCTAGGACCACTAAGCTGCCCAGCCCTATGCTGTTTACAACACTGTGTGGCCTCTGCTGTGACTGTTTCAGTCTATGGAGAGGCCACTACCATGATTATAATGCCTACCTCCCAGGCCCTGGGACACCTCTTCTGCCTCTAAGCTGGGAAGGTATCCCTTCTTGTTACTTCTCAAGGCTTCTGTGTGCAGTTTTCTCAAGGGCACATTTCCCATGTCCTGTAGAAGAAGACTGCTTGTTTATTCCCAGCTGCTCAGTCCCGAAATAACCACACAGAAACTATATTAATTAAATCACTACTTGGCCCATTAGCTCTAGATTCTTATTGTGTAACATATCTTTTTTTTTGTTTTGTTTTTTGTTTTTTGAGACAGGGTTTCTTTGTGGCTTTGGAGCCTGTCCTGGCACTAGCTCTGTAGACCAGGCTGGTCTCGAACTCACAGAGAACCGCCTGCCTCTGCCTCCCGAGTGCTGGGATTAAAGGCATGCGCCACCATCGCCTGGCTGGGTAACACATCTTAATTTAACTCATTTCTATTTATCTGTGTATCGTCATGTGCCTGTGGTTTACTGGCAAGGTTCTGGCATGTCTATTCCTGGTGGTGGCTATATGGCATCTCTTGACTTCGTTTTATTTCTCCCAGCATTCAGTTTAGTTTTTCCTGCCTAGATCTACTCTACCCTGTCACAGGCCAAGGCAGATTATTTACTCATTAACCAATAAAAGCAACACATAAAATTCTTTTTTCATTAACTAATAAAAGCAACACTGATACAAATATTTTAACCAACAATATCAATATCACTTCTCTGAATAGGAAACTTAAACATTGTAAGATTTTAATTTTTAAAAAAGTGCCTCATTTTATAGGCCAGGGATAGCCACAAACTCACTAGGTAACCCAGGCTGATGTAGAGCTTGCTGCCAATCCTCCTGTTTCAGCCTCTGAGTGCTGGGATCACAGGCAAGTCACTAACTACAGCTCAAGACTGCAGGTTAACTGGGCGTTCTGTGATTTGCACTGGGTTTTGTTTGGTGGCTCCACTGAGTTTGGCTGAGTTTTGGGTTAGCTAGTCTTCCAGTGCTATAACAAAATACCCTAGATAATAAATTCACAAAGAGAACAGGTGCATTTTGACTCAGTCTCAGAGACTTCAGTCAACCATTGGCCCCCTCGCTGTGTATCATGGTGGCACACTGTCCATACCTTTGCTTAATTTCCCAGGATAAAAGGGTCTCTTTGGCCTGGAATCCCAGGTAATAGTCCATCATTGTGGGGATAGCAAGGCAAGAACTTGGTCATGCCCATTTACAGTCAAGAGCAGTGAGGTTGAGAACACACACTTGCCCTCCCCTTTCTCTGCTTTACACAGTCCAGGACCTAACACCTAAGGTGTTGCTTTCTTTTCGACCTTGTCTTGTTTTGTCACACAAAGAGAATCCCATACAGACATGCCCATAGGCCAGTTTAATCTAGACAATGCCTCACTGAGATGCTCTCCCCAGGTATTCATAGCACAGCTTCTTAGCATGTAGCGTGATATTGCTCTCATGAGGTCTATGGTCAGAATGGATATAGTGCCATTCCTGATGTATCGTATTGGTCAAATGCAAGAACAGGGCATCAGCTCCAATTTTTTAATGCATATACCTGACATGGGAGACTAAGTCACACTTCAAAGAGTGTGGATACAGGGACCTCAGCTTCAATTGATAAGCCACAGTGTGTGAAAGAGTCTATTTTCGTAGGATGCACGTTTGATTCTAGATTTGAAGTGTTTTTAAAAGCACTATAAAAATTTCTAACATCTGCAGTACAAATCTCAATAACAGAAAACCTTTGGGAACAGAAATATATATATTTCTCAAGACAGAGTCTAACACTGTAGCCCAGGTTGGCCTGAAACTGTGTATCCCAGGCTAGTCTTGAACTTGAGTGTCTCCTATCCAGCCTCCTAGTGTTGAGATTATAGGCACGAGCTACCAACAACCCTTCACCTAGACATATTTTACAAATCTACCTTATTCAAGTAATGTTCAGTAAAACAGAGTTCCATGAAAGAGCAGTAAAGATATTTTAAAAACCATTGGGGGTGGGGACCATCCTAGAGCCTCTGTGTGCATAGGTGCATAGGTGTCAAAGTGGTTTCACAAGTGTGTGTCTTGGTTACTGAACCTTAGGAGCTGTGTCCTGAGATATTTGAACAAGAAAGCAAACAGATCTATACCTCGGCATGAAAGAAGGGGCTTGAGGCTGCCCCGTCCTTTGGAATCTCAGAGGAGGGTCTGATTAGAACACACTGGTTGTTTGCTCACGCCAACTGCATGGCCAACTTGAATGCTTGTTGAACCTGCAGGTGGTTGGTCATTTGGAACTCATGGTTGACTTATTATTGGTAGGAGATGCCAGTACCCACCAGGAAGGGGGAAACTCAAAGAAGGTTTCATTTTAAAGAATTGTTTATATAATTTTATTTCTTACTTTGTGTGTGTATGTGTGTAAAAGTTTATATGTGCATATTTGGGTATACGCATCATGCGTGGTGTTGAGTGTCTTCCCCATTGCTCTCCACTAAGTTTTTGAGATGGTCTCACCCTGAACTGAGAACTCATTAATCCAGCTAGACTGGAGACTAACAAACTCCAGAGACTGACTCTCCTCTCTATTCCCTCCCCACTGCTGGAACTAAAGGTATGTGCAGATCATTTGTGAGTGGTGAGATCAAAACTCAGGTCCTCATTCTTACACAGCAAAGCACTTTACTGACTGAAATGTCACCTCAGCCCCAGAAGGACCCTCATTAGAGAAGGGGTTAGAGAGGTGGCAGGTAACTGAGGCTGAGGCAGTGGGGGCTCAAGCTTGGGTCTCCTGCTGTCACCAGATGCAGGAGCTGCTCAGGAGGACTTGCTCCCCCATCTCCCCATCAACCTGAGGACTTAAATGATCATCCGGGCTTCTTTTTTGCTTCCAGAGCAACGATTCATGTTTTCCGACAAAAGATTAATTTAACTAATTCCAGAAAAGCAAATGGAGCTCTTCACACTTAAAGGAAACAAAACAAAGCTTAATTAGAACACAGAGTTAAGAACAATTCATAGCCCGATGCTGTGGTTGAAATTGCTCATGCATTATTGCCAGCAATTAAAAAAAACAAATCAAAATAAAACAATGATAAGATAAAAATCTGTGGATGTGGTACAAGATGCTAAAGATTTGCTTGATGGATAAACATGGAGGAAAATATTTGGAATGCATCTGACAAGCAAACAAATGTGAGCAGTTAAAAAATGGTAAGAACCACAAAGAGCAATTCCCCAAAAGAAATACAAGTTGACAGTGTGTGAAAAGACGTCCAGTTTTGGAATGTTAGGCCACAGGAGTACGTCCTCCCTTCCTCTCTCTATCGGCTCCCCACTTATTTTAAGAATAATTTTATCTTCCCTTCCTTTCCAGATGGCATGGTGCCTTGACCCTGGCACAGGGCCCACTGACCAAGGACAAAAATATGTCCCAAAACTGTGAGCCAAAACCTTTTTCTGGATCACTGGATTATCTGGAGTATTTTGTTACAGCGACAGGAAGCTGGTGCACCCCTCCAGCTGGCTCTGAGACTCCTAGACGCCACGCTCTTTGACAGCTAATGTCAATATGCCTTCTCCTCATATCTAGAGCAAAGCTTCAGGCATTTTCACTGTTTGATCTGATAAGGAAGGCTCGATTTGTCCTTCCACATTTACATCTTAGATTAGCCCCCCCCCACTCCCCACCATGAACCAGGGCTGGGACCTGTGGCGTCCCATGGAGCAGAGGGAACTGAAGAATGGGTGAGCAGAGAGCTCCCGGAGGAGCAGGCGGTTGAGCTGGGCTCTGCAGTTGCAGACAGGGTGAGTATTGCTTTAGGGAGGTAAACCACATCTTTGGGCTGCCTGTGTGTTACAGTTCCCCTTCTGTTGCTGTGAAGAAAACACGCCAACAAAAAAGGACCATAGGGGAGCAAGGGTTTACTTCAGCTCCTCTCCAGGTTACAGTCCATCATGGCACGGAGGTGGAGGCTGCAGGAGCTTAGAACAGCTGGCCACAGCTCATCCACAGTCAAGAGCAGAGAGAAGTGAAAACATGCATGCTCACTTGCCTGCTGGGCTCAGCTCTGTTTCTCAACTCCTACACATACCAGGACTCCCTGTCCTCAGTGAGTCGGGGTTTTCTCCATCAGTGAAGGCAATCCCTCTCAGACATGGCCACAGCTAGCTGATGTAGACAGTCCCTCATTGCGACTCCTTTTCCAGATGACTCTAGATGTGTGGAGGTGACAATAAAAACTAGTCACCACTTTGTGAGACAACAGAATGGAGCCCTGTGTCTAGTTCCTGCTTTAACTACTGTGTTCCTTCAACT
This sequence comes from Alexandromys fortis, assembly GCF_014885135.2. Taxonomy (NCBI): domain Eukaryota; kingdom Metazoa; phylum Chordata; class Mammalia; order Rodentia; family Cricetidae; genus Alexandromys; species Alexandromys fortis. Next base: position 3,779,805 of record NW_026068020.1, read on the forward strand.
CCCAACAGAGAGGCCTTGGGTGCCTTGTCATCGGACTGTGATAACAGGGAAGGGCAGCCTGTGGCCTCTCAGAGGATGGGAGTGAGTGGAGATACCACTGACTACACAGACAAAGCATAGAGCCTGCCCAGCACAGAGAAAGAGTCTTTTACTACTTCTGTTAAAGTTAGCACTGCACAGGCCTCCGAAGAAAGCAGAGGAGTATAGTTGTTAAATTCCAAAGTTCTCACTTGCCAGCTCTGGGTGAGGGCCCTTACCTGGCACAGCTGGTAGGTAAGTCTGCAATGGGAAAATGAATGCAAACATTGAAACAGAAGCTGTCTGCAGCCTTCCTGCTCGCACCTTTTGGCACCTACATTCCCGTGTCACCTGCAGACTTCAAGTTGTCACCATCTGCACCTCTGCCCACGTGCTACATAGCTGGAGATGCCATGGAAGCCTCGGCCACATCCCAGCCCTGGTTGCGGGGTTGTTGAATAAATGTCTGGCGCTTTTACCCCTTTGTGAAACGACTGCTTGGCATGACCCCAGTTGGCTCTGGGTTTCCCAGAGCTTGAGGCTGTAGTTATCATGGTGAGAAGTTACTTGATCACACACCAGCCTTCTGCCTGTCTGCATCTCACGTCTTTCTCCTGCATCAGTGTTTTCTCCTAATGCATGAGCTGCACTTGAACTCTTAGCTCTGCTTCTCCTTCTTGGGCCCCAGCTAAGATGTGTGACCGAGCCAGAAGCTAAAGCACGCCTTCCACAACAGCAACACATCTGGGTGATGCATGGAGTGTGTGAGCTGGGACACAGATCTGGAGGTCAGAGGTGGATGTTCATACTTCCTGCCTGGGGCCATTCTGGCCGGCGGATATTGGAGATATGCCTGCCGCTGTGTACAGACAGGACTGCACGTGGGAAGGGCTTTGTGACTAGGAGATCTCTCCTCAGAGTTTCCCTCAGAGTGATCTGGGATGAGAAAGGGGTGCCATCACCAGGGACAAGAGGACAGGGAAACGGCCCATTGTTTTTGTTGTTGCATTTTGACCACCTTGGAGCCACCCTAAAGGCAAAGAATATGCAATACAGTCGAATGAGTGAAGCGGGTCCTACACCTGCTTTGTGCCCTGTACCCCAAGCAGTGCAAAGTTCTGTGATACCAAGATTCCTCACTGTATAAGTCAGGGTTCTCTAGAGTAACTGAACTTACAAGATGAATCTATCTATCTATCTATCTATCTATCTATCTATCTATCTATCTATCTATCTATCATCTATCTATCTATCTATCTATCTATCTATCTATCTATCTATCTATCTATCTATCTGATTATCTATCTATCTATCTATCTATCTATCTATCTATCTATCTATCTATCTCTACCAACCACCTATCTATCTGATTGTCTGTCTGTCTATGGCTGCCTATGAATGGAAAGTCCAAGAATCCAGTAGTTGCCCAGCTCATGAGACTGGACGTCTCAGCCGTTCTTCAGTATCCACTGGAATCCTGTGAAGTAGGCTCTAATGTCAGTAAAGGAATGGACTTGCTAGTGAGAAGAGAGCAAGTGGGCAAAGAGCAAAAGCTTCCATTCTGTCTTCCATGTCCTTATTAGGCTGTAGCAGAACATGTGGCTGAAGTTAGAGGTGGGTTTCCCCAGCTCAAATGATCTGTATTAAAGGCGTGTCTTCCTAACTTAAACATCTGGATTAGAAGTGGATCTTTCTACTTCAAATTAAGTAAAAAATCACCCACAGGTGTGTTCTCCCTTGGGGGGGAGTGTCTTAGTTAATTCCAGATGTAGTCAGGTTGATAGCCAAGAATAGCCATCACGCTCACCATCCCTGGTGCCTGAAACTGACCAAATCTGGCTAGATTTCATGTTGTGGAAATAGCTCCATTAATGGCATTTTCTGTGAGCTTTAGTAAAGTTATATTTCTATGATTTTGGCTGTTTAAATTTCGCTGCATTCCCTGTAAAGTGTCCCTTTTATAATACACAGCATGCGCTTGCAGAGACAGATCCTACAGACACAGTCTTTATCACTTGCTCTAGAATATTTAGCTAACAGCTATTCTCTGTGAGGCCGTGAACTTGGCACTGCTTCACAGATAGGGAGCTAAAGACCATGCTCCTGCTGTCATGGAGCTTACGGCTCTCTTGTCTATTTGTCACCCAGGAAAAGAAATCCCTGAGGTGGTAGACTGCAGACTGGCCGCAGCTGCCCCCATCTTCTGGTATTCTTGCCCCCCAACCCCGGAACCCCGGCTTCACCAGAACATTGAAAAGGTATACGATTCTGAAATACTGCTTGCTCAGAGGACACCAGCAAGAAAGTGAGGCATGGAAGCCATCTGAATGTAAATGACCCACCCTGGAAGCAGCTCCTTTGTCCCAGCCAAGCCTTCTGATACTGGCAACTCTGGCTGGCTGCTCATGGCACCATGAGCATATGCAAATGTCCAAGCCAGAGAAACTTCACAATAGGATAGGAGTTCATTCATGACAGTATGAGGGTTTATTGTTTTAAGCTGTTGAGTTTGAGAGCCATTTGTTTCATAGGAACAGATCAAGGACACATATCCTGCGACTAAGTGAATGGAGAACCAGATGGGTACCCTCGAAGGAAGGAGTCCATGGGTCCAAGGAACTGAAGCAGGTGCACATCCTCTCAGACACTGAATTCTTAAAAGGGGTTTGTTTGTTTCTGACTGCCAGAGTCTGCCCTGAGCTTTGTGGGTTAATCTTGATCAGCATTGGATTTGGAGCTGCTTAGGAGACACACCTATCATAGGCAGGTCTGCCCCTGAACGTGGGTGGCCCCGTCCCAGAGGCTGGGTTCCTAAACTGAATAAAAAGGTGAAAGCAAGATGTACAGCCACAGGCATCTTTCTCTGCTTCAAGACTGTGGCTGCAATGTGACAAGCTGCCTCCCCTGCTTCTGCCACCATGCCTTCCCTGCCATCCAAGGCTGCTCCTTTAAACTGGGAGCCAAGATACAACCACTATTTCCCAAGTTGCTGTTGTCAGGCATTTTGTCCTAGTAACAGGAAAAATCACCAATAAACCAAGGAACCAAGCTTGTAAATATGTGTGTGGTATTCTTCATTGAAGCTGTGTGCTGACAACAGCTAGCATCGCACACCATACTAAGGCCCACACTCTGGTTGCATATGTACCATGTGTATAACAATCAGAAAATGCCAGCCAGTCAGCATGAAATGTGCTAACTCCTGCTCTGGGAGCTGAGGTGTTGTCTAAGGGTTGAGACAGTTGGTATTCCCTTAAGCTATTAGGGGACCAGTTTTAGCCCCCATTAATGCAGTGACTTAAAGTTCGTATTGGGGGGAACCAATAGGTGCCTTCAACTCTGAGCCTACATAAACCCTTTCTCGTTTAAACGGATTTCATGGAGCATTTCTATCGCAGCAACAGGAGAAAAGATTAAGACTCCTTCTGGTCCCAGAGGCATTTGAGCAAAGGCATATTCATATCATGAGGGGAAGGAGCAGGTGAACAGGCTGCATGTGCTAACCGCGGGAGATACTGTGTGAGTCATGGGAGAACCTAGCACAGGCTTGCAGGATTGGCTACCTAATCTGCATGCCACAGCCCAGAGAGCAACTGCAGGGCCCTTTTCAGATCGGAAGTTCAAAACTGGCAATCTTAGAGCAGTCAACCATGCCCAGAGTCTCAAGAGCATGGGCCCTGTAGCCTGTATAACTAACTGCATGCACTCGAAACCAGACTTGATGCTCACAGCCTATCCCTCCAGGTATAAGCAACCAAATCAATGGACGTCCTGGGTTGACTCATAGGAGCAAAGTTGCACCAGGATGTGAGAGTGACCCTGGCCTTGACTGTTGGGCCTTAGATGTTGAGTGGCTAGTTCAGAATTAGGACTCTGCCTTATGCAGGCAACTGCTGCTCTGTGATCTAGCCAAGACCCTACAGAGGAGTTGGGCAACTGCACTGTGACCAAAAAGCCACCTGGCTGGGCTGATGTGCATGTGTAATAAACAGCTGGAAGGCAAAGGGTACAGTTCACACCTGCTTTGTCTATGGTCCTTTCTACTACTACTCTGGTGATCCTCTGCCCTGCTGTTATCCCCAGAAGGAACCCATATGTTGGGCTGCTTGTTCCTCAGGGCTCTCCGTTTCCAGTAGCTCTGAATGTAGTGCTTTACAGAAACACCAAGCACTATATATGGCTTTTCATAAAGAGAGCTATGAGAGTTGGCTCTCTCCTTCTCAGCCTTGCATTAGGTCTCAGCTTTGTCCAGAGAGGCAAGAGACATCCCAATCCCTCCCAGAGCATCCGGTCACTTTGCTGTCTGGACCAAACCCAGTGAATGCATTTACTGTCAGCAAGTCTGAGACACTCATTCATTCCTTCTACAAATATTTATCAGGCAACTGCCGAATGCCAAACACTCTTCTAAGCCTTGAGGAGAAAGAAAGAAAAATGGACAGGACAAAAGTATTCATTCTGACAGAGCATGATGGGAAGATAAGCAATAAATAAAACAGTAAGTGCATGGCAAAGGTTCGGCCATCTCCTAAAGGGCTGGGCCAGTCGCCAATGTAGACAGCATAGGGTACTGGATGGAAGCGAGGGAGAAAAGATAAATAAAGCAAGGAGGGCATGGGAGATTTTGGTGGAAGAGCTCGAATGTTACTTGAGTTGGTTACGGGGATGATGGGTGACTAGCATGGAGGACTTCCAGGTGGCCAGGACCTGGGTGCATGGCTTTAGTCTTGTGTGCATGAGCTGTGTGGTAGCACATGGCACAGGTGGCAGAGAAGTCCTTGGTGGCCATCTTAGTTTCATTTCTGTTGCTGTGATGAAATTCCCTGACAGAAATGACAAGGGGGAAGGGAGCTTTCCTTTAGCTCCCAATTCCAGGCTGTAGCCTGTCATTTTGAAGACATCAGGGAGCAGGAATCTAAAGCAACTAGTCACATCAACATTGAGAGCAGAAAGAAGGAATGCATGCATGTGCACGTGGCGTTGAGTCCTCTCACCTCAATAAGCTAGTCAAAATACCACTGAAGACATGCCCACGGGTCAACCTGTTGTAGATGACCCCCTCGTTGTGACTTTCTTCTCAGGACATTCTAGAGTGTGTCAAGCTGACAATTTAACTGTCACAATGGTCCTCGTCTTTTCCACACTCCAGGCACTGACACTTGGGCCTTAGGATCTTGTTCCCATGGTGCCCGGCTTACCTGTGCTGACATTATGCTGATGTATTGCTGATCCCTAGGAAATGACCATCTTTGCCTACTGGGAGGCCTGGACAAAGGACGTTGTCCACATCTAGGGGCAGAGTTTGAG
>NW_026068020.1:3786954-3790898 GCF_014885135.2 Alexandromys fortis
AAGAATGTGTGTGTGTGTGTGTGTGTGTGAGAGAGAGAGAGAGAGAGAGAGAGAATGTGTGTTGGTGTGGGAAGTCATTTCGTATATGTGTTGCTTTTATGGGTTAAGGAATAAAGAAGTTGTTTTGACCAGTGGCTTAGCATAGTAGAGCTAGGCAGGGAAAACTAAACTGAATGCTGGGAGAAAGAAGGCGGGGTCAGTGAGATGCTATGTAGCCGCCAGAGGGGAAAGATGTGAGATTTCAGCTGTAACCTTGCCAGTAGGCCATGAACCTCATGGTAAAATATAAAATAATAGAAATGGGTTAATTTAATATGTAACAGTTTGCTAGGAATATGCCATAGTGATTGGCCAAGCAGTGATTTAATTAATACAGTTTCTGTGTGATTATTTTGGGAGTCTGGGCAGCTGGGAAACAAACAAGCAACCTCCTACAACAGTGTATGTCTCTGACTATAGCTAGGTTCCATATGGATGAAATAGTTTTGAGGACTTATAAGAGAGAAACGCAAATAAACAAGCTCTAAAATGGGAATACTGAGAGGTGGGAGTCCCGTCCTGGGGTGGAGGCTTCATGAGGGTTGGGAAGACATAGACTCCTCCCAAGACATCTCTGTGCCACCTCTAGCGTGTAGACTTTGTCTTCTTGACTGCCATGGTGGCTAAACTTCAGGTGCACCTAGGTTTCACAATTGATGGTGGAATAAGGGCAAAGAGAGAAGAAGAGTCAAGCCCTGACTAACCTGGAAGAGCCTTTCCTGGAAACCGTCATTCAGCTTTTCTGCTATCGTCTTTTTAGCTAGAACATGATCACAGGCCATGTTTAGCTTCAAGGGACCCTGAGGGAGACAGATATGGAGTGTACAGTAAGGAACCAGGGGTTTGTCCTGAGGAAGAAGGGAGAGCAGATGTGGGAAGGAGTGGTCGGTATTCTCACCCTTTTGCTTGTAATAAATTTGGTATCTTTGCCATGAGTCACAACTCAGTGGATCGTGGTAGACCCTGAGTAAAGGTAGGGAAACAATGATTTCTCCTAGGACTTAGGAACTGGCTCAGACTTGGACCAATCTCCTGCTGAAGCTGCAGCCATGGAGAAGAAGGCTTGAGAGTAGGTGTTAAAGCTGTAGCTGTGGGCAAGAAGGCTTGAGAGCAGGCGCTGAAGCTGCAGCTGTGGACAGGAAGGCTTGGGAGCAAGTGCTGAAGTTGCAGCTGTGGGAGGAAGGCTTGAGGGCAGGTGTTGAAGCTGCAGCCATGGGCAGGAAGGCTTGAGCAGGTGCTGAAGCTGCAGCTGTGGGCAGGAAGGCTTGAGGACAGGTGTTGAAGCTGCAGCCATGGGCTGCAAGGCTTGAGAGCAGACACTGGTTATTTTGTCAAGAAGATGGAGTGTAGAAAGAAGGGTCTCTAGAGGAAAGGAACTCTTAGAACAGTGTGTGTGTGTGTGTGTGTGTGTGTGTGTGTGTGTGTGTGCGTGTGTTCATATGTGCATGGGTGTGTTATAAGAGGGCATTCACTAGGCTAGCTTATACACTAAGGGCCAGATAGCGCAACAGTGGCTCTCTGCATACTAGAGAGTCTGAGAGTGCAGGAACTACCTGTTCTGCAAAGCTAGCTGCCACGGCATCCCCTGTGGTGCAGAAAACCAGGAGAGTCTCTGGAGAGCTGCTGGTCTTCAGCTCGCACCCGAAGGCATCAGTGGAAGATGGAAGCAGCCGCAGCAGAAAGCAGACGCCCCGAAAGGAGTGCAGCCAGGCAGGTCACATCACTATTTCCTCAACTGAAAGCAGACACCCCGAAAGGAGTGCAGCCAGGCAGGTCACATCATTATTTCCTCAACTGTGTTTACATCTAGGACATCCACTGAAGGGTCTCTAACTCCGACGGAGGGTCTCTACTCTTCAGTCCATCCTTCTTGGAGATCCCCACACAGGCCCGCCCAGAAGCGCTTCTCTTGGCTGCTACCAGAGCTCCCCAGTTGGCATTCAGGACTGAGCAGCAGCAGCAGAAAGCTAAGCTGCGGTGAGAGAAAGTGGTGGCGAGGGAAGTGTCCTGTATTCAGCAGTGTTTGCTGTTTCCCTTTTAACTTTACACTTTAAAAATTCAGTATTTTTAATTTAAAAATAATATTTATTCGCTGGTGTGCAGGGTTTGGGGAATACTGTGGAGCTTGGAGGATAACTTAAGATGTTTCTCAGTGGGTTATATCACACAGTCTCTTCAAAGAAAAGATTGGTGGTCAAAGAGACGTGGGAAATACTGAACAATCTAGGTTCCTCTGAGAGACAGACATTTCAATTAATACACATTAGTAACATAAAGAACCGTCAATCCATCACTTTCTTCAGCTTTTTTCCTAGAAATCTCTCTCTTTTTTTATTAAGAAGACTAACACATGTTTAAAAAAACTATACTATTTTTAGTTAAATTCTAACTCAAGCTTTAAAAACGAAAGCATCTAAGGGCAGATTAGCATATTGTGTTCCTTATATTTCTGCAGGAATGACTTTGATGGCTATCTTCTTACAGATAGAGTGAGTTAAGGGAAAATGAGGTCCTAGTTAGCATAAAAGGAGTGAAGGGACACAGGAAGAGAAACAGCCAAGATGAGTGCAGCCCTAATAACCATCTACTCTCCCTCCTGCAGTTACTCTGTGTTTCTGGGAAGCCAGCCGTACCAACACTCATACAGTGTGGCAGAAACTTTCAGCAAGTTGCAGAAAGACTTCTCAGTGGCAGAGCTGGTGAAAGCAGCCTACAAAACAGGACGATAAGTTACCACAGCCTCGTTAATAAAGAGGAAGATTGTGGCTGAGATCACCTTGGAGACCAATAGGGGCTGCAGCCTGGTGATATCATGCCAAGAGGGCAAGCTGGGGACTGTGGAAGCCAGTGCTTCCTGGTCAAGAGAAGATGCCACCATGGATTCAGTGTGGCTAGTGTCCAGTTAGCTGGGCTCTTCAGAAGTATAGACCCTTGAGCTCAGCACTAACATTGCTGGTGATAAACACAGCTTTTCACTTTAGTTATTATGATCTTGTTGTCTTGGGGGAGACTGTTGAAAAATCTGAGTTTTGAGGTGCACGCACCTCAATAACATGAGTAATAGGAAAAGAATTCTGCTTTCAGTAATTGTGGTGGGCTTGCTGAAGTAGGCGTGGTCTTGCTGAAGTAGGTGTGGTCTTGTTGGAGGAAGTGTACCTCTGAGGAGGCAGGCTTTGAGGTCTCTTTTGCTCAAGCTTCAATCAGTATGGCACTCAGTCTACTTACTGCTGCCTGTGTATCAACATGTAGCAGCTCCTTCTCCAGCACCATGTCTGTCTGCCTGTCACCATGCTCCTTACTGTGCTGATAATGGACTAAACCTCTGAAAGTACAAGCCACCAAGTCAATTAAATGTCTTTGTTTATAAGAGTTGTCATAGTCATGGTGTCCCTTCATAGCAATAAAAACCCTAAGACAGTAACCTTCCCAAATGGTGGCTATGTATAGATGTCCATAATTTACTTATTAAGAAATTGATTCTTTGTTATACAGAGTCAGAATCCTGTGTTAGAATGTGCCCTTTAAGAAATGGGTGAAAAATACCCGGGCATAGGTATCATGGATAGATTCTGAGATATTCTCTCTCTCTCTCTCTCTCTCTCTCTCTCTCTCTCTCTCTCTCTCTCTCTCTCTCTCTTCTCTCTTTCTCTCCTCTGTCTCTCTGTTTCTGTCTCTTTGTTCTTTGCTTAATGGATTTTCATTTATCTATAATCTATCCATCTATCTATCTTGTGTCTCTTCTATCATATATCTGGCATCATCTCTCATCTATCTATCTATCTATCTATCTATCTATCTATCTATCTATCTATCATCTATCATCTATCTATAATCTATTTACTTTCCTTGTCAGCAGCACAATTCAATTTTTTTTCCGAGACAGGGTTTCTCTGTGGTTTTGGAGC
>NW_026068020.1:3791405-3849522 GCF_014885135.2 Alexandromys fortis
GAGGGGGGGGGGGAGAGAGAGAGAGAGAGAGAGAGAGAGAGAGAGAGAGAGAGAGAGAGAGAGATTGTGTTATGGGCAGGAAGTTTTCCTCGGGTAAGAATTTGTCATTTGTCACAGACACAATCATGTTTAGGTGAGATGTTTAATGTGTACCCTCTGGTTATACCAATATTTTTCTGTGATCTTGTTAAAGTTTTGTGTCTAAAGGACTCCTTTTGGGAGCATTAATCAATAATGCTGTCTGCTTTTTATCCAGCACTTAGCAAGTGCCATTGGGCTAAGCACACACCATCTCAATGAATTCCCTCAGCAGCTCAGAAATTAGACACCGTTATTTCTAGTTTACTTGGGAAAAATGAAGGCTTAGGGGAGTCATGTACTTGGCTCACAGTGCTAGGCAGGGAAGAGGTGGGGTTTGAACCCAGATATTTGGACAGGGTGAGGGCTCCACCTGGCAAGTAGATTAGGGGCACAAGTTCCTAAAATGAGCAGACTAGGAAAGAAGACCTACCGGAGACAGCCTTTCTGTGTCTTTCTCTGCTTTTCTTCTTCCATGTTGCCCAAACAATGGTGTGCTATTACAAGTTAGATATTAATGTCTTAACACCCATTCACAGAAAGCTTGGTCCCCAGTATAACAGCGATGAGACTTTCAGGATTGGGGTGGCTTATGAGGGCTGAGACTTCATCAATAAACTAACCCACTGACAGATTCTTAAGGGGCTACTGAGATGTGGGGGAAACTTTAGAGGGTGGGCTTTATTGAGGAATAGATTGCTGGGATGAGGCCTTGGGGAAAAAACATAGAAAAAAACCACGGGTTGTGTTCTTAGGGTGTGTCTTTGAAAAGTCTACTTTAACTCTGTTCTCTTGGTCTAGTTATCTCTTTCTGCTTCCTGGTTATTGTGAAGTGAGCAGCTCCGCTCTGCCCAGCCTCCTCCACCATGATGCTCTCCCTCAGCACAAAGCCAGAAATGGTGGAACAAGGAAGTCGAACTCAGGCCTAATCTGAACTCAGGACCAAGAGCCAGGACACTTAACTTTAAGCTGTTTACTGTAGGTATTTGTCACAGAAATCTGATTAACACGTGTTCTGATGACTTGATTTTTTAAAACTGTGTTGTTTTAAGAAGCATCTAATGAGGGAACTCTCGACGGCATAGTCTCCTCATGTCTGAATGTACTGTCTATTGCTGTGATAAAACACCATGATCGAAAGCAACTTAGCCGAAGGAAGATTTAATTCATCTTACAGGTCACAGTCCATCATGAACAGGAGTCAGGATAGTAACTCAAGCAGGAGCCTGAAAGAGAAACCAAGGAGGAATGCTGCTTGCTGGCTCACTCCCTGGCTCATGCCCAACCAACTGGCTTTCTTATATAGGCCAGGTGGTTGGGCTATCCCATGTCAATCATCAGTGCAATCCTTCGCAGACAAGACCACAGGCCAACATGATCAGGGCAACCCTTCATTGGAGATTCCCTTTTCAGCTGTATCAAGTCAAAAGCTGGAGCTGTCTAGGACACCTTGCTTCATCTGACGAACTATGGTTCTGAAGATGTATGTCATTCTGCATCAGACCCAGCACCTGCCAAACAACACAACATAACCAATTTATGCAACAATGTTAGTCTTGCAAAATGAAAACTTCCATTCACAAATTCAAACAAACAAGCAAACCCTCATTTGCCAGTTGCCATTCACGGTCTATTAAATTATAATTTTGGCCTTTGTTTCTGCTTTGACTCATGCCTTGTCCCTTTGATGGAGGACTAGGGGCCTTTGGACCTCCAACTCTTTATATGTATAGCTACATTAGGTTCAAATATGTTTTCCCATAGATGACCTATTTGTTTTGAATGACAATTTTCTGGATCATTTTTAGCAGACGTATCAAAGCCTTGTTACCTTGGTGACATGAACAGGTTTGAAGTGTTGAAGGAAGAGAGGCAGAAAGACAATGAATTCTAGTTCCACTTTTTCGTTGCAGTGACGAATGCCTTAAAAACACTCAAGGAAAGAAAGGTGTGTCTTCTCATTTGGGGGCTGCAGTTTGAGGGTGCGGTCTGTCATGACTGGGAAGGCAGGGAGACAGAAGCACAAGACACTGTCAGAATGTGTCTGTCTGCGGTCAGGAAATGGAGGGGAATGAATGCTGATGCTCATTAAGCTGTGGTGTGTGTGTGTGTGTGTGTGTGTGTGTGTGTGTGTGTGAGAGAGAGAGAGAGAGAGAGAGAGAGAGAGAGAGAGAGAGAGAGAGAAAAGTCAAGTGACTTTATCCATTACCTTCTACTTATCTTTTGAGTGAGGCAGGGTCTCTTGCTGGACTCAGCACTCTTTGACTGACCAGTGAGCTCTGCAGATCGGCTTGTTTCTACTCACCTAAAGTTACAGAAGTGCATGACCACACCCAGTGTGTATGCTGGGGATCTGAACTCAGGTCCTCATGCCTGTACAGAAAGCTCTTTACACTCATCTCCCCAGCCTAGGCTTCCTTCCTTCCTTCCTCCCTCCCTCCCATCATATCTCCCTCCCTTTTCTCTTTCCCTCCCTTCCCCTCTCCCCTTCCCTGTCTTCCTCTCTCTCTCCTTCTCCTCCTCTTCCTTTTTTAGTCTAAGTCCTCAGTCCATGAAATCACATCACCCACATTAGGGTGCGTCCCCCCTCTTCAGTTCAGCCTCTCTGGAAACACTCTCACAGATACCCCTGAGGTGTGTCTCTCATGTGATTCTAACTCCAGTCAAGTTGACAGTGGAGACTCTTAGCACAACAGCAATGTTCAGTCACATCCAACTCAGAAGTTATTTCATGGTTCGCACGGGTCCTTTCCTGCTGTTTAACTGAATGTCACACACTGTACTTTATAAACAAGTTTAGCATCTTCAGTCCTAGGATCTGGGAAACCCAAGATCATGGAGCCAGCCTCTGGCAAGAGCTTCAGGACACTGCAGAGGTTCCCCCTGCAAGAGAGCACATGCGCCATCTCGCCTCTCTCCTTTTCTTTTAAAACCGCCAGTCTGATTATGTGAGAACCCTCCAGGATGACCTTGTCTAACCTTATTTCCCCCTAGAGGCCCACCTGCAAATACTATCAGTGTTTGAACTGGTGAATTGCCTGAATCTGGGAACACATTGAAGCCACGGCAATCTCATCGTCCCTGGTGTGTGCATGGCTGACGTTCCTGTGAGCCTCTGAGCCACTTTAGGAAAGAGCTGAGTCTGCAGGTGCCCTGTCAGGTGGTGTGAGCTCTGTTAGGCTTTGCTGAGCAAAGCAATGAATCCAGCAAGCACAACTACAACATTATTAAGGCGGAAGTGAAATATGGGCAGCGTGGAGCTCACCTAATCCTGCAAAGGGTTTGAGAGAAGAGCGGGCCACACGTTAGTGTGGGCTGCTTTAGAAGAAGCCCAGGCTGACGACATGAGAATTGCCATCTCCCCAGAGGGAACTTGTCTGGAAGATGCTGCACTTAGCTTCACTACAATTCTGGCTGAGGTAGCAGCATCATTAGCACGACAGAACATGAAGACATTGCTTACAGTATTTCTCCAGGATTCCTGACTCTCCCTCCCACCTTCCACTTCTTCCCTCTTTCTTTCTCCTCACTCCTTCCTTCTCTCCCTCCTTCCCGCCCTTTGTCCCTCTCCCCCATGTGTTTTGTATATACTGGAGTATGTCCAGGTGTATGTACTGTCTGCATGCCGAGGCTAGAGGAGAACACCAGCTGCCTTGCTCCATCACGCTTTGCTTTATTACCCCGAGACAAGGTCTCTCCCTGACCCTGGAGCTAGACCAGTGGTCAGTTAGCTGCAACGATCCTCCTGTCTTTACCCCTCCCCCACCCCTTGCCCTAATGCTGGTGTTAAAGACATATACAAGGCCACGAGTGACTTTTTACATCAGTGCTGGGATCCAAACTCAGATCCTCAGGTTTTTCCAGGAAGCACTTTTACTCATTGGGCCATCTCCCCAAACTTCGGTTACTGTATGGTCATTCACACTTTCTTCTTAGGTCTTAATTTTATTTTTTAAATGTGTGTGTATATGTTTGTGCACATGCACAGAATGCCTATGGGGGTCAAAATCAGGAGCTGGGTCTCCCGAAGCTGGACTTAGAGTTGTGTCCTGACCAAGGTGGGTGTTGGAAACCAAACTCAGGTCTTTTGCAAGAGCAGTAAACCTTCTCAACTGATCCATCTTTCCAGCCCTGTAGTTATTAATGCTTCTCAGACACGTTACATTTGAGCTTGTAGAAAAAGATAATCATTCTCATTTGAGGCAGGAGCACCGACAGTAACAGGTTAAGTGGGACATTCCCCTAAGAGGGCCCTGTTCAGATGCCAGGCCCGCAGCTGGGACTGGAACACAGTCTGCTATTGTTTCCACTGCCTGAGAAAAACTGGACATCCCCAAGGCCCCGCCTCTCCAGCCCAACTCGTGTGAGAACTGCAAGGAAGCATTTTTATTGAAAAGCCCTAATGCACTTTTTAGGGGGAAGAAACACTTTTGAAAGGTTCCTTAAAAGGAAAATTGATGAGGGCAATCATTTTCCTTTCAGTGCTCCAGACATCTGCTGGGCTTGCAGATCATCACAGTCCAGGGATTGCAGTGTGTCTGCGGGCTGCACTCAGCCAGAGTCAGGGGACATCATTTGTCATGTTCCATACCTTAGAGTTCTGTTGTTCCGTGCGTAAGGGCCAACGTTTTCACAAGACACACTGCACGTGCAGGAGGACAGGAAGGATGGAGCCAGCCTTGGCGTCGTTATTTTTTTCCTTGGGAACTGTGCTGCGGGATCTCTGCTTCCTATGCCAATCACTGGGAAAGTGTCTGACCGGCTGATGCTGTGGAGCTCTTGATGGTAGTTTGTGTCTACACCCCTACTCCACAGAATGTTCATTACTTCTCGTCAGGTCAAATCCTGTGTGAATTCTTTCTCCTTTCTTCATTCTTGTCCTGCTCATTCTGACCTGTCTCAGGGCAATGGGGGGACATACTAAAGTGATGCAGATGGCAAGAGGGTGTTTGCACAATCAAAGGGGCAACACACCTAAACACTGTGGGGCCAGAAGCGGATGCAATTCAAGGACACAACCCTTCCTCAGCAAATCCTTCAAAAGCTAACATCAGGAATACACATGGTCCTCATCCAGGCCTCCAAGGGCTGTAGAGGCCCCTGGGCTTCAGTCTTCCCAGTAAATCCAGGCCAGAGAATCGAGGGAAGTTCTGTTTCCAAGCCGCTGGCTGGGATCCTTGTCTCCTGCCAGGACAGAGTTAGAAGGCAAAGAAGAAGCTAAGGGCAGCTCTTTGTCTGCTTTTGTAGCTCCTGCTATTTGACACCAGTGAGCAGTAGCATCAGCAGGCAGAGGACTGCAGCAGTAGGTGGTACCCCATAGTGTTGCAGTCTACTTACAGCTCTAGGGTAGCAGGGTTAGTGGGATTCCTCAGCCCTACAGTGATATAGCTTCTGTGTTGGCTGGCGTAGTGTACCGCCATCATTAGCTCTGTTAGTGTTAAAGCTCTTGGGTTAACCTAGGCCTTGATGCTGGCTAGTGTTAAGGTGTCTGACACTGTCTCCCGAAGTCTAGGGTGTCTCCCATGTCTAAGGCGTCTCCCAAGTCTAGGGTGTCTCCCAGGTCTAGGGTATTTGAGACCCTTGACCCTGGAGACTCAACAACTCTCTGGAACTCTTCCAGCGATCAGTCTCTAGTTTCACTCCCCTGGCACTTTATAGCCTTCTGTCCTTCTCTAGCCTCAGATTTCTGCCTTCTCTCATCTTCTCTGTACCTCCACCTGTCTCTCTCATTTTCTATCCTAGCTGCTCTCTCAAGTAGATCAGCTGTCTCTTAGTTGTTGCTGCCGCCTCCATTGTGGTTGGGCATCCATCTTGTTTTCCTGCCTCCCTTGCAGCTATCAATGTAACCAGCGCTCTGTTTCTTTTGCAGCTGAACTAACTGCTGCCCCATCAGCTGCTGCTCAGCCATCAGCTGTTCTGATGCTTCTGTGGCTCGGCATGCAGGCTGCTCTTCTGTGGTTTCTGCGGATCCTCCTCTGCCTCTGTCACAATGTTATGATCTTCCTTCTTAATGTTGCCAGTGTGGCCCTGTACTAAAAGTAGGCCAGAAAATGCCACTAGAGAGAAGCGTTTTTGGGTTCTAATGCTGCGACACCAGGAGAGGTAGCACAGAAGATTGTCTTTCGACCAGTTGACCAAGGGAGTCAGCTTGCCTGTGTAGTCAGAGAAGGGGTTTGGGGACCAATCACAAGCTTCTCATGCAAATGAAGGTTTATGTTTGGATCAATCACAGAAAACCTTTCATGAAAATAAGGGTTTATGTTTGACCAATCACAGGCATCCAAGGGCAGTGCTCCCCCTCTGGCCTGGGTGGAAATAATTGCAGTCATTTATAGGTCTCTGAGACCTGTGGTAATAAAAAGTGTAGGTGAACATGAATAGAGCAGCCCCACACTAGCTCAGAACTGAATCTAATAAAGGGTTCTTTGTTTGGAGGAAAGGTAGAATCATAGATCTGCATGAGCGGGGAACAGAAACCGAATTCAGCAGCAGAGAGAGAGAGAGAGAGAGAGAGAGAGAGAGAGAGAGGTGTGTGTGTGTGTGTGTGTGTATGTGTGTGTGTGTGTGTGCCCAAGACCATGCTCAGCCTGGTTCAGCATCTCAAAGGCCATTGGCTGAAAGAGTTTTCCCCAATAAAAAAAAAAGTCCAGTGCAGACAGAAATGATAAAAGCTGAGTCTGAGCCTTTAGGAGCCAGAATAAGCATCACAGAGCTAATGTGCTCACCAAGAAAGAGTCAGTTCTCACAGAAGCAAACAGGAAGAGCAGTGTGGGACAAGGTCAGCCTTGTGTTGTAAGTGCTGCTCTCTGCGAGTCCTGATTGTGGGGGGTAGAATCAGAGTTGTTGAGGGCAACTGATCCCATGATGCCGTTCTCACTCCTGTGACACCCCTGAGGGTTCCTGCAGTGTGGCAGTGCAAACTCCCTGGCATGGGAACCAATTAGCACAAGCAACTGTATAGCACCAGATGACGCGGGAGATGGACATTGCTAGATTTAGCATTTTTATACAACACTGCATGCAAAGGCAAGTAAGTATAGGGACAGAATATCTGCAAGAGCCCCCCCCCCATAGCAGGGATATGATCCTGAGTACACAAAAGATCCAGAGCCCTAAGAAACAAGTAGGGATTATTTAGAGAAGAGTTTTAGATCCCAAGTCAGAAGGTTGCCTTGAGCCAGAAAGCCTTTGTCACCTTTCATGGCTACTGATCTGATTGACTGATAGCTACCAGTGTGACTGGGCTGAGAGATGTCCTGTGCTCTGGGGCTGTCTGCCGTCAGAGTACTGATCCTTTCTGACGGCTGTGAGCTGAGACATCTGTAAATCAGGGCAAATCCCAGTCCCTGGACAGCCCTGGAATAAAAGGCAAGACATTGGAATGACAGGAGAGACTGTGCCAGAGTAGACCGAAGCTTCTCGGGGAATCAGGTCTACCCAGAGTTCAGCTGAGGAGAGAGAAGAGGCTGCTGCATTTGTGACCTTGCTGGGAACGTAGCATACTCGAAGCCCAGCACTGTGATTTTTATGTTTCATCCTCTCTCTTTTGTCCTACTATAGCAGTTGAATAGTCATGAGGGTTAGGAGCAGGAGCATCTGCAGAGGAGACAGGAAGCCTGGTTCTGGCTTCTCTGTGTGCGCATCAGCACTTGAGTCTCTGGTGGTACTCTTCCTCCTACTGCCTTCATCTGATGTCTTGCTCTTCATGTCCTCTTTAAAACCCAGTATGCTCTGGCTCTCAGTGAGCCTCTGTGCCACAATAACAACTTTTTTAACTTCATTTCCAAAATGGTTAAGCTCAGCTGTCAACCTAATGAGACCTAAAATCATTTGGCAGAGAGTCTGTTGGGCACTCCTGTGGGGGATAATATTGATTAGGTTAACTGACGTAAGAATATCCACCCACTGTGGGCAGCGCCATTCCCTGGGCTCCGTTCTGGACTGTATAAAAGGAGAAAGTGAGCTGAGCTCCGGCATTTAACCTCTCTCTGCTTCCTGACAGTGGATACAATATGCCAGCTGCTTCAAACTCCTGTTGCTTCCCCACTATGATGAACTAACTGTATCCTGACGCTGGGAGTCAAAATAAATTCTTTCTCCCCAAACCTGCTTTTTGTTAGGGAGTTTTATCACAGTGACAGGAGGAGAAACCAACACAGCTCTGTCAGCTAGTCACAGATGCCACCCACAAGTCCACTGCATACATTCACACATACATTCTTTACTGTCTCTTGTAAAGAGCAATTTAGTTTTATTGGCAATTTATTACTTTTTGGTAGTTTCTGTCTTCAAATTATCATCATCGCCACCATCTTTATCATGGTCACCATCTATCATCATCACCATCTATCATCATCACCATCATCTTTATCTTCATCATCTTTATCATCATTATCTTTATCATCATCATAATTATCACCATCCTTCCCTTTTTGCTTTAGGATTATCTTGCTTTTCTCTTTGTAATTTTATATATTTTTTCAACAAGGAAACACAGATTATTGAGCTTTATCCATGAGACTTTTCTGCTTTCCTAACACATGTATGGTGAAGCTATTACTTTTCCTCTAAGCGTATCTTTAGCTACACGGCATAGGTTTTGATGTGTATTTATTTTTATTCATTAAAAATACTTCTCTGATTTCCCTTGCAACTTCCTTTTTGATTCAAAGTGAATTAAACACTTCTTGTTTGGTGTAAATATCCCATGCTTTCACATAAATTTTCCAATTTAGTCATCTTGTTAATTAATTTCTAGTTAGAATTCATTGTGTTCAGAGAAGCCCTTGCCTGCTATTGGTTCATATCTTATCAGTCACCATAGAACACCCAACCTCTCATCTGCTCTCTTATGGCTATTAGTCTCGCATTCTCTTTTTGATCAAATGTCTTGGACTGATAGCTCACATTTGTTGTCTTTCATGCTCTTTCATTTATTACTGAATTATCAAGAACTTCATTAGTTTTCTCCAGTTTTCCTAAGTCCAGGCTCCCAAACTCTCATTAGGTCTATAAACTCTTCAAGAATGATCAATTTTGCTTAAAAATTGCCAATATCCACTTCCTTTGTTACTAGCCAAGAACCCTGACTGGTGTATCTCATAAGCAACAAAACGAGCCTTCCCAACACAGCATGCCATCAATCCTCTCCCAGTTTTAGTAGCTCATCACCATAGCAACCACATCTTTTGCTATGTGGTAGCAGATGCAGAGAGATGGTACTGCAGCGCCAAGTGATGAAGGGTAAAAGGGGGTAGGTAATGAATTGGCTCACATTCTGGGGAGAGTCAAGTGTACTTGGAGCTAACACTGGCCACTTAGTTTGGCAAAGTGATGGTGAAATATGTCCTGGCCTTTCAAGAGTTATAATTAATGAGTCTACAGATTGGAAGCCAAGACTGTAGCGGGTAAACTAAGACATGTAGCCTTCTGTTTGCTTAGGTCAGAATTTTAAGACTTGTTTTATTGAAGGAATGAGGATGAACGTCTAGTTGGTGTGAGTAAAGGAGAGACTGGGAAGTGAGGAGGGAAACAGTGGATGGAGAAAGGAGAGATTAAAGATGAGATGAGAATAGGGTAGAACCTGGTGGTGGGCTGCACGTTGTGAAACAGTTTTTATTTTTCTTTTCTGTCTTGTCACTTCTATTTTTCCTTCTCTGTCTGTCCTCTCTTGTCTTATATGAAAGCATCTCTTTTTTATTTTAAAATTTAAATTATGTACATGTTTGTGTGTCTGTGTATGAGTACATGAATGCAGGTGCTTGTGGAAGCCAGAAGAGGGTGTTATCTCCCCTGGAACTGGAGTCACAGAGAGTTGTGAGCACCCCCCCCACACACACACAATGTAGCCTCTGGGAACCAAACTTGGGTCTTCTGCAAGAATACCAAGTGCTCTTAACTGCTGAGCTACCTTTCCAGTTCTTACATAAATGCATTTTATTTTGATCAAATTTACCCCTCCTTCCAATTCTTCCCAGGCCCTGCCTCCTAAATCCCCTCCCAATATCATGTCATATCTATGTATTTATCTATGTAGTATGTATGTATGTATGTATGTATCTATCTATCTATCTATCTATCTATCTATCTATCTATCTCTCTATCGATCTATCTACCCACCTACCCTACTAAATCTAACTAGTGTTGCTTTCATAGGTGAAAGACTGCCCACTGTAGCATGAGCAACAGATCAGTGGTCTCACCTCTGAAGAAAACTAGACTTTTCTTTCATAGTAGCCACTGACTGTAGTAGTTTCTGAGCTAGCAGTGGGGGCCTGTGAGCAGCCCCCCCAACACAACATGCTGGAATATAAGAGGGATCATAGCATGCTTTTCCTTATGAGGAGAAAGAAGACAATGTCAGGAAGGATTTTCTGAAGAATCAAAGGGAGAGGGATAGAATGCCGACAGGAGCAGGGAGTCACTCATTTGGACAAGAGCAGTGTCCCCAAAAGGGTGTTGTACCCCCAACCTCTAGAACCTGAGAATATAACTCTCCTTGAGCACAGGGTCTTTACACATGCGCATGCGAGTGCGTGCGTGCCTGTGTGTGTGTGCATGTGTGTATGTGTGTGCATGCGCACGTGTGCTCGCGTGTAAAGAGAAAGCCGTGCACAGCTGTCCTAGATCCTTATCCTTTCCCATTCCATTCCATTAAAGCCTTGCCCCTGCGATTTTGTCTGGTGCTGAGACTAGGCTGGTACTTACCAGAGAGCTTCAGAAGCCTTGTTTTGCTTCTAGAAGTTTAGAACTTTTGGCAGCTGGATGAAAAGAATTAAATTGCCAGACTATGTGTGGGTCCAGGCCAGGGTGTGGTACTTGGCTAGAAGTACAGCAGATGGCAGGGGCTCCAATAAAAGTGTCATTTGCTAAATAGTGATGCCAGGACTGTGCAGACAAGGGAAGAAGGATGCTCATACTGGGGAGAAAGTCAAAATATCAGATAATGGAACGTGCCTCCCAGGGTGGCAGACATGAGACACGGGTGATAAATAGGTACTAATGGCTCGGGAAAGACATCCCTTTCCTACCCACGGTCCCCTCGGCTCAGGCTGGAAGCCAGGGTCTTCTGGCAGTGTATGTTTCCCCTACAGGAACCCATTTAATCTGCTCTTAATGCAAGGGAGAGGCCCCAGAGTTGACAAAGTCTGTCTCCTGTTGCATAATTCATTACGGCCTGCCTCGCTCCTAATTGTTTTCATATATCCCTTCTGGTCTTGCGGCTTCAGCGTCTTCTGAAAACTACTATTTGCCAAAGATCAAACAGGCCTGTTTGTTTTGAGTCCTATGAGTAATAACTTCATCCAAAAATAGAGACATGTTTATTAATAGGCTACACAGTAATTTTCTGAGCCCAAGAGAAGGACTTGGTGACTATTAGCCCTGAAGGCAGCCTTGTGTTGAAGGAGGTGTGGGGATGCTAAGGGAGGGAGGGGGAAGGAGAAGAAAGGTGTAGGAGCAGGAGGGTTGGCAGAAGTAACAGAGGGCTTAGGAATACTGGCTATGTGTTTACAAAATGGGGGCTTCTTTCTTTCTTTCTTTCTTTCTTTCTTTCTTTCTTTCTTTCTTTCTTTCTTTCTTTCTTCCCTCTCCTCCCACTCTCTCCCTCCCTTCTCCCTTCCCTCTCTTCCTCCTCCCTCTCCCATTCCTTCCCCTTCCTCCCTTATCCTTTTCTGTTTTAGAGCTGGCAGTGGGGTCCAGGTTTGGACTCTGATGAACTTTGATGTTCTGTCCCTGTTTCCTTATCAATTCACAGCGAACAGCAGCGACAATATTTCATTGCTTTGCTTTGGGAATGAGTGACGGAAACTACTCAGAATGGAGTCTAACTCATGTGTGTTTGTTAGGAAAATAAAAGTTTAGGGGCTGGGGATGCAAGCAGGAAGCACTGGGTTTGAGCCCTGCCACTGTAGACCTAGGACATGTGGTGCGTGCCTGTAATTACGTGCCTCAAGGTAGTAGCAGGGGTATCAGGAATTTGGGGTAATCCTCAGCTACATAGTGATTTCGAGGCTGGCCTGTCACACATGAGACCCCATTTCAAAAAATAAATGAAAGTTAAAATAATGTGATTTCTTAATTTTACAGTGGGACTAACTGAAAAATTTTGCAAATACATTACAGAAAATGTCACCTTGCTGGGAACCAAGAGAAAGTTATAGATGCTTAAAATATTTTATTGCAAGTGTTTATGTATTGTGTATATGTATGTGTGTGAGTGCACACACCACAGAATGTGTGTGTGTGTGTGTGTGTGTGTGTGTGTGCGTGTAGCTCAGAAGACAACTCAAGTCAATTCTTTCATTCCACTTTGAGGGTTCTAAGGATTGAACTCAGGACATAAGTCTTGGTGGCAAGCACCTTTATCCGGCTGAGCCATCCCAGCCCTACAGAAGAGATCTGATCACTGGTCTTTGTCTCAGCCAAATGACGGAATGGTGCATGAATTTCCCTCCATTTACCTTCAGAGTGTGAGGAAGCAGCCAATTCAAACAATCTGGGCAGCAGATGACCCTTCCCTTTGCTCAAAGTGGGGCCCCCACCAACTCAAAGGCAGTCAGCCAAGTAGGTAGGGCTATTTGCACTCTTCCGTTCCTGTCATGGCCCCGTCTCTATCTTGCAGGCATGGATGGGGTGGTGGTGGGAAGGTATCAGAGCAAAGCAGTGCTTTCTGATTGGTCTGAGTGCTGAGGACATCCCGCCTCCTTATGAATGAAGTCCCCATCATTAATCTTAAGGTGGGGAGGCCACCTTGGAGCAGACCACTTAGGACCTAAGTCCAAACTCTAAACTGCTGATCTGGGTGACAGTGGGAAGGAACAGCTGGTAACCAGAATTTTCCTGAGGATCAATGTTTCTTCAGGCACAGATTGCTCCACAGTGCCTTGCCAGGCAGTTGAGTTGAGGCAAATGCCCCATGTCAGTAGAACCAGCATTGATGGGCATGATGGGTCATGCCTGCTATCCTAGCACTCAGGAGGCTAAGGTAGGAGACTTGAGTACAAGCTCAGTCTGGACTACATAGCATGTAGTGATAGGAGCGGCGAGGCTGCGTCCCTGGCACCCGGCCGCCCGCATGGCTAGATTATGCCCCAAAATAATTACACAGAAACTGTATTCTTTTAAAAACATTAGTTCCAAGCCTCTTATTGGCTAGCTCTTACATATCGATCTAACCCATTTCTAATATCCCTGTAACACCACGAGGTGTCTTACCAGGGAAGATCTTAACCTGCGTCTGTGTCCGGTAGGAGAATCATGGCAACTCCCTGACTCTGCTTCTTTCTCCCAGCATTCTGTTCTGTTTACTCCACCCACCTAAGGGTTGGCCTATCAAGGGGCCTAGGCAGTTTCTTTATTAATAAGAAATCACACCCACATCAATAGCAGGATCCTGTTTCAAAGCTAATAGATAAATAAATGAAAAACCAAGTCACCACCACCTCAGGGCAGCAGTTGAGGGGCCCACAACCTTTCACAACACCTCAGTGTTGAGGTTTCTCCCTACAGTTGTAAGATACAACCGGTTGTTGGTTTTGTCTAAATCTTAGCTCTCAAGATGTAGATAACTCTGAAGCTTGGATGAAGGATGGCATGCGGTTCTGTCACTAGACTTAGGGTGACAATTTGGGCCCTAATAAACCAATTAGGTTTGGCCATTTGTCATCCATAAGCCAATTAAGACAGCTAAATTAATAGCGAAAAGCAGAAAAAAGAGATTAATTCAATGTGCTCACATTGGGAAGAGGAAGTAAGAGCCAATACCCAACCAGAAGTCCATCCCTGGTTCCAGAAGCAAGGTTAGTGTTAAAGTAGAGGCCAGAGTCACTTATGACTAAGCAGTCCTCAGTCAAAGTGTGGTCTTGCCTATCATGGGGCCATCATTATCTCTTCTGTAGTGAAGTCGAAGCCTTAAATCTTCCCAGGAGAAAAATCTCTTTTCTGGACCAGGCTTTAGGTTTTCTCATTTCCCAGCATGAGATTCCTGAAGGGAAATCCCAGCTTTTTCGGGGACCATTGTTTCCATAGTCTGATTGCTAAAATAAGGGGCAGAAGTATCTCTTCAGGTTATCTTCAACCCTTGGGGGGGGGAGAGAAAGAGAGAGAGAGAGAGAGAGAGAGAGAGAGAGAGAGAGAGAGAGAGAAGAGAGACCAATGATGTGGAAGCCACAGTCAAGCTCATGATACAATCATGTCTCAGCTGTAACCCAGCCATGGTCATGATCAGACCTGACCGCCTGCCTGGTGATGAGACCTGCTTCCTCCACATGAGACAGATGAATTCTCATAATTCCAAGTGTACCCACACGTTTCCAAGATCTTTAAGTTCCTGTGCGGTCCTTCAAGGCTGTAAGAAGGTGGTCTGTTTTCCCGGGAGCGAGCCCATTTAAATTTCATCATGGACCTAATCACCTTATCGATACCCCAATGAGTGAAGAAAATGTCCGAATGGAGCAGAAGATCCATTCAAATACCCACAACAAGCTCCCGAGCAGGCAGCCCCAGCCCAGGAGTCTTAATTCTCTGCTTGGTTGGCAGCTCAAGTCAAAGGCCAAAGATACATTGGCAGCTGGGTGACCCCAACCAACTTCTGTCTTTATTCCCCACCCACCCACTCTACCTTTGTTGAAGCCAAGTATGGGAGCTACGCCAGGCTTCTCTCCTGTTCCTACCCTCCATCAGCAAGTCCTGTTTGAAGGACATGCGCCAGACCTGACTTTTTTGCTGACCCCTCTCCACCATTTACCCTATGGGAACTACAGTGCCAAGCATCTAAATAGAAGTCCCTGGCTGTAAGAGACTGGCCAGGACAAACAGACAGGTTTACTGCCTCAGCTCATCATTAAAGGCCAAGGTGCAATGGGGTTGGCTCCCTCTGGGGCTGAGGGAGAACCTGCTCAAGGGTGGTTCTAGCTTCTGGGAGTTTGCTGGCCATCTTTGAGGGCTCCAGAGGCTTTCTGAAGCCTCAGCCTGGTCACAGCCTCCACCTTTGCCCCATCACCCCTGTGTACCCTCTGTGCGATTCTCTCTGTTGTTATGAGGGTACCAATTTTACTGCTCTTGGTCTCGCCTGGATAACCTCTCTGGTCACCTCAGCAAAGCCTCTCTCAAAAGAAAGTCCCACTTTGAGGAACTAGATGGCTGGAACTTTAGCATATCTGTTTAGAGGACTGCCCAGTTTATTCACAACATCTGTCCATTGTCCTCACTGAGACCAGCTTCTTTGAAAAGATGAACTATACTCCTCCCTCCATCCCTATAGTTCCTGCTTTTGCTTGGAGAAGAAATGCTAAACCTCTTGTCTCTGATTGGCATGCAGAAACCCAGGTCACTTATTCCCCAGGCATGAGTCCCTGCCTCCCTGTGCTGGCCTTCCCCCGTCCTTTGGCACATCAAGCCCTTTTCTGCCTTGCAGACACCTCTGTTCTCTTTAGAAAGCTGTCGCCTGGTGCTTCTGAGGCTGGCTCCTTCCTGTGTTTCAGATCTCAGCGTAAATGTCACCTCTCCAGGGGTCTGCTTTGACCACCAGATCAAAATTAGACATCTTGGGGGCCCCCTGTGGTACCACCGCCCCTGTAGTTCTCCAAATGGTCCTTCTCAGGGTCTGGCACTGGTCTCTGCCTTTATTTGTTTGATTTCTATCTTCCACCCAAGCCCTGTAGGGAATATCAATTCCATGTCAGCTGGGACTTATCTGTCTCTTTCATTGCTAAGTCTCCACATAGAGAAGCCCCGAGCTTGCAGTTGGCACCAGGTCAATCCTAGTCAAATGAATGAAGAAATAATTAGTAGCTTGTGTCCCACCCCCTAGATTTCTTGTATTATGTGTGTGTGTCACGCGGGGCTGGGGTGTTGCTGGCAGAATCTCACAAGACAGGACTCTTCAGAGACACAAAAAATGGACATTTTGATTGTTGATTGATGGATAATTCTTTGTTGAGGGATGGTCTTGAGTTGTGTAGCTTGCTGACAACATCCCTAACCTAACCCCTACCCACTGGGCTCTAGTAGAAGCCACCCCCCCCCACACACACACAATGTGACAATACTGAAGGCAAAAATCACACATATTCAGATCTACCCCCACGACAGGCACAGGGGGGGGGGCCTCCCCTTCCCACGGCCCGCAAGGAACTTCAGAAGTGAAAGAGACTTCTGTATTCCAGACAGGGCAAGGGGCTCAGAGTCTCTTCCTGAGGCGAGAGCAGAGGTCAGGAAGGTGATGGCCACCACAGAAGGACCCTCTGGGCAGTTGGTGGCGTCTGGGAAAGAACACAGGGCTGGTTGTGTGAGGAGTCAGGCTGGACCAGGAGTCCAGCACCCTGGCACCCCTGCTTCAAGGGCTTGATTACTTAACTATCACAAGAGGGTGACTGGAGCCCTTGGCTTGATGGGTGACCTCAGCTACCGAGAATGTCTCCCTGTCCCCTCCTTCCCTGTAGGAGATCCCTTCTGAGCTGGGAATTCTGGACAGAAACCAGCCTGGTGTGGACAGGGAGGGGCATGGAGCTTGGGCACTTGGCAGCCTCCATAGACCTCTATGCAGATCCAATTAACACATTCGCTCTAATTCCCTAGTCTTTTGACTCACTAATTTTCTGTTTTCCACAAAGCTAGGCTGTGCTCTGAGCAGCTGCAGCTGGCTGGGGAGGAAGGGGCAAGTGAGGGGTTGGGGTGGACCATGGGAAGGTGAGCAGCTGCAGCTGGGCAGGGGGTGAGGGTGGGGGAGTGAGGAGGGGTGAGGAGGGTGGGGAGTGGGAGCAGGGGAGGGGGTGGGGGAGTGAGAAGGGGTGAGGAGGGTGGGGAGTGGGGGGGAGGGGTGGGTGGGGGTGGACTCTGGGAAGGTGAGCAACTGCAGGGTCTCTATGAACATCATCTCTTTTATCAGTGCTCTGACTTTCCAGTAAGTACTTGGGTGGGCCCCTCGTGCGTCCCCACAAGAGCATATATCCTTTTGGCTGACCTCATTCTCATTTTCCCTTTTAGATTTTTCTTGAGGTGGGAGAAATCAGTGGGGAGGGAAAGAGAATAATCGTGAACACAGAGGAAAAATTGTCCCGCTGTCACGAATGACACTTTCAGTCACACCCAAGTCCTCTGAGGCCTGAGATATTTATGTGCAGCCAAAGGTCGTAGAGATTACCCATTTCTTACCTAGGGATAGCTGTAAGGACAAGGATTTGGGGTAAGGGGGACAAAGGGAAGTTTCCTTTCAGTTTATCTCAACTTGAAACTATTAAAGTCACAATCTGCCTAATTAGTTAACTAAATTCAGATGAGCTAAACAACATGGCTGTGGAGCAATTGAAAACACATTACTCCTGAAGCCTCCGCGGTACCCATGCTCTGTAGGACAGGTGCTGGCATGATGCCTGAGGATGTGGTCTTGGGTGGATGAGGTCCTCGTCTATGGTCTATGGCAGCTCTTCTAGGGCCAATCTCCCTTATAGGGGTGAAGGTCAAGGGGGTGTGGCCGGGGTGCTCCGAAAAAGAGGTACTGAGGTTTATAGGACCCTGAATAAAAAGAGTTCCATGCCAGCTGAAGGGTCAATGCAGGGATAAGCATCTCAGTGAGACTAGGAGCCCGCAGGCTCTGCTGTCCCTGCCTGGATCTCCCCACACTCCATGCACAAAGACCCTGTCGTCGGGAAGCCTAGACTGAAGTTCATTGCCTCCAATTTATAAGCACAAGCAACCGAAGCTATTGCTCAGATGTTAATCCCGGGGAGGGTTTTTGAGACTCTGCTGGGTTATTGTCCCAGCTCTGAGACTGGCTCCCCTGCCTTCTCTGTTTCCATCGTAACAAACCTAGAAGGGCTTGACCTAGTACAAAAAGGAAAGTTAGGTGCACGCAGTCTGCCCTGCAGGGCACAATTGATGCAAGAGATGGCAACCTGTGTCCCTGCATCCGTTGTTCAGTGGGGAGGCAGTCCGACTTCTAAATTGGTTTCACATGATGCTGAGAGCAAAGAACACTGGGCTGATCCTGCCCAGGTCTGTCAGTGTTGCCTGGTCTCTGAGGTGAAAGGCGGGACTGTGACCCTCCCTGGATGGCCCCTGAGATACACAGGCTCTCATCCGAGGATTTGCATGGAGCCCGTGTCTCTTTCTGGGCTTAGCATCTTTCTTCTTCACAAAGGTCCCCTGATGCTAAAGAGAGTGGCTTGAGGCAGAAAGTGGCTGCTTTAGTGTCTGACCAGGCAAAGACTTGCTCTGATAAACACTTTACTGCTGTCAGGGAAATGTATTAGAATAAACACACCATCTATGAAGGAACTGCTGTGCCTTCATGCCCCAATCTAGGCCTGAGTCCTTATGATGTGGACTCTTTATGGGAAATTAGGATCAGTGCAGATATAATTAATTGAGAAGAGACCGTTTTGGAGTAGAGTGAGCCCCGTTTCAATCATCCTAGGGTCCTTACAAGAGACGGGGAGGCGGTGAGAGGAGAGGACATAGGAGGACGAGCACCCAGGAAAGAGGCTACGTGAGGACAGAGGCAGAGGTCTGGAATGATGCTACCTGAGGCCTGGAGCCACTGGGAGCTGGAGGAGATGGAAGAATCCTTCCCTAGAAGCTTAGAGGGCTGAGGCTCTGCCCACACTGGGCTCTCAGTCACCAGCCTCTGGAACTGTGAGGGGATGCACTTCTGTTGCCGCCCGAAGCCGCCCTGCGTGTGGTGCTTTGTAATCACAGCTGCAGGAAGCTCAGGGCTTCCCTCTTTAGTGAGAATCCCAGCACTGGGATCAATCCCATTAGAAAAATGCTCTAATTTGGGCAGTGTTTTGAGCTTCAAGGAAACACTCATTTCCAACTTCTCTAGTTTGTAACAATGCTTCTGAGTCCAGGACAGGGTGATTTCCAGAACAGCTCATGTGGGCATTCTGCTCATTCTCCACAACAAGTGCTGAGATGTCAAAGGAGTCATGGCCATTCTGAGGAACAGTGGGGCCCTGCGGACTGTGTAGCTGCTGTGACTTTCATGCAAGCAGAGAGGCTCTAGTCTGGCACAGAAGATAAAGCTACAGTCACTTCTGACAAGAGGGGGCAGGCAGTGGTTTCCCATAGAAAGGCAACCTGAGTTGGCACGGAACACAGGCGATCTTGCCCTGGGGACCCAACTCTTCCTCCTCACTCTCAGGCCCCTCACAGTGCCGCTACTCCAAGCGCAGGCATCGACCTTACTGCTCACTTTACTCCATCACGGTCATGGAGGAGGAGCTGTTTTGTTCCTCTGGTTCCCATGAGAAAGTCCTAAGAAAGATAGCCTGAACTGTGGTGTGACTAGCCAGGTGGATATTATATCCTGGGCTATGACTGTGGTCCAAAGTGGAGTCAGTGAGAAGTGACAGCTCCCATCAAAACCTTCCGCCTAGAAGGAGCCAGGGAAACCTTGAGTGAACGTGTCACGAGTGGATGAAGTCCTGAGTGAATGTGTATTGTTAACATAGGCACAGCTGTATCAAAGACCAGCTCATCACATGCATGAAAAATTGGGCACAACTTTCCCCAGGTGGCTCAAGCTCAGAATGGCAAAGCCATCCTCTGATCCAAGGACAAGTGTGGACAAATGGTTGACCAGAGTGTACAAGATCTGCAACTGCAGCTTCTTCCTCCCAGGGGTTCACAGGCAGAGACCATACCTGCGCACCCCCTGCTGAGACGAGCTACCTCTCCCCGTGCTATACATGACAAAAGCCCAGAGGTTCCAGGTTATTGCATTGGTGCCTCTCCATGAGAGTGCACACATCCTACCTGACCCCAGTTTGCTGTTTCTGTGTCTGTGTGTCTGTCCTTTCTTCATTTCTTTGTAGCTCCTCGTCAGGGACCCAAGCCATGCAATGAATTGGCACCCAGAGGGCAGATTAATGAATGATGATATTGCTCTCTCAGACAGACGTGTCAGTTGTGACTGAAAGGACTAAGGTGTCCTCTCCTGGGGCGGTGCAAATAGATGCTTGCCAGGCCAGGGGATTTTACTCCAGAAGCCCAGCCATCATTTTGATGATTTTAGTGGAATCGGCTAGCAGGCAGCTTCAAAGCCAGTCCCTTGTCTCATGGATTAGACAAACTACTGGGTGATCCAAGACATGTTGTAGTCTTGCTTTGACGGTGTGTTTCCTTTTCTCTTTGCTCACAGAATGAGTCTACATATACCCCCACTGAATTCTGTATTTGTAATTGGGGGGAGGGGAAGCTTAGTTTCTTCCTTAACAGTTTTGAAAACAATACATTAGTTAGGCTTCTCTAGAGACACATAATAAAAAGTATGAATGTATAAACGGAGGGATTTATCACACGGAACTGGTGATGTGATTGCAGGGCTGGGAAAACCAAATGCAGGTGGACAGGTGGGAGGCCTGGAGAGGCAGATGTGTGTGCTGGCTAGTTTTATGTCAGCTTGACATAAGCTATGGTCATTTGGGAAGCAGGACTCTCAATTGAGAAAATGCCTTCGTAAGACTGGCCTGTAGGAGACAGGTTCTTGCTGGACTCGAACTCACAATTCTCTTACCTCAGCGGGCAGTTGGGATCACAGGCATGCATCGCCACACCTGTCTAATAGGTTCTCAGATGACACCATAAAAGACACTGTCAGTGTAGACGGCCATGCGGCACTAACAGCATCTCTAAAGCTCAATATTGACTAACATATTAATTCCAAAGACTTTCTGTGTTATTCAGACCCTTAATAGGTGAGCAATATTGGGCCCAGAATAAATTTTGAGAATTTTCAACCAAAAAGACATGACAAAGCTCTTGATGGTCCCAGTGTCGGAACGTAATGTAAATTCATTATCTGCCCATACCTCCATCCACCAACCTATTAATCCATTCATCCATCCACCTGTCAATCTACCCAACTTTAATCTCTATCAATACACCCTATTCAACTATCCATCCTTCCAATATTCATCCATCTTTCCACTCTTCCATCATCCATCCATCATCCCATCCACCCACACTGCATTTGGAAAGACATTTGTAAACTTAGGAACAGGTTACAATTGAGAAATATGGGGCCAGGGCCATAGAAGTCCTCTTGATTGGCTGACACATTTGCAGCATGGGACATCACTGTCCTACCCTGCCTGGGTCAGTGCCTCCTCTGGAAGTCCTTGGGTATGCCAAGTGTGATTCTGTGATTTCACTAACCTGTAACAATGAAATATTCTTCCCCTAGACACAGTGTCTTACAAACTCTGGGATTCATTGCTATTAAGAAATCCAATTAGCACGGGATGTGTAAATTGATATAAAACAGCTTTTGGCAGGTAAATCAGCTCAGCACCTTTGAGCAGAAGACAGAAGATGGGTGTCCATCTGAATGAACTTTGGAGATCTGGGCTGATGGCCTGTTTGTGAAGCTAGGAAGAGTTCTCCCCACCATGGCTTATCTTCCCCATGCCCTGCCCCTTCCAAGTGCTTGGCTTCCTGTCCCTCAGGCACACCCTGGGATCAAACCCCAGCTTGGTGCTGCTGCTGGATGTCTCACCTGTAAAATGCGGAGGATGGTGATGATCATGCACACATCACAGGACTGCTATGATGACTCAGTGAGATGACCTGTGTAAAGAATGCCAAATAATAACCATGCTGTAGCAAGAGGAGTGGGCTGCTTGTTCTTCCCAGCCACCCAGCTAGATTAAACCCCAAAATAATCACACAGAAAATGTACTCATTTAAACACTGCCTGGCCCGTTAGCTCTAAGTTCTTATTGGCTAATTCTTACATCTTAATTTAACCCATTTCTTTTAACCATGTGTGCCTAGTACTTAGGATGGTGCTTTGTAGATACTGACTGCATCCTCAATACATGTTTGAAGAATGGATATATGACAGAAAGAATTGATAGGTGGATGGATGAATAGGTGGGTGGATTAGTGGATCACTAGATAGGTAGGCAGATGGATGGAAGGATGGACAGAGGAGGACACACTTTATATAAGCTAAGGACAGAGGACTCCAACATACCCTTCCCTTACTGTCCTAGAAGCCATCCCTGTGGTACCTTGCTCTCAGACTTCAGCCTTCAGAACTGATAGACAATGAGCATTGTTTTTACAGTCACCCGATCTGTGATACTATGTTATACCAATCCTAGTGGATGCAGATGTGAATGACATCTTGGGATGAACTCCTAGAATCTGTCTTCCCCACATCTGGGGTATATAATAATCATGGCTACAGGACAGCCACATTTAATTGTTCATGAGAGCAGACATGTAGAGGTTGCTCAGAGTTCTCGGGCAGGGCAGAGAGGGTGTCTCTGCTATGGAGCTGGAATGGAAGGTGGGAGACAGGACCACTGAGTTGAGGTCATGTGCCATCATCGTACTGTGGTGATAACAGGTGTCCTGAGTAGCTCCCTCCCGGTGAGTCCTCTGCTCTGCTTTGGGTGAGCTAAACCCCTTGTAGGACTTGGAAAAAGTGGTTCCCACGACTCTGCCAGATAGTGCTCCCAGGTCCTAGAGGGCAGGGCTGAAGCTGTTCAGAAAAGCAAGCTATGCAGGGGCTAAATGTGGCCTGTTTGAACAAGGACCAGCATTCTCCAGCAGGACGGACTCAGCTTAAAGAAAGTCCAATGCAAAAGCACCGACATCCAAAGAGGACCCCATCTGCTCAGGCTATTTCTGGAATCCCAAGGCTCTGTTCATTTACTTAATCACTAATTTGATATTTTAAAAACTTGTCCTGATTCTTTCTCTCCAATAATAAAACATTGCCATTCTCTCTGTGCTCTGGAATTCTGTTCAGGGATAATTAACATAACTTAATATGAATCTAGATGGTAATGGAATAAATCAAATCTGTAAGCATGCTGTGTTTTAAATGAACTACACTTCAGCCTCAAGGAAGGAGAATTCTGAATTCTGTGAGGTCTGGAGGACAGTCAACTCTGAGATACCTGGAGGACAGCCAGCTTCCTGATAAACAGTCACCTCCTTTATACCTTACCTGGTGTGACGTTCTTCTTGGCTGTCAACTTAACTACATCTGTAGCTAACTAGAATCTTAAAACAGAAAACACACCTGTGAGGGATTTTTTTCTCTTAATTTGAAGTGCACAAATCCACTTCTAATTTGGACCTTTGAGATAGGAAGACTCACAGGGCTTTAATTCAGATCTTGAGGCAGGAAGACACACCTTCAATCTGTGCCACACCTTCTGCTGGAAGTCTGTATAAGAAACTTGAAGAAAAGGTTTTGTTTTGTGCCTGCTTGCTGTTACCTTGCTATAAAGTCCATTCCTTAACTGGAATTAGAGCCTACTTCTTTAGGATTCCAGGAGATCAGCTAGTACATTCAGCCTGTTTGAGCAAGCAACTATTGGATTTTTTGGACTTTCTGTTCACAGCCAGACATTGCTGGACTAGCTAGACCACAGGCTGTAAGTAATTCTAATAAACTCCATTTCTCTATATACATCTATATCTATAGAGAGAAATGGAATTTATCTATATCTATCTATCTATCTAGAGAGAGGGAGAGAGAGAAATTTATTCTATAAGTTCTAATATACCTGGAAATGAGTCACCTTAATAATATCTGGAAAACAGTCAACTCCATGGTAGTCATGAACAGACACTGAGCAACGAGTTGTGTCTGAATGCTACTCTCTGGTGCTCTCCCTTGTCTCTGAAGCTGGAATTGTTCTTTTATTTGGGAAGAGAGCACCTAAAAAAGAGAAAGCTCCCAGGGCACCCTGCTCAAGCAAGGCTGCCTAAGAAAGCATTTGCTCAGACTCAGCCAGGCAAGGGCTTGGAGGCCACTTGGATCCAAGGTCTTAGGAGAATGCATCATAGTCTTGGAGTAGGTCACGGAGTCATTCATTTTCTGGGAATGCAAATGCAAGAGCTATGGGGTCACAGAAGCTTATGTCAAGATTCTAGGAGGGCTAAGAAATCAGGTAACATCTGCCAGTGTTGGGTTCCATGTACAGCATTGCAAGAAGGGCAGTGAAGAAACCTATTTGCAGCAGAAATCGTAGATTGCTAGAAATATAAAGAACATGGTGTCTGCTGAGGAAATCTGTATGCAACGAGGTGAGTCTGCCCAAGAGAGAGGTTATACATGCAGTAAATGGCAGGGTCGTAAGAACCAGATTGAAAGCGTGCTCAGACCATGCCACCATGTGCCCTGAATGGCAGCATGGAGTTACAGAGCTAAATGTTTGCCCTGATGGGTTTTCATCTTTCTGTAACTAGATCTTTCTTTGCTTGTGCCATTTCTCCCTTTTGGAATGGAATGTTTATCTGGTATCATTGAAAATATGTAACTTTCTTTTGATTTTTACATAGGCTCACAGGGTTGCCTTGAATCTCAAGGGGAGACTTTGCTCTGTAGTCTTTTGAACAATGGAGAAACTATTAAGAATGTGGCGAATCTTAAAGGTAGACAGAGTGCAGTTTGTACTATGAGATGGCCACAAACCCTTGGTGGCCAGGTACTGAATGTTATGGTCAATGCCTGAGTGTCCTTCTTGGATCCTTGTTTTGAATGTTTGGTCCCCTGCTCATGGTGCTGTTTTGAAATGGATGGGAACCTAGGGGTTAGGGTCCAGCTGATAGAGATGGGTCACAGGCTGTGAACCTTGAAGATGATGTTCACACCTGTTTTTTTTTCCTTCATCCTCTGTCTCTTCCTGCACACTGTGAATATGTTCCACCACTGCCATGAATGGACCACCACTGATGTCATGCCTTCTCTGCCATAATGAACTGTGACTGTCTGAAACCAAGAGCCAAAGTAAGTCATTCTTCCTTGAAGTTCTTTCTGTCAGGTATTAGGTTCACAACAATGCAATGTTGCTGAGATAAAACATCAGGATCAGGCTGGGCGAAGGTGGCATATGCTTTTATTTCCAGCACTCGGGAGGCAGAGGCAGGCAGATATCTGTGAGTCAGAGACCAGTCTGGTCTATAAGAGCTAGTTCCAGGACAGGCTCCAAAGCTACAGCGAAACCCTGTCTAGGAAAACAAAAAACAAACCAAAAAAAATATCAGAACCAAACACAACTTACAGAAGCAAGAGTTTATTTTTGCTCATAGTTCCAGGGGGATGAGGGTCCACGATGTCAGGGAAATATGATGACAAGTAGCAATTATGGCAGCTGGAGCAGGAAGCTGAGAGCCTTGTAGAACATGAACTAGAAGTAAGGCCAAACTTTATACTCTCAAAGCCTACTCCTGATAATGTGCTTCCTCCAGCAAGACCACCCCTCCTGAACTTCCCCAAATTGTGCCACCAACTGGGACCAGGCGTTCAAATGCCCCAAGACGATGGTAAAGATAATTTAGACAACAACAAAGCAAAATAATGCTAGGAAAAGTCTCAGAAAGCAAATTTATAGTATGTGTGAATGTGTATGCCCAGGCGTGTGTGCGATTACTGCTATGGGTCAGATGAGGTTTAAATGTGCTCTCCAAAAGTTCCCATGCTGAAAGTGCAGCCCTCAGTGTGATGATGGAACCTTCAAAGGTGGAATCGAGGGGAAATTTATTCAGTCATCGAGGTTAATGCGGATTCGAGGGGACATTATCTGGCTCCCAGGAGAGTAGGTTGTTGTAAAAGAGAGCCTATTCTCTTCATCTCTCTTCTTCACTTAATGCACCACCGCTGTCTCTCACACCTCACTTGCTCTCCCATGATGCTGTCTGCCATGTAGTAATATAGCCAGAGGCCTCCATGGAGCCAAGCAGACGGGGACAACCATGCTCTTGAATCTCCAGAGCCATGAGGGAAATGCACTCCCTTTCTTTATATTATGGCAATATAAAGTAAACCAGGGCAACCATATATAAAAATTCCCAGCTTCAGGTTAGCTGAATTCACACAAGGATGAGCAATAGCAAAATCACCAAAGCTGCATTTTCTATGTAGTTTCTATAGTAACCTCTGTGAATAAGCAACAGGATAATGTCCCCAGAAAAGCAGGCTAAAAATAAAGAGATCAAAGCTAACAACGTGCCTTTTCAAAACTGAGCTAAAAACATGTAAATAGTTATCCACAATACAAATGAGGAAAACTCAGACTGGGGCGGCTGTACTCATGAATTGGAAATAAGAAAGAAATGCCTCTCACCAGAGCTCAAGCTAGAAGGAAAATAATAGCCAATCAACAGGAGTCAGAGGTTGGGAGAAAGGGAGGGTGTGGGGGCTTTTACATAAACATGAAATGGAGGGGATGGAAAAAGCTCCAGGGACCAGGGCAGATTCGGGAGATAGGTAAAGAGGACCCAGAATGTGGATTGTAGCAGCATCCAAAAGAGATACCACACTTCAAAGGAAATTTAAAACAGACATTGAAGGACTGATTGCTTGGCTAAGACTGTCCCCAGAGAGAACCAACACTAAGATGTTCTAATGAAACGACTAGACGGCACACAAAGGGGACGCCATTCTTGATCCAGGGGGCAGGAAGAGCACCCAACAGGAGAGCGAAAGGAACTGCATCGTCAGCACTTCTGACCACACTGCTTTGTTCCTGAAGGTAATGGAGTGAGTGACACGTTTGATATATTCCGGAGAGAAATGGGAATACAGATGTTACACCCAATAAAACTGGCTGTCAACTGCAAACGGGCACAGGCAGCTGTCTTCCGTTTGGAGCTTCGCGATGTCTCGCGAGACTTTCCTAAGACGGTGCCCCCTAAGCAGCTTGATGCCCACTGAAGTGACCAGCCAGAGGACTGCAGCAAGCTGCAGAGTGCAGGCTACGGGGGTCCGAGGAGGAGCATGTACGCCCTCTGATTGTTCAGATACAGCTCATGGAGCAGAGGGGATGGCTCTGTGGATAGAGGGGCTTGCAGTACAAGCCTCAGTACCTGAGTTCAGATCCCCAGCATCCATATTAAAAGTTGGGTGTGTGTAGTGGCCATCTATAATCTCTGTGCTGGAAGCAGAGACAGGGAATCCCTAGAGCTAGCTGGCTACTTATATTGGTGGAAACAGTAAGTTTGGGGTCCAACAAGAGACCTTGCTTCAACGTAGAAGGTGGAGAATATGGGATGGAGGAAATATCCATTGTCAGTGTGGGGCCCAAAGCTCCAAATTTGTCATTAGATCCATCGTAAGGAAGAGAAAGACTATGTGTTCCTCGGTGGGAGCTGGCGGTGGGGTGATGGGGGTGGAAGGTGAGGCGCTTCACAGGACTAACCAGCGGCTGTGAGAGCATCTTTCCCAAGCCCCGCTAGTCTTAGCTGGTCAGCTGCAAGCACTCATTTGCCTTGCTCTGAGTCTTAACCCTAACACTTCTTTCCACAATAACATGAAGTTCCCAGGCCTTTGCCCATACTGGATACTCTAAGTGGATTTTTCCATTTTATTCATATTTTATTTTGTACTAATTTTTTTGTGTGTGGTGCATCTATATATGTAGATATGTGAAGAGGTCAGAGGTCAATGTTGTGTATCTTCCCCTATGGCTCTCCACCTTACCTTTTGAGACAAGAGTCTCTCCCTGAACCTAGAGTTTTGGAGATGCTGATGGCCAATGAGCCCTGGGATCCTTTCTCCACCTCCAGAGCTCTGAGGTTACTGATGCTCGCCTTCGTACCTGGCTACTGCCCTGGTGTGTAGGATCTAAACTCTGTTCTTGATGCTTACACAGTCAGTGCCTCACCCACTGTGCCATCGCCCCTGTCCCACTGCAGTCTGTGACCCATGTGGCATTTTCAGGTGCATTTCATGATCCACTGAGTCGCATAATTGCAAAGAGTGGATTCTTCTTGTGTTTTATTTTATGGTGACAGAACACTGGTGGCAATGGAATAAATGCCAAGGCAGTCTCTGCAGGGCTTGACCCGTTCAGCACTCACACACCCACGATGGCTTTGGTGAGGCAGGTGCATGCTGTGAGACACACTTCTGGGACAGTAAAGCCTTCTTCCCTTTTAACCCTTTGCCCACTGGGTATACTTGGCCTCTCCAGTGTCCATCTTATTATGTGACGTGTGCATAACAACACAAACACACAATGCATTCAGAGAGAAGGTGAGCATGCTTAGGTTCTCTAAGCCACAGAGCATCCCATAGATCCCTACCCATGCTGCTGTAAGATGGAGGACAGGCTGCCCCCAACAGCAATTAATTTTTGGCACATTTTTTATTCTGGCGTGACACTTTTTCTCACTTCTTGCTAATACTTGATAGATGTGACGGGGATATTTACACTCTTAGATCAGGCTGCTAGAGCAAGCAGCAGCAATGGGGCCCTGCCTAGTCACATGCTGAAAGGGAGTTGAAGTCGATGGAAACATATTTCCCTGTCTGCCATGCCTGATTATGGTGTTCCATTCTTCCCTTTACCATGTGTCTATAGAATGTCCAGTTTGTACCAGACTGTTACCATGTGTCCATAGAATGTCCGTTTAGTCCTAGACTCTTACCACGTGTCTATAGAATGTCTGTTTAGTCCTAAACTGTAGGGTAAAAGGGACAACCGGAGCAGGAAACCAACCAATCACTGAGCACCCTGACTTTGAACCCAGAGTCAGAGAAAGAAACACACCCTGTATTTGAGACTGGGCCAGGGAGAAAAACATCTTTATCCCTGAACTCAGGACATGTACCCTGGCTCTGAAACTAGTGTCAAAGAAACACACTTTTTCCTAGAATCAGAGCCAGTGAAAGAAATATGTCCTGGTCCCTTAGGACTCTAATCTTAATTAGAGTAAAAAAGCTAAAAAGAGCCAGTGAGAGAAACATAGTTTGACCATGAAGTCAGAGTCATCTCTGCCCCTAACCAGCTAAACTGGCCAATCCCTGAGCAGGGAAAAACTAACCAATCCCCTTTCTCCCCGGGACCACCCCTAAGAAGCCCTATATAAATCTCTCCACCCCTTCAGTGAAGAGCGGCCATTAATCCCTCCCTGGCAGAGGCAGCCACTCTCCTGGATTCCTTCCTTTCAAATAAATCTCTTTCTCAAAAGAGTCTTGGGTAACGACCTTCATTAGTCCATGCAGAGCAGAAGAACCTGGCTGGGGTGTCCCTTAGGGGACTGAGCTGAAAAACCTTGAGGAGATGCTCCCTAGGGGGCTTCAGCAAGGCGGAGCAGAACAAGGGGCGGATGAGGTAACAACTTCTCACTACAGGAGATTGCTACATTTCTGCAGAGGCTTCCCTTAAGCAGAGTGTTAGCAGAAGAGACATCTTACATCTTAGGCCGGAGAAAAAGCAGATAGCTCTGCTAGGACACTCTTGTAAAGGAACAGAGCAGAACTCAGCTGTAGCGGCTCTCCAGAAGAGGAGCAGGATCCCTATATCCTGGGGGGCGGGGAGACCATCCCCTACCTCTGCATCCCAGCTTCCTGATAGTCAGGACACCTTTCCTCCAGGGCTGAGCTGTCCCATTGCAGCTCCAGCCTCCAGAACTGTCCTATTGCAGCTCTGGGTAGCCTGGCTTCCCAATGGTCAGGACACCTTTCCTCCAGGGCTGAGTTGAGCAGTCCTATTTCAGCTCCAACCTCTAGAACTGTCCTATTGCGGCTCTAACCCTGTCCCCAGAGCTGTCCTATTGCAGCTGTACCCCCTCCAGAACTGTCCTATATCGGCTGTACCCCTCACCCCAACTGTCCTATTGAGGCTCTACCCCTGCAGAGCTGTTGTATATCCTGGCTTCCCAATAAGTCAGGACAT
The DNA here is from genome assembly GCF_014885135.2 of Alexandromys fortis. Classification (NCBI taxonomy): domain Eukaryota; kingdom Metazoa; phylum Chordata; class Mammalia; order Rodentia; family Cricetidae; genus Alexandromys; species Alexandromys fortis. The sequence continues at coordinate 3,821,126 of NW_026068020.1, forward strand.
CTCTGCAACACTACTGTACCACATGCCCCTACACAGACTATTATCACGGGTCTATAGAATGTTAGTTTTGTCCCAGACTGTTGCCACATCTATAAAATATTCATTTTGCTCCAGACAGTGGCCAAGAACTTGAATTCAACCCAATGAATAACAAACAATAACAATGACAAACAATACAGCCATTTATTTTGGAGCGTGTATAGACTATCCAGGGCCCAGACCCCCCCAAAAAAATTCCAGTAAATAAGGAAAGTACATAGCACAGACAGAGGAGATGAAGGGGGTGGGAAGCAGGAGCCCCAGACAAGGGCTAGGAGTCCCGAGGACAGAGGCAGGAGTGGGCAGCAACTTTAGATGAGGTGGGCAGGTTGGCACACTGCCAAGGTGGCATTTGAACAAATAACCCAATCAAGTGAGCTGGCAAATTGCAGGGCTCTTTGGGGAAGCAGGGTCAGCTGCCAATGCAAAGATCCTGAAGCTGGAGGGTCCTTGTCTGGCAGGCAGGACAGTGGAAAGACCAGCGTAGCTGCAGGGAGGTGAACATGGGGCAGAGGTCAGACAGTGAAGGACAGGAAGGAGCCACAGCACCCAGGGCTTGTGAGCTCACTGACAGAGTTGGGGCTTAACTCCTCTTTGAGGAAACTGAGGCCTGGTGGAGGATAAGGAATGGGGGGGGTACAATGGGACTTAGGTATAGTGGCATTCCATTTATATTTTAATAAATAAAACTTGCTGGAGGATCAGAAAAGTAAAACAGTCACACTGGCCAGCCTTACAGATCAGGCAGCAATAGCACACACCTTTAATCCCAGTAGCCACACTAGTTTGCCATAGAAACCAGGCGGTAGTGGTGCATGCCTTTAATCCCAGAACCAGAGAGGAGTATGAGACAGGAGGAGACAGCTCTCAGTCACAGTCTCATTCTGAGATTCCCGGAGGCAGGATTGTCATTTCAAACTGGGGTAAAGGTAAGAACCACAGTAGCTGGCTCTTTTACTTTTCACATTGAGCCCCAATAACTGTCTCTGAGTTTTTATTAGTTGTGTTTCATTTAGGATCTTAATGGATCCTTCTAGACAGGATCAGGGTAGAAATGGGCTCACACATTGGGAGGTAAACATAAAAACTGGAGCCAGAGGTTCTGGCAGCCTGAACTGGGGTTGACAGGAGTCAGGGTTAGGGCTGTCTGGGCTCCCTCTTCAGCTCCTGGCCCCTGGATCCTGGGTCTGGGCCACAGGCTGCTGCATTCTTTGATGTATATACTCTTTGCAGCCGTGAGTGGTTACTCCTGGCTGACATGTTGGGCTTTACCCTGGTTCTCCTGATGTGCCTTGAGAGCCCCTTGACAAACAGAAGCTTCTGTATGGGCATGCCTTCGGTTATGTCCCCTTATGCTCAGAGCAGCACCATGCCAGTCTTTTGAAGCTCGCTCTTTTCCCTCATTCCTTCTTTCCTTCCTCCCTCCCCTCCTCGTTCTTTTTGATGTACATGTTATGTGTCCATGTGTGTTCATGTCTGTGTGTGTGTGCTTGTGTGCATGTGTATAGGCAAGAATTTGATGTCAGACATCTTTCTCAATCATTTCCCACCATATTTTTGAGACAAGGCCTTTTACTGGACTTGGCGGTCACCGATTCAACCAGACAGGCTGGTGCTAGCCCTTATACTTCCATCTACCCAGAGCTAGGTTACAAGCAAGCAATGGCACCTCTGCCCTTTCTTTTCTATGGGCTCTAGGAGATGAAACTCCAGTCCTTGTGTTTGCAGAACAAGTCCTTTAATCACTGACCTTCTTTCTGCCCACCGAAGCTCGGCTTTTCCCCCTTCCCCCTCCTTTCTGTATCATCCAACTACAGTTGTTGCTAGTGTACTTGGTGTGTGTGGGAATCTTTCTGTATGATTAGATTGTGGATTGCAGACTTCATACCCACAGGCTTCCACATGAGTACTCAGGCACACACACACACACACACACACACACACACACACAAACACACACATGTACCCACTCACACACTAAATGACCCTGCTCTTATTGCATAGCCATCTCTCCCAAATCGAAGCCTTCATACCTAGAGGAAGACAGAAGCTAATGAAACACATCAGACTTGGGAAGGTCAGAGAGTTACAGAACCCACCGCCCCCTCCCCAGAGTTACATGAGCAGTAACCATTGCAGAGGGAGGAGGCTTTTCAATGAAGTCACCAGAAAATGGGGAGGGAGTCCCAGGAATACAGCTTCCATGCATGGTCAACATCAGGCTAGAATGGGCCTTTCAGAGAAGTAACTCTCTTGGAGGCTTCTGGGCCCTTGTCAGTAACCTCAATAAACTCATCCATTGCCCAATCAAGACTTAGTGGGATCACTTTCTGATTTCTGGTTGATGTAGGAGGGTCCAGCCCACTGTGGGCAGCACCATCCCTAAGCTGGTGAGCCTGGGTTATTGGAGAAAGGTGGCTGATGTGAGCTAGAAGCAGGTTGGGAAGCAGTGGTCCTTCCTGGTGTCCGATTGGGTGACTCTCTCCAGGTACCTGCTTTGAGTTCCTGCCTGGACTTTCCTCGATGATAGACTGTAACCTGAAAGCCAAATAAACCCTTTCCTTCCCTGGGTTGCTGCTGCTCATGGTGTTTATCACAACAGAAAGCCAAACAGGGCATTCAGTAATGTACAATTTTAATGATAATTTTCCCAATTTTATATAAAGATGAAGTATGGTCTTTAAACATATGATTCAAGTCAGTAAAGTGGGGAAAAGTATCTAAGATCACATTGTTTTGTGAAATAAAACACATCTTAGATGTTAATTTAATTTTGTTTTTTAAATTGTGAGATACACAAGATACACATTTGGGACACATTGGTACAAGATCCCCAAGTTACTAAAGAATGTAAAATAAATAGGACATGTCCTTCCCAGCTCCTCCCAGCCTCTCTTCCCAAAAGATGGATTCACAGTTTCCCTGTACCTTCAGGGATAAGAAATGCATGCACAACATCAGATAATGCAATATGCATGCATAAGCAGATGCATAATGGGACCGGTCCTGATGCCCACAAGGTGAGAGGAGCATCATTGCTGGGCATCTACTTGGTGTCAAATGAATGCATAATTCATAGAACAAAGAGGAAATATATCCAAGAAGACACAAGGCCAGCGTGTGGGCAGCATGACAAACTGCTTCATCGTGTTGGGAACACAGTTACACTGGGTTTGATTTTGTTTTTAAACATCTTAAGTTATGATAGCTTATAAACCAGTGTAATAGAGAAAAAGTGTGGTGCCTTGAGCATATATATATATATATATTGATCTTGACTTGGGAAACTCATGGTGCATTCAGGTAACGATGACAGTTTTGCTGGGGGGACTTGATGCCTGCTGGCCTTTCCACCTGTGTGACTGTGCAGGGTGCATGACCCTGCCTTCCACGGGAGGAAGACGACATTGGCCACAGAAGTCCCTCGCCCTAGAACGCTCAGCAGGAGAAATAGCTGAACTGGTTGGCTCTAGCTTCTGAAGTATTTAAGGCTTCCCTTCTGGTGGAGAAAGGCGGTAGCTGGTGTGGGGAGTGAACCTGTCCAGGGCTTAAGCCGGAGCTTCATTGTGCCACTCCCAGCAGAAGGAAGCTATTGGACCCGAGGCAGGAGGCACCGTAGAAAGTGAGAGCCCGGGGCCTGGCTCTCGGGACTGCTCCCCACTAAGTTCCCTGCTTTCTGTTCCCCCTCATTTCTGCACCAGGACACACAGCGAATCCACCTTGAACGTTTGGAAAGTCACATTCAATCCCTGTATGATTTGGCATCAGAAAATTCAATCATAGTAAGGAAATGGAGGTAGGCAAGAGCTTTAGGGTAATGGAGGGTAGAGAATAGAAAAAATGACTTACCCTGATTGGTTGCTTTCAATTGGTTGGCAGTGTTCCGAGTGAGACTAAGTTTCACATAGGACGGCTCATTACCGTTGATACTGCGGTGTGTCTTTTCTTTTATATCCAAGGCTCAGCTCTCGGACTCACAAAATTAACATTAGTGCATGAAGTCACAAACCCTCAAGGCCATTAACTGTGCCAGCAATGCCCTTCTCAGGTCAGGGTGCAGTCAGGGTCACCCAGCGCATGGGGTAGTGAGCGTTCCCTGTTCCGTTTGCTTTGTCTATTCATTTAGTTACTGAGGTGGGAACCTGCGCCTCTCCCACTGTGCGAGGGAGAGTGGGTGTTTGTTTTTGTTGTTCCGCTGATTTCTGCACTCTGGGTCTACAGCTTTTCTACTAGCTATGTCTATCTGCTGCATCAGATTGCAGTGTTGTATGTAAGCTCCTATGTCCCGGGGCACGCCTCTATTTACATCCTGTGATGGCTTTTCCTTCTTTCTCTCTCCGTTTGAAATAAACCTGCATCATCTGCGAAAAGAGAACCAGAGGGTTGACTTGTAGGGAGCTCTGTGGGACGTTTTCTTGGTTAACCTTGGACGGGTGGTCCTGGATTCTAGAAGAAAGCAGGCTGAGCAAGCCATGAGAACAGACCAGTGAGCAGCACCCCTCTGTGGCCTCTGCTTCAGTCCCTGCCTCCAGGTCCTCACTGCCCTCCATGGTGGAAACTGTAAGACAAATAAATCCCTCCTTCTCTCAAGCTGTTTTGCTCCTGGTACTTGTCACAGCGACAGGGAAACAAGCTAGGATACTTGCTCATAGGTAGTTTGTTATCAGTGAAAGATCATTTTTCTTTAGTACTTTCTTCGCTTATAGTTTTGGGTTTTGGGTTTGCACATTTAGTTTGTTTTTGTCTTTTTTATTTATTTCTTTATTAATTAATTAAAGATTTCTGTCTCTTCCCCACCGCNTCCCCCTCCCTCGTCTCTCTTTTTTTTTTTTTAAAGGATCTTTCTGTGTAACCCAGGCTGGCCTCACACTCAAAACCTTTCTCCTTCTACCTCTGTAGCATTGGGATCACAACATACACCTGCCAGGACTATACAGGGTCTCCCAATGTCTGTCTGGCATTTTCTTGTCGCTGAATCCAGAAATGCAGTTTTAGCAGTAGTAGCAGTGCAGTGAGGCTGTGCCTGTCTTAGTGCGTCCTATCTGGAAGCGCGTGTTGGTGAAGCATTCCACCACTGGGCATGCTAATCATTTTATCACATAAGATGGTTCCGCAGACACTGCCGTCCTGTAGCTGATAAACTCAGTGGTGAAGTTATTGATCAGTAGATGATTAATCAATACCCCAGACAGAGAGGATTTCAGACTATTGCAAACACTTTATCAGCCATTGGAATTCCCTCCAGAATTAGCATCCTCTAGCGAGTTCTGTCTGAGTAATTGTCACTGTGTCGGTTGCTGGCGACATTCTGCTCTCAGCACTTGTCATTGTCCCTTGGAAAGTCAGCTGCTGCTCTTTCTTTGTCTTTGGTGTGCTGAAAACTACACTATGATTTAACTTAGTACTTGCTAATGATCAGGTTTTAGCAATGGAGTAGTGAATTATGAGTGAATGACTAATTAATTTGGATAATGAATTCTATTCTCCTCAGTAGTGATCTAGTATTATTTATTTATTATTATTGTTTTCTTTGGATGCTCATTTATTCTGGAGCAGTGGAAGCCTCTGCAGATTTGCACGTGTGTGTGTGTGTGTGTGTTTTAAGACCTATTTTATTTTTATTTATGTACGTGTGTATGTGCATGTGAGTGCAGATGTTCACAGAGGCCAGAAGAGGGCATTAGATCCCAGGTGATTGTGAGCTCAGTTGTGCTTTTAAACACCAAACCATCTCTCTCACCCTGCATGGTATTTTGATGTTCCTTCCATCCTTTCGGTAAGTACTTTCCGTATGTTTTGGTACAGCATCTCAACTTTGCTTTGTATTTTCTTTGCCCTAGATGTGGAATTAACCATTTGCTTGGTCCTTTCGTTAATGGGGTGAGAACACTAAAAACCTCTCGCTATCTTAGGGAATATTTGTTTTTGTAGTTGAGCTCATTTCTAGGCTATTTTGAAGTCTGACCTGTGTATGTCTGCCTGCTGTGTGGGGCAGTTGGTGTTACAGGTAGCCTCTTCCCTCCAGAGGCACTTTTGTACTTATTGACTTAATGACTAGCTTATCTGCTACTAATTAAAGGATCTGTTTTGTTTAATATTTTCCTGGCCTACGTTTCTTCAAATTATTAGTTTTAATTACCTTCTTTACCTATAATTTAGTGTATCTGTTATTAATAAGGGTAGTTGAATATGTTTTCTTTTTTAAATCTGAGATGTCCAGAACCAGAATGTGTGCACCCATCTCCTTTAGGACATGTAGGAGGTATTGATATATTTGTGTTTATTCTACCAATTTTGTTTGAGCTTGCCATTTCCCCTGACTTCTGTTCATCCTCTTCTCCCTCCCTTTGCTTGGGTTATAGTTTAGTGGTCTTTATAGTTAAGTCCCATTCTCTTCTGTTCTGATCATTATAAGTTACATGGCCCTTTAACCTGTGGTTTCTCTAGAAATAAACTATAATAGGAAAACCCACTATTTAAAATCTTAAACATGCAATAGCCCTGCATGGATTCAGTGAGTCTTCTTAAGGGGTATATTGTGTGGATTAGTATTCTCTTAAGAAAGAAATAAGCCTCCGAGAAATTGCTGGAGGCTTTATATTACTGTTTAACTGTTGTTTAGACTCGCCTGCATCCTTCGCTGCCTTTGCCTGTGATTGCCTCTTTATTCTGCTCCATCAGGGTGGAAGAGCACCCCCTTCCTGAAGTACACACACAGAAATCCTGATAGTGAAGTCGGTTCTCATTTCCGACTATCTGAAAATGACCCTGCTCTGCTCTCCTTTTTGAAAATGATCTTTCTTTATCTCTCAGGATATATAATTTTATTTGACTCTTATTTTCTCTCAGTTTATTGGCATTATCATTCTACTGCCTCCTGGTTTTATTACTCTTTAGAAATCAGTCACTCCAATCTGCTGTCCCTTTGAAAGTCATCTGCCTTTATTTCTTTGTCTTTGGTGTCCCGAAAATTGCACAGTGATCTGTCACATTGTGGGTTTCTTCTTATTTATCTTGGCTTGAAATTCATTCAGCAATTATATCTCAAGTGTTATAAGCACTGTCTCGTTTTTCCCTGCGGAGTTGTCAAAAGCCTCACGTTCCACTTCCTCTATGTATGTGTTTGTCCTCCGGTCACCTCTTCTTTTCTGTTGTGAGGTTTTCTTATGCTGGAAATTTCCTCCAAACTAGCTTTTAGCTCACTAATTTTCTCTCTAGCCATGTTTAATTTTTAATTCAAATTATTATGGATTTGTCTCTAGGGGTTTGGGTTTGTTTCCTAACTTTTCTTGTTCATAATTTTAGCCTTTGATATGTAACTCATAAAGTTTCTCTTGCTTGCCAAAATCAAGTGAATCCCCATGGCAGGCAGCTGGAAAACTGGTCTCTGCACCTCGTTCCCATGCTTGAGGGTTCTGTTTCTCCTGGATCACATTGCCTTGCTTCCTTCCCTGCTTTCTAGTTTCCGAAAGTGATTCCTTATTCTTTAGAACTTTGCTTATTTGCAGAAATGCCTTGAAGCTTGACTGATGCTGGGCAGACCACAACAGGCTTGCATATCCTTCTACAGATACCTAAGGTGTGTAGTAATAAGTGCGGCGGGGTTGCGTCCCTAGCACCCTGGCCACCTGGCTAGCTTATGCCCGAAATAACAACACACAAACTGTATTCATTTAAACACTGCTTGGCCCATTTCTATCTAGCCTCTTCTAGGCTAATTCTCGCACCTGGACTAGCCCATTTCTAATAATGTGTGTAAGCACCCCAAGGTGCGCTTACTGGGAAGATTCTAACCTACGTCCATCCTGGGTCGGAGCTTCATCGCGTCTGCCACAGAGTGCAGAGCTATCGCGTCTACCCTGGAGAGCTGAGCATGGCGTCTCTGCTCCAGAGAGCAGAGCTGTCGGGTCTGAGCTCACTTCCTCTTTCTCCCAGCATCCTATTCTGTTTACTCCTCCCACCTATGTTTTAACCTATCAGGGCCAAGGAGTTTCTTTATTGCTTAACCAATGAAATCAACAGATTGATATATGACACTCCCACATCAAAGGTGGGTACCAAGCTCTGGCCTCTTTACCCTCATTTCCGAGATGCAAAGTTCTCAGACTGACTTTAGCTGTGCTCTTGGCTGACATATGCCTACAAATGTCTCATGTGTCTTCTATCACTTAGCCCCTGTGTGGAGACAGTCTCCCTCCAACTTTATTGCTGGCTTATCCACAGACTCATGGCTCTGTCTTTAGGTGCCTAGTGAAGGTCTGTTCAGCTCATCACATTGTGTGTCCCTGGCTTTGTGTCTTTTGTGTATGTGTTTTGTGTGTGTGTGTGTGTGTGTGTGTGTGTGTGTGTGTGTGTCTTCTGAAGCAATGCTCACTAAGGCTGTAGCTCTCCTGGGCTTAGCCAATGCCCTCAGAGTGTCAGAGCGGATGCTGCCTCTTGTAGTTCCCACTGTCCCTTCTACATCTCTAAAAATGTCATATTCATGTCCCAGGGCTACTACAACCTGAGTGGTTCAAAACAACAGCAAAATTTTATTCTCTCAGTTCCGGTGGAAATCTAAAATCTAGGTGCTGGCAGGACTGTTCTCTCTGAAATATCCAGGAAAGAATCCTTTCTGGCCTTGTCAGCTGTTTGTTGGTAGCTGGCCATCTTTCTGTTCTTGGTGTATGGCGGTAGCATGATGCCAGTCTTTAGGCCCTGCTTTGCACCGCCTCTTCCCTCTGTGTCTGTGACTCCACCCACCCATCTTCCCTCTTATAATGAGGCCAACCACTCTACCCTGTCTGATCCCATTTGAATTCACTTACACCTTCCAAGTCTCCATTTCTACAGAAAGTCATCTTTATAGGCCGTGCTTGACATGAGTGTTTGGAGGCTACTTTTCAACCCAGTGTGCACCTGATTTTTATCCAGTCTGTCAATGAATTCTTAAAGAACTTTATTACATTCAGGATTTGCTCATTTCAGCTGAAGGGTGGGAATTCCTGGATCCACTCAGCCATATTTCAGAATGAATGTCTATATACTGATTGTCAAGATGTTAAGAATCATGACAGCAGGGTTTATATTCATCGCATTTGGCTTTATGTCCTTGGCTCTGAGTCCTGTGCCAAGAATGGTTGCCATTAAATGATGTCAAAACAAATGAGTAAATGTACAATAAGTAATCTACAGAAATTAAGAGACAAATGAATTAAAAATAGTGCTGAGGGTAACTCGAGAGTTCCATTCCAGTACCCCAGTTTAATATCTGGAGCTAGATGGTGTCTCAGATGTCTGCTTCTTTTGGCAGGCCCTCTGCCCAGCCTGCATCCTTCTCTTTCATCTTCTTCCTTTACTAGCCATTCATCACTTAAAACCCAAAGTTATTGCCCTTCAACAAGAGGTGACCGCCATGCATCTTTGTGCCAAAGATCTTTGTTTCATGTATTTTCTCATGGAATTCTCATCAACAAGTCTATGAAATAGATACTACTGTTACCAGAAGTCATGGTCATCATTATCACTGTTACCACCTTGGTCATCAATATCATCATCATCATCACTGCCATTGTCATCAATATTGCCATCACCATCATCATCACTGCCATTGTCATCAATATTCCCATCACCATCATTATCGCCACCATTGTCTTTACTGCCATCACCTTCATCACCACCATCACCATCACTGTCACCATCATTACCATCAACAGCACTACTGTCACCACCACACATATCACCACCACCATCACCGTTACCTTATTGATAAGAAAAGTGAGCCTCAGAAAGTATAAGTACTTGGCCCATAGTGAGATACCAAAAGCCAGAATTAGAACCCTGTTCATATAACTCCAAGAAAGGGGCAGCAACCTTAATTCATATGTTGTTTTCACTTGGCCAGACTTCTACTTTGCCAGCCCTGCACTCCTTCCTCCTCACTCTCTGCTGCCTTAGTTCCTGCCCTCAATAGTTTACTCTTCTGTGAAAACCTTTCCAATATTCACCATAATGCATCATAAATGTTGCTTATGGGAAACAGGGAAGGGCTGGAGGTTCAGTTTATGAAGATACATTGGATAGCTCTGGAATTTACTGGAAATGGAGCATAGTCAATCAGGTCACTCATAGAGCTTTTTAAGGGTGAAATGCTCTTCCTTGAAGCCACATCTTCCTCCTGAGCAAGCAAAACCAGACGCTGAGAAGTTTCCCCGCAGCCTTGGCTGAGAGCTTGACACACAGTGGGTCTTCCCTTTAAAATTTCTTTCAAATGAGATGTCATTCCTATAAAAGGTCATTAATTTCATTTTCTAAATTTAAGCATAATAGTGGGACGTGATTAGTAAAATTATAAAAGAAACTAGAAAATAAAGTAACAAAGAAATTTGGGGACTATTTTGTCATCATGGATGGTAGACAGAAAGGAAGCATTTCAGAGAAGGTCATGAGCAAAGCTTCGTAACTATACAGTGTATTTCTACCCTTGGCAGTGTGAGTAATTTGTTTATGGATACTGGAAAAACTGAGAGGAAAGACAATTTCAAAGAGTTAAAGGCTGTGTCAGGGAGATAAAAGCTCAGTGGATAAAAGCACTTGCCACTCAAAACTGAGACAATGCATTTAGGTCCCTGAAAGCCATGTAAAATCTGGGTACAATGGCGTGGGATGTAATGCTAAGCCTGCTGTGGTGTGTTGGGAGGTCCTAGGGCAGCAAGCAGAAAGAGCCCCTGCTTCAAGCAAGGTAGAAGGCAAGGACCAACATTTCAGGTTGTCCCTGACCTACACATGCATGCTGTGGCATGCACACATCTGTATAAACACATCTGTGCATGTCATACAGAAATGGTATGAAAAAAATAAGTAAAATGTAAATACTGTTAAATTCAGGGTGAGACACCTAGTTTAGAAAGCAAATCAGTTTGCCTTGCTTTGCAAAAATCAGTTTTTCCCTCAGACATATTCTTTATAGAAATAGAAAAAAATGCTAAAATTCATATGGGATTATGAAAGACCCTGAATAGATAGAGTGATCCTGACCTCAAAGTATACCCAGTACCATAGTAACAAAGGCAGCACGGTACTAGCACAAAGTCAGATCCATGGAACCACAGACCAAGAAAGAAAAAGCCAGGAATGAAGATACACAGCTATAACCACCTGGTTTTTGAAAGGTGTCAAAAATATATATTGTAAAAAGAAATAGAAAGCATCTTTTATAAGCATTGCTGGAAACCTGGGTTTTCTCATGCAAAAGAATGAGGCTAGATCTGCATTTCTCGCTCTGCACAAAAATAATCCCAAATGGGTTGAAGAAAGACCTTAATGTAAGGTGTGAAACATTGAAAGTACCCCCAGGGAAAGCATTGAAGAAATACTTCACGGATATAGATATAGTAAGAACTTTCTGGAAAAGACTCAAATAGCTCAGAAAATATCAAAAGTTGACGATGATATTACAGGAACTGAAAAAGTTTCTGTCCAGCAAAAGGAACAGTCATCAGCATGGAGAAAGAAGCCACAGAATGGGAAAAAAAAATCTTTGCCAAAAGCACACTGAACAGGGTTTAATCGCAGGTATTTCAAAAATTGAAAACCTAAGCCCCAAATCATCCAGTTAATACACAGGCCAATGAGTAGTTGGCTTTTTTTGGAAGAAATACAAGTGGCCAATAAATATTTGAGGAAGTATTCAACATCCTTAGCGTCTGGGAAATGCAAATGGAAGCTTATCTGAGGTCCCATCTCACCCAGACTTGCTGCCATCGAGAAAAGAATTGAGAGCAAAGGCTGGTGAGGATACGGGAAAGGAATTGTGATTCGCCGGTGATGGGAGTGCAAATGGTTGCAGTTGATATGAAGGTTGACTTGGACATCCTCAAAAATAAAAGCAGAACCGTTGTACACTTCAGCGACACTGCTCTGAGTATGTGCCCAAAGGATGCTAAATCTCTGTAAAGGGATGCCTTACACATCCGTGTTTATGACTGAACTATTCACCATAGCCAAGGTACGAAATCCCTTGATGCCCATCTGCAGATGAAGGGATAAAGCAAATGCGTTTGTGCACAATGGGGTTTTACTCAGCCACAAAGAAACATGAAGTCACGGCATTTGTAGGGAAATGGACGTAACTGGGAATCCTTATGTCACATGAAATAAGTCATGTTTGGAGAAACAAGGATCACATATTTTTCTCATATTCAGACTCTAGATTTAGAATTAAGTGCTTGTGCGCGGGCGTGTGTGTGTGTGTGTGTGTGTGTGCGTGCGTGCGTGCGTGTGTGTGTGTGTGTGTGTGTGATGAAAGGAGCCAATGAGAAGGGAGGAGATCTCTGAAGGGAGCAGGGAGGAAGGGAAAATCCAGAATGTATAATCAAATACATATGATCTGAAAACAGAAGGGGTTTGCTCTTGGCAGCAGCATGGGAGGAGTAGAGGAGGAGGGGGATGGACGACAGAGGCTAGTGTGTGTGTCTCTATGTGTGTGTGTGTGTGTGTGTGTGTGTGTGTAGAAATGCCCTAATAAAACCTGCTCTTTGCATGCTACCTTAAAAATAAAATCTGTTTTGACAGCAGAGGTGCTATTGTTTGGCATTTGCCATCTATTCACCCTGTCCTCTTGGAGTCTTCTGCTCTCCTGGTCAAGCACTATTGACTGAGCTAGCTGCCTCTGAGGTCCTGTGGATCCTGAATGCTGTATCATTACATAGGTGACTTCAAGAAGGGGAACAAGAGCTCCAGATCAACACTAAAATGGACCACTCCAAACTATGTAGTCCTCTCCAACACGGAGCAGCTGTTTGCATGACCAATGATGGTTCAGACAACCAAAGCATGCTTGAAACTTATGAAAACCATCCCAGCATCAAAGATACACTTGGATAATTGAACTTACCTGGGGGTGGTGCACCAAACTCAGAAGGGTGGTGGTGGGGAGTTAGGGCAAATGCACCCACTTTGAGGGCTCCTCCACATTTCTCACATGGGAGGAATGAGGTTGCAGAAGCTTCCTTTGGGAGATTGGTTCTATTTTGTCATCTCTATTCTAGCTAACATTGCTCTTCACAGGAACCATGGGAGTGAACCAGCGTCCCTGCTTCAGCTTCTTCACAGCTTGGGTAAGAAGGTCAGTGTTAAAAGAGTCACCCTGATCTTTGATGGCAGAAATAGTTTTTCGAGGTATCTATTCATCCTTCAGAAGACAGACTATTTTCAGCCAAACCTCCACCTGAAAATCAAGAGTGACGAACTGAATGGCGTCATCACTAAGCTCGAGTGTAAGAAGGGCAGGAAGGACGTCTATTGCCACCATATCTATACAGCAGTCACCCCATGAGTAAGACTGAGTCTTCCGTGAAGGGCTTGGAATTCTGTGCAGGCATCCATGAGTTGGAGAGCTGAACATTTTCTTCTCCACTGACCCTCTGACTATCCTGTCAAAATGGCCAGCTGGGTGACAGACAGTTTTTTGATGAGGTGCTCTTTGTGGATAAGGCCATGTAGCTATCCTGTGAAGCTGCTACTTTGTGTGAACCTGTCTAGATGACCGCTTTATCTCTGCTTTATCTGGGGCAGATCTTGAAATAGCCCGGGTTTTCCTCCTGGAAGTTCTGTTTCCTGGAAGCGAAGTCTCTGTTAGAGTTGATACTTCCTGGTCAGGTGGGCCATGCAGCAAGGCACACTTTGGCTGGTTCTAACAGAGCACAAACACTCAGGTCCATGAGAGTGAAGAACAGTGACCAGTGGGATGCTGCCTGGGGTCATGACCTTTCTGACATTGATGTGAAGTACGACAGCAAGGCCAACAGCAAGATGATAGTGTCTGCAGCCTATACTGGTTCTTACATAGCCTCTCAAGAGAGCAAGCCTGTGGCTATGGAGGACAAAGCATGTCTTTGAAAGAGGAAGACACTAAGCTCAGGGCTCAGGAAGCTGCAAGGCCTGAGGCTGGAGAGGAGACACGTGGAGAGCAGCTGCCTTTCAACAGTGCCTTCGCTCCTGCAGTTTTAGTAAGCGGGACACCATGTAAGGTGGGAAACTCCAGGACAAGATCAGTGAAGTCATCAACTGGCTGGAAGGGAGGCATTCTACCCAGGAGAACTTCCCGAAACCGAAGGGGATCCTGCCAAGCCACTGTCCCTCGTGTGACCCAGGGCATTGTTGTACCAATGGTTTAGGAATTTAGAAGGCTGAACTCTTGTGCTCTAGACCCCTCTTCAAGGTCAGTGGTCATGCTTTCACCCAGCTACCGACGCCCATAAAGGAGATTTATAGCCTGGTCTCTATGGCCATGTCTCAGCTATTCTCCAACTTTACTGCCCATAAGAAAAGAAGTCAAAAGTGTCCATGCCCAGCTCAGAGAAAATGTAGAAAATGCAATTCATATTCTCAATAAATATTGATTTTTTATTTTTTTATTGAAAATATATTTTAATACAATCCATTTGGATCACAGTTTACCCTCCTCCAACCTCTCCCAGATCCTCTCCAGTTCCCTCCCCACCAAAATCCATACCCTTTATCCCTTTCTCTTTAGAAAACAAATAGGCATCTCAGAACAAAATTAAATAAAAACAAACAAATGAGAGTTGAATTAAAATAAACAACCACTCCAAAAAAAAAGAGCCAAAGAAAGAACAAAAGAAACACAAACAGATGTAGAGAGACACTCTTTCGCTCACACTGAAGTTCCAAAATCCCCCTCAAAAATCTGAAACCATAATATGTAAGCAAAAGAAGTGTAAGGTTAAAAAAAATGTCCAGACAAAGCATTATAAGACAAAAACCAAAACAAACACAACAAAAATGAAAGCAGTCTCCAAAAATAGCTGAGCTTGTGTTGGCCATCTACTGCTGGGAATGGGACCTGCCCTTCAGTGTGGTTTGTATACCCAGTGGACAGATACTTTTGAAGAGAACTTGATGTGGGGTTCCCCTCTGTATGCTGTGAATGTTTCATTGTCATTGGTTAATAAAGAAGCTGCTTTTGGCCAATGGCTTAACAATATAGCCAGATTGGAAACGATATATAGAGAGAGTAGGTGGAGTCAAGAGAGATACCATGTAGCCATAGGAGGAGACAGATATCTGCCCTGGACCTTGCTGGTAAACCACAAGCCTCATGGTAAAATACAAAGTAATAGAAATGGGTTCATTTAAGATATAAGGGCTAGCTAGAAATATGCATAAGCTAATAGGCCAAACAGTATTGTAATTCACAGAGTTTCTGTTTGATTATTTCAGGTCTGGGCAGCCAGGAAACGAACAAGCAGGCTCAGCCTACAAAAACTAATTTTTCCTTTGCTAGTGTTTATCAGCTGGAGGTGGCTTATGGATTAGGGATGGAGGCTTGTGTCTCCTTACCCTTTCAGTACCGGGACCCCGTCTGGTTTGGACCTGCCTGTGTGGGCTCTGTGCATGCTACCATGTAAGTTTATCTGTGAGTCAGCCCTGTTGTATCTATGAGGCCTGGTTTCCTTACCTTAGGCAGAGAGATGATGTCCTTGACTTAGGCACAAATTAGTGCCCTAGGAGAAGGCCTAGCGACCAGAGGAACATCTTAAATGATACAGACTAACTGGGGAACAAAATAAGAAACTTGGAAGTTAGGGTCATAAATGTGAATAGAACAGTAGCAGCTCCAGACAATCTGATGGAGGCTTTAAAGTAGTCAGCTGCACCCCAGTGGCCCCACAGAAGACACGCCCACTTGTCTGGACCCACGAGGAGGTCGTGATGGTAGGTGGGCATCTTGAAGCCCCTCTTCTGGGGATTTTAACTCTCCACACTGGTCAGTTATGGATCCCTGCTCTTCTGAGGTGGAGGCTGTGAGCGGTGCCTGCCTGTTTCAAATTCATATTTGAGCCTGAGAGACACGGCATGCATGCGAAGGTCAGGGAAATTTGCAGGAATCAATTCTCTTCTCCTATCACGTTAGGCCTGAGGATCAAACTCAGGTCGTCAGTCTTGGCGGCAGGTGCTTTTCTCCCGCTGAACCATCTCTCTGGTCCCATTCATTGATTTTTAAATAGTAAGCCAATCTCAGAGTGCTGAACTAGACTTGATTTGGTCGTAATGTATTATTCTATTTATGCACGATGGAATTCAATTTGCTAGCGTTTTGTTCAGGATTTTTCATTTGCATTCATGGAAGAAACTGGCTGGCAATTTTTCTTTCTTGTACAGCCCTTGTCAGCTTCCCATAAAGTTACGCTGTCTGGTGGAGTGAATTAGAAAGATGGTTACATCGCACAAAAACGAAGTTTAAGGAGAGTTAGCCTCCCTTAGGGCATGCGGGCCACTTTGGGCCTGGACTTATGGGAATGTTTGACACTGAGATTAAATGTCTTTAATAGGCATAAAAATACACTGATTTTCCAATTTCTTTCTTTGAGGCTTTGAGAAGTTGTGATTTTTCTAAAATTTGTAGATCATTTCCTTCATATTATATTACAATTTATGTCATTCTCTGTATCTGTCATTTGTGCCTTCTCCATTTTTCTTCGGGAAAGTTTTATGGACTTGCTAATTTTAATCAGTTTTTTTTTTTCAAAGCACCAGCTTTTTTTTTAAGGCTTCCCTCTCCATTGGATGCTTGCATTGTAAACCTGTGTTCTGCCTTCATCATTCTCTGCCCTCCCATTTTCTTTGGAGCCGACTTCCTTTCGAGGGTCTTGTTCTTTGTGGCTTGCTTACGCTTTATTATTTTTGTCTCTCATTTAAAAATTTAGCACAACAAACCTCCCTCTAAGTATGCTTTTATTTAGACACTAGGAAGCTTGTCTGGCTGCATCTCCACTGCAAGTTCCTTCTATCAACTGCATTGCGCCGGCATTTCTCCTTGGCACAGAAGGTCTTCAAAAGTAAATAGGGTTCATTTTCAACCATTGGGGCTGTCATGGTTTTTACAGTTTGATTTGGGGACTGTAGAGATGGTTCCATGGTGGAGCACTCACTGTTCTTCCAGAGGATCTGAGTTCGTTCCCCAGCAACCACACTAGGCTTCTGACACTGCCTGTAGTTCCTGTTCTAGGGGCTCAGGCACCCCCTTCTGGCCTCCACCATTTTATTCTGAATGACTTTAAAACTAAAATGTGTCAAGACTTGCTCATGTATAGCCTGGTATAGGTTCAGTTTTGATGAATATTCCTCAGCAGAATCCTGGTGAGCTCAAATGGTCAGCTGTCACAATGCAGACGTCATGTCAGAGGATGATCTCACCTGAGGAATTCCCAAGTTTAGATTGGCCTATGGCCCGTCTGTGCAAGACTGTCTTGGTTGTTAATTGTCATAGGGAGCTCCAGCCCACCCTGGGCGGTCCCATTCCCTGGGCAGGTGGACCTGGGCTATAGAAGAAAGCAAGCTGAGTAAGAGCCCTCATGAGCCAGCGAGCAGGGTTTCCCCGTGGTTTCTGCTGCACTGACCTGGCTGTACGTGAGTTCCTCGGTCATAGACGAAGCAACGTGGAAAGCAGGCAGGCCTCCCCGTAAGCGCCTGGGTGAATGCCCGCCCTGACTTCCCACATTGATGGATGGTAACGTGTAAACTGAAACCAGCCCTTTCCACTTCCATGCTGCTTTTGGTCTGAGTGTTTTATCCCAGCAATGGAAAGGAAAACAGTGACCCTCAAGCCTTATAGTTTCGGGCTCCCTTCACATCAATTAAAAACCATTGACTCCAGCTTTGTTAACGGGTTATATATAAGGATACCGGTCATGTCAGAAAAGGAGAATCTTTTACATCTACTAATTCGCTTCTTTGAAGTAGTCACAAGCCTGTTTCCTGTCAGCCTAAATAACGTTTTCATGAAAATTTGGTGACTAGGGTGTCATTACATTTTTTTTTCAAATCTTTTTGACGTCTGGCTTCATTAAAAAAATTAAAAAAAGGCAATTGGGCTCTTGTTTCTGTTTCTGCATCCAATCCATTCTGATATATTGTTTTGACCGACGTGTGTGATGAAAACAGCTGTCCTCAAGTGTGTCTTGGAGGAGGGAGGGGAGCACACTCATGCTTTGCACATAACAATGGTTTTCCTCAGTGTAGAGAAACTCATCACTAGAGACTGGATGCAATGTGGAATCTGAAGCCAGAGCAATGGGTGTTTTGTTTCATTATATTAAGACACATGACTCGGGCTGGAGAGATGGCTCAGTAGTTAAGAGCACTGACTGTTCTACCAAAGGACCTAGATTCAATTCCCAGCATCCACATGGCAGCTCACACCTGTCTGTCACTCCAGTATCTGACATCCTCACACAGACATCCATGCAGGCAAAACATCAATATACATAAAATAAAAATAAATAATTTTTAAAAATAATTTTTATAATGCTTGGAATAAAACACAGTCCATGCCTGATCTTATGTCATACACTGGCCTTGCAGACAGTATCAGGCACTGAGTTAAGGAACTCTTGCCCAGTGTGGACTCATCTCATCACATAGTATCGGAAGCCATACTGGCTCAGATCATCGCCACCCACAGACAGATCAGACTGACCTACTCAGGGTGACAGATTCAAGTCTCCTGAAATTCCATCTTGTGCATTAACTGAAATCTCGTCACGGTCAACACAGACTTGGGAGTTTTCCCTTGAGAAGAAGGACTCAGCGCACACTTCAAGGACACTTGCCAATTCAAGTGGTCATACCAGTTCTTCTTTCAAGTAATAACACTCTTCCGTGGAAAAGGAAAAAAAAAAAGGAAGAGAGGGGAAAAAAAGAGGCCATTTAGCTTGTGGTTTAAAACGATTCGTGCAATTGCTTTTCTTGAGCCAGTGTGAAATTCCAGCTGGCCTACAGTGCTTTAACCTGTCTCATTGTGCCGCAGAGAACACTGGGAAGCTGTGCTCTGTGTGTGACCTGATGGCGCCCTGATGTCAAGGATCTTCTTGGTGATGCTGGTTGCCTTCCTGGTCCACTTGTGCATCTGCTGGGGATGGACAGAATGGTTGCGTCTGCTGCCTGTGTTTCTGGGACACTCCCCACTCTCACTTTGGCAACATCAGACAAGCGCTCCGCTCGCACAGTAGAAAGGGAAGCCGAGTGACATCATTCGTGGTCTCCGGAACCCCCAGGGATGTGAGGACTGCCCTTTGAGGAACTGCTGGGAGAAGGAAGAGGCTCTTTGGGGCTCTGGGGGGCTGCCCAGGGCATCGGAAGAGCCAGCTTGTGAAGGATGAAGGTGGCAGAGCCACTTCTCAGCGTCACAGCCCTGCTCCAAATTTCCAGCCATGCTCGGCTGCTTTGGGACAGTGGTGATGAGCTGCAAACTGCGAGCATATGAGAGAGAGGAGAGGAAAATTGCGCTGTATCTCCAGGTCACAGTGAAGCACTGGCTTCCTATAAAAGTTTCCCAGAGTTGACGTACCCATATCCCACAGCCGGGAGGCTTCAAGATCAAAAACATTGTCCAACAGCTCTGGAGGCTGATGTCTGGGCTCGGGTGCTGGAGTCAGGCTAGTTCGCTCTAAGGGACCTGAGGGAGGTAATTCCAGGTGGAAGCTGCTGACCTGAAGCCTCCTTCAGCTTACGTGTGCATCATCTAATCTTTGCCTTCATCATCTCTTTGCTTCCATATTGCACTTTGGCTGTGTCCAGATTTCCACTGTTACATTAAAAAAAAACTTTATTCATCCAAGTATAATTTGAACGTTGAGCATATCCTCCCCGAATTTTCCCTTTCTTATAGAGACATCAGCCCTATCACAGAAGGATCCCACTAATTACATCTGAAGCAACCCTGTTTCCAAACGTGATCACACATTTTGAGGTACTAGAAGTTAGGACTTTCATGTGTGTGTTTGGGGAAATACAGTTTTACCCATAACACCTGACTACCTTTGATTAAACATCAAGTATTAATCCCCTCTTTTCTTAGTTTGGGTATGTTACACACACACACACACACACACACACACACACACACACTTCATCTCCTTCACACACAGACAATAAACTGCTAAGCATATGAAAGGTGATTTTTGTCTAAAGTTCTGAACTCCAAAGAAAGTAGGAGGTGCTAATAACTTCAAGCCAAACTGGAGGTGGAACAGTTTAGGATTGATCGAGAAGGGCACCACTAGGGTGGGAGAAGGAACTTAAGAGAAGGGGCACTAGGCAGGTGGAGAGGTGGCTGCTGTAGGCTCAAGGGCAGGGCCTGTTCCCTTCTCCAGAAAATAACTAAGTTGTGAGACTGTGAGCAGTGAGGAGCAGCAGATGGGACTGATGTGATTGCTGAGGGCCCAGCAAACACTGACATTTTATTTTTACCAGAGTGGTAGTCCCAGGAGGGACGTAAGCAGGGCATGCCATAGCTTGCATCTGCAAGCCTTTCCTTAAGTGTCTTTGGATGTCCTGTTACATAACTGAATCAGAACCCAGCAGGCAGGGGCTGGAGGACCTCTTTTAGGTCACAGGCTTTTAGGGACAAGTTCCAGCTGAAAAAGACACCTCTCTGGCTTTCCCCTGCCAGTCAGGTAAGTAGCCTGGGTCAACTACCCCCAAGGCCTGGTGCTTCTTGCAGTATGAAAGTGAGACTGTGTCTCCACAGCCGTGGCCCATCTGGAACATTCTGAGTGAAAGGCAATGAATTTTCCAACCGGGGCTTTCATTGCCTTCCTTCCCTAAATTGGCTTCCCGCAGAAAAAATGGGTCACATGTAGAAAATGGGCTCGTGTTAAATGGAAATGCCGTGCAGATTCTCCAGCCGGCTGATGCGTCTGAGAAGCTGCTGGCTGGAAGGGGCTGCACCGCAGTCTGACCCCCGACCCAGTGACATTGGCCAATGCGTTACCTTCAGTCATTCTTGTACATTCTAAGACAGCAAGAAGATTTGATAGCTTGTGGACTTATGGCTTTGTGACCCCAAGGACTGTACTCTTCTGTGTCGCCATTACCCAGAGCCTCCGAAAGGAGTGAGTTATGGTTGTCCAGCATTCATTCCCTTTAGGTCACTGCTTGGAGGTGTCTAAGTAGCCAAGAAACCCTGGCAGTGGAAAGGGAGTGCACCCCCATCATCTAACCAAATGCACTGAGCCCCCAAGAGCTGTACCAGTGGCTGATTTCATCCTGCTCTGTTTTCCGAGGACCTCGAACTTACAAAATACACTCGACTCAGGTAGAGAAGTCACACACCAAGGACCGCACGTCTCAAATTGTATAGAGTAGACACCTTCAATCAGAGCAGGATATGGACCATGCATGTGACTGTGAATATTTGATGAATACATAGGGAAAGGGGGATGGGCTTGCTTAGCTTGAGTAGCACCTTACAATTAACCTGGTTTATTCAGAATATGTCACTATATAACTATGTCACTCTATAATTAATAATGAGCCACTGCTAACTGGGTTTAGTGCTATTTAGTGTATCTCTAAAAATCTGTCATATGTTTCCCACCCCAGCACACCTCACAGGCTGAGCAGGTACACGAGGCTCACGGAAGCCGAGCTGGGGCAGCCAGCTATGGAGTGAGGGCAAGTGCTCCCTGTGTCTTTTGTGTCTGTGCCCAAGCAGGGACTTGGCCACCCGAGAGCACCTGCATTTTGTATGTGGAATGTGGAGGATTTTTAGAGCCAAGCCAGTCTATGTGTGTGTTAAGTGCTCTCATGTATACACCTAAGAAAGAAGGGGTGGGGGGAGAAGAGAAGGGGAGGGAGAGTCAGAAACAGATAGAGAGTGGGGGAGAGAGAGACGGAGAGGGAAAGGGGTAGAGACAAACAGAGCCATGTCCCTTTGCCCTTTGTGATTCCAAGCTAATCATCCCAAGTCAGGGGTTTGCTGCCTGTCTGTTGTTTTTGTCTCCCTGACATCTGACTTGTACTGTGTGTGTGTGTGTGTGTGTGTGTGTGTGCTCACATGCACATGTGTATTTAATTTAAAGAGAATGATTTTGTATCCTTATCTCTGGAACCATACTCTGAGGGATAAAGGCCCTTCTCCAGAAGCTCCCCTCTGCCTTCTGAAGCTGTGGAACTGGAGAAAGGAAGATGGTTTAACTGTAAATGGAAGACACATGTCTGTGGTGTCCTGTATTCTGCTGATGTCTGTGTTGGGAGCCAGAGTGGGTCCAGGTTACAAGAAACTAGACAACGGGCTTCAAGCCACACCACTAAGGAAGACACTGTTTGGTGATGTGGCATCTGTCATGGCTGTCATCTCAACCCTGTCCTGATCTGTAACTATCGTAGCCAAGTGGCAGAAGGTGTCTGCAGTGCCCAGTTTTTTTATCAATCAGCGCCCCTCTCAACTTGGTAGTTTGCTTGAGAGCATTTTAGCTTCTTACTTTCGTGAAAACAGAGACATCAAGTCACTAGGTGTGACAGGAATAGCAATGGCAGGTTGTACTTACTTCTGTTTTTTGAACACCACTCTTTTTCAAGACGGCCTCATGTTGACAGTACACTCCTGCTATAGAACTGCTCTCAAATCCATAAGCCCCAAGTCAAGAGTCTTTTCAGACCCACTTAAGGATGATTAACCGCAGAAGCCACACTTTGCTTTCATGACTGAATCCAAGGATCCAGAAAATTCTATTTAGTGAAGTTCTAAATATTACCTCTTGGGTGCTCCTGAGAACTCCCAAGTCCTATTCAGTTGCTCATTTTTTCCTGGGTCATTTGAGAGCCACTTTCACTCTGAAGCAGGCTGCCCAGGGTCCTTCGCAGACTCCATGGTTGTTCCATCCATTTGCAAGGCAGGGAGAGAGGCTGAGGATGAGCAGAATAGGGGCCATCTTGGTTTCCTGCCTGTTGCCGTGAGAAATCGCCCCATCCAAAGCAACTCGAGAAAGGAATTGTTTATTCTTAGCTCACGGTTCTGTGTCCCAGTCCGACACTGAGGAGAAATTTGCAGAGCGCGAGGCAGCCGGTTACATCACATCCGGGTGAGAGAGAACACACTAATCCTTACCCTCAAGTAGATCTCCATCTTATACACCTCAGGAGTCCAGACAGAGAATGGCTCTGCCCACAGCTAAGACGTAGAGCAGTGGTTCTCAGCCTTCCTATTACGGTGGCCCTTTAATACATACAGTTCCTCGTGTTGCGCTGACTCCCAATTGTAAAATTATTTTCATTGCTGCTTCGTCACTGTAATTTTGCTACTGTTATGAATCATAATGTAAATATCAGATATGCAACTCCTGTGTGAAAGGGTCACTCGATGCCCCCAGGATGAGGACCTCTGGTCTAGATGAGCAGGCATGCTCAGAGGTCCACATCCCAGGTGATTCCAGAGTTCACTGAGATGACAATCACACTACTTGTCACATCAAGCCAAGGGCATCTTATCCGTGCATGGACGCTGGCCCCATATTGGACTCTCACCTTCCTTCTCTGCCCCAACTTCCACTGTGAGTGACAAGGGCTTGCATTACTGAGAAGACCCTCTTTCTGGTTCAGTCAATGTGTTCTGATTGTATATGAGAACAAGTCACTTCCCCCCACGGTTTCTGTCTTTTGCTTACAAATTTGCACTCCAGAATCCTGCCAGGCCCAGCCACGGGCATGGTCATGCTCTCCCTTGGCC
Source organism: Alexandromys fortis (assembly GCF_014885135.2). NCBI lineage: Eukaryota > Metazoa > Chordata > Mammalia > Rodentia > Cricetidae > Alexandromys > Alexandromys fortis. Next base: position 3,844,677 of record NW_026068020.1, read on the forward strand.
CATCTCTTCATTTCTCAGACAACCACATTCCATGATCCAGCATTTATCTGTGGTACTTTCTTCCTTGCGTGTCTTTGGTTGACTTGTCTCTGTGTTCCAGGCCACAGATGCTTCAGGCTTCTGAGCAGCAGGGTGCTCTGTCCTTCTGGTTCGGGTGGCCTTTGCATCAGAGGTACCCTCCTGGAACCCCCTACAGTGCTCACCAAGACATCCCTGTTTCAAGCCCTCAGCCAAGTCTCCTGGAGATATCTGCATATCACCTTTGACTTTCCACAGAACACCAAATCTCCCACAGCTGCTTCCTGGCCTTCACCAGAACTGCATGTAGAGGGTCCCTTCTCTTGAGTGATGCAAGCCCTGTTCACATGCCAGGCTTAAAGGAGCGCTCGAACTTCCGGTTCCTAAAGCTCCGGCAGTTTTCACCAGCCATCTCTTTACTCCTATGTCCATCATCTGGTTTGCTCCACAACTCATCTCTCCCCCTTCATATGTGTAAAATTCTGTCTCTCTGTCTCTCTCTCTTCCTTTGGGTTTCTCTGAGTGGTGGGGCTTCCATCCTGAGTAGCCACTTCTTCCTTCCTAATGTTCCAGAAGGGCTGTGCAGATGACACTATGATTCCTGCACCCCCAAAAGGCGGGAAGAGCTTCTGTCATTGAGTCAGTTAATCAACATCACAGAGTTCAGGCTGCATTACCATCCCTGGAGGTAGTCTCTAGAACACTTCCTAGAGCCTCTTTCATCCACAGCACTGCTAAAAAAAAAAAAAAAAAAAAAAGTGGGAGGAGCCCTCTAGCTTCACAGCCTTCTTCAAAGCATTCTTTACGACCTCTTTCTACTCCCTGGCAGGAAGGATGGCTGTGGGTTAAGATTTAAACTCTTTGTTAGTCCAGGAAGACTGTGCTGGGAGAATTCAGCTCTGGGGGCCTCAGAGCCACTGGGGTTCGCAACCATTCTCTGCATTCCAGAGCTTAACCTCAGGTTCTCTGGAGGTCTGACTGTAACACATAGATTCATTCTCGTCTTCACTCATTAACTCAGACGACACAGGCACCTCTGCGCCATGGAAACTTCCATGCCAATTGTTCTTAAGGAGCAAGAGAAGTCCTTGCTGTCTCATAGGCTGTGAAGTGCTCATCCAGGCTTCACGTGCCTCCTGGGGAATTCTCCTGCATATGACTGTCTTGGGTGTTGGGTTGGGGCATGAAATTCTCCTCCTGTAACAGTTTCCTCCGGGTCAGAGTTGCGACAAAGCAAGGCTATCGGTTAATTTTGAATTGGACACCTTATTCAATTTTTCCACTGTGCTCTAAAATCCGAGGCTAGCTCTTCCTTCAAAAGCCGCCTGTGTTGCCCTCAGAACACTGTGCTCTCTCTAAGTTTTCAGGCATCTCAAAGTCTGGTCAGGGTAGAAAACAAAGCATGCTACAAAACTCTTGGGAGACAATTCTCTCTTCCTCTAGGAACAAGCCCTGTTCTCACAGGACAGTGTGCCAGAATCCTGCCATCCCTCAACCCCCTTATTCTTGTTCACATCTTGTGACTTCTTGTGGTTACCTGGAGAGGCTGGTGCTTCCTCCCTTCAGAGACATTCTCTTAATATGGTGGTCAGCTAATGTCCTCAGAGGGCTAAGAAGAGGCAAACCCATGGATCAGAAACAAGAAGGCCGTGTCTTGGCCACACCAGAAGAAAAAAATGGCCAGCAGGGCTCACACCTGAGCCATGAGATGATGACCTTGACAAAGGTAGCCTCCCGTGTTGGTTTGACAAAAATCTCTGATTTCTTGATGTAGTAACTGTCCTGTGTGGTGACTGTCGTATGGGAAGTGGTGTGGAGGTGGGATTCTGGGCTCCGTGTGTATCGGCACCTACCCATAGGGAGTTAGGAACAGCAGAAAGAGTTGGGGGAAGGACACAGGGTATCTTGAAGGTCCTCTGCCTGTTCTAGGCGGTGTGGTTAGGCTTTGGGTTAAGTTTAAACACATCTCCTAGGTAAAGGGCCCCAGGTAGCGTGTAGGTGACATTCAATAGCAGCTGTGGTGTCTGATCTGTGGTCTCAGACTTAGGGACATTATTTTCTTGGGTTCCATCTGCCAACAGTCAGAAAAATGAGCCTGGGGCTTTGACTTTCAACTTCTTAAAAGCCATTGGTTTTCTTTAGCCTCACAGATGCAGGTTACATTGAGTGGTTCCCACTGACCCTGCTGTGCCGGGGCAGACCTGATTCGGGCAACAGTTACTCATTGGAAAATCACTCTGAGCTCAGGAAAACATTGATTGAAGGTTGTGTATATGTATGCACACAAGCACACATGCATGTATATGTACGTCCAAGTAGCTGTCATTGACCAACTTACTCATTCAGGCGGTATTAGTACAGGGCATGAGTGGGGCATATTACATGGCTTGTGCCTGGAGATACTCTGAATATGTGGAAAGCCACAGTCCACATGTACTGTCATGGCAGTTGCGTAACAGGTGTGTGATCAGCACCAAGGGGACATGTAAGAGAACACGACTATTTGGGAGACTCTGACAAGGTGCTGTATCACATGAAGTGTGCAGGCCTTGAGGACTGGATGCATGGTGTGCCCAGCAGAGGGTCTGGACTGGTGCTTCAAATGGAAGGAAAGAGTCAGGACTTCAGTACAAGGATGAGCTGAGACCTCTGTGGAGCAGACATAGGGACAGTGCTGGGATGCAGAGAAGGTGATCCACTTCTCTTCTGCAGGAGTTTATTGTGAAGATGCATAGCAACGATCTTTATATTCAGGGCCACGGTGGGTTAGAACTCTACTGTCGATACAGTGCCTGGCATATGGGGCTGGAGGCATAACGCATGGACTGAGCTTGTCATTCCCCGTGTCGTCCCCTGTGACGCTCTCCTATCTGTCTGTGTATTCATTACTTTTCTTGTTGCTATAATAACAAAATGCTGGACAAAAGCAAATGAGAGATGAAAGCGTTCATTTTGACCTATGGTTTGAGGACACAGTTGGTCGTGGGGGAGAAGCCACGGTGGTGTGGGGAGCCAAACACTCGCTCTGTAATGTCAAACTCAAGAGACTCACTATTGCAAAAAAAAAGGGGGTACCAGCATAAAGAAAAAGTAAAGATGGCTGGATATTGATCAGGTGTCAGACAGTGGTTTTTTTTTTTTAAGTTAATGCTTTATTATGGGCCTCATTACAGCCTTGCTGTCTCTACCTGTGTCTCGTTCTGTACTTACCCTTTCATACCATGCTCTAAATCTTTTATTTATTTATTAAAGATTTCTGTCTTTTCCCTGCCACCGCCTCCCATTTCCCTACCCCTCCCCCAACCAAGTCCCCCTCCCTCGTCAGCCCAAAGAGCAGACAGTGGTTTTGAAAGTCTCTACTCATGAAAAATTCTGCCCTCCTTCCGCACAGGCCAATTCTCGGGAGAGTTGTGGGGACTGGAGAGATGGCTCAGTGGTGGAGAATACTGATGGCTCTTGTTGAAGACCTGAGTTCAATCACCAGCACCCATGTGGTGTCTCACAACCATCTTCTGACTTCCGTGGGCATGCGGCACACATGCATGAGTGCAGGCAAAACAATCACATGCATCTAACCCGATGGTTCTCAACCTGTGGGTCTCAGCCCTTTGGGGGAGGCACATATCAGATATCCTGCATATCAGATATTGACATTATCACTCATAACAGTAGCAATATTGCAGTTATGAAGTAACAGTGAAAGAATTTCATGGCTGGGGTCACCACAACATGAGGAACTGTATTAAAGGGTTGAGGCATTAGGAAGATTAAGAACCACTGGTCTAGCCTGCCCCCTATCCAAAATTCCCCATCCTACTGGTTGAGGACACAAAGCCTTATCTAGTCTTGGGGCTTGAGGCCGCTCCCTCTTCTAACTGTGGAATCATCACACAGCAGACTGCAAGGAACTCTCAGACTTGCTGAACTGTGAGACCACCATGCTCCTGTGGGCAGCCAGAGGAGAGAGGCCACCATCTCCTGCTGGCTCTGAGACCATCTGATAAACTCCGAGTATGCCTCCTGCTGAAGATAGACCATAGTGATCATTTCTTATGGCACTAGGAGCCTGAGGCAGCTGGTCACTTTGCATCTGTGGTCAGGAAGCAGAGATGGATGCTGACACTCTGCCCATGGCAAGCTTTCATTCAGCCTAGGACCCCAGCTTAGAGCATGGTGCTCCCCACATTCAGGGTAGGTCATCCTTCCTCAGTTAAGCTTCTTTGAAAACAGCCTCACAAATACACCCAGAGGTGTGCCTCCCACAAGTTGACACTTAAGACTACGCTGTCTGTTGTTGTTTTTCTAACAAAATTTCAATCATTCAATTTAACCAATAAAGACTCAATTTCATCAATAAAGATGCTGGGGTGGAAGCCTGCTAGCTCAGAGAGGCAGAGGCATCCTAGAAAAAGACCTTTCTCCTATGCTGTCTCAAACAAAACTCCTCCAACTCAATGTCCCTCCCTTCTGTTTCCTGTGCCTCTCTTGCTCTCTATCCTCCTGACTTCCCTTTACTCTCTATGGTTTATTCCTATCAACTGGTTTCTTGCTCTGCCTCTTGACCTATGGCTGACTTTATTTAACCCCATTTACAATATTCAAGCAGAAAGCTCTTGGATTAAAGGTGTGTTCTAGGGCTGAGTCACACCACAACTAGAAGTAGGTTTTTCTAGGAAATAACACAATCTCAGAGGTCATGGTGTGATCAAAGACCCTGCAACACTGAGTGTTCAATGAGTATTTGTTGAAACAACAGAATATTTTAGTATCCTGCCATTATAAATATATATATTATGAGAGTATGTTATTATATTATATTAATGCCATT
>NW_026068020.1:3849582-3853440 GCF_014885135.2 Alexandromys fortis
AGAGAGAGAGAGAGAGAGAGAGAGAGCAATTACAATGCTAGCCAGAGAAGTGTCCTGCTCCTATGTGATATTTAGTTATTTATATGTTTATTTCTGTGTGTGTCTGTGTGTGTGTGTGTACTGTGGGCATGTGTGCCTATGTGTCTTCATGTATGTGTGTTTATGTTTGTGTGTGTGTGTGCGTGTATTGTGGGCATGTGTGTCTGTGTGTCTTCATGTATGCATGCTCACATTTGTGTGTGTGTGTGTGTGTGTAGAGGCTAGAGGTTGGTGACCAATGCCTTTCTCAATTACTTTCCACCTTAAATATCCAGACATGAACTCTCATATGAACCTGAAGCTAGCCAGTTTGCTGGGAATGGGCAAATGTTTTCTGTCTGTCTTCTTGCTCCTGGGATCACAAGCTAGTTACCACAACCATGCAGTGTGTATATGGTGCTGGGCATTTGAACTCCAGGTCTCAGTCTCACATGGCCAATGCCTCAACCTCCGAGCCTTTTCCCCAGACCTTGACATTTCAATATGATATAAAAATTCTCCTTGAGTCTCTGGTGGGCACAGTAAGGCTGACACCCAAGTTTAGAAATTGCGTAGTAACAGGTTGAACCATGTCAAGGAGAAGGCAGCTGTTGAGAAAGAATGTTCCTAGAACAAAATGCCACAGGTCAGCACTTCAGATGCCCAGTGACTATGGTTCTGCATCTCTTTTATAGAACAAAACCTTTCTCTGAGTTTAGGAAGAGATTTACCTTTTATTTTTCTTTCTTTCTAGAAGCTAGAGGTGAGAGCTGTGGCATTTTTTGCAGTTGAATGCCTCCAGGGCAAAATCCCAGAAGTCCACAGACCCGTGGTCAGCTGTGTGCTGTCTGGAGATTGGGCAGTCCCTCTGGATCGGCTGATGGCTGTCATTGCCGGGCACTGCTGAGCCCAAGAGTAGTTCCTGTTAGTGGAGGAAGAATGGAGGGTGTTGTGGGTGGGTGGGTATGTAGCGGGGACGGGGTAGCTAAGCTGCCCAGGCCCTTTTTAAAGGAAACTTTTGTAAGGTGCATGGGCCTATAAGCGGATGAATAAGAGCAGTAGACACAGCTACCTCCTGTGGTCCCCCCTAGGGCACATTTCCCAGCCCCTAAGAGACAATTAGATTTGCTTCATTTGGAAATTCCCTGCTGTGCTTAAGTTTTTCACTCTAAGCGCACTCATGGCTTAAAATGTAAATGCCCTCTGACCCAATAACTTTATTTCGGGGCAAATAACAAAGGCTGATCTGGAAGGACATTCCTGGCAGGTTACTTAAAATGGAAAAATATGCAAAGTTCCCAAACGCCTAGTAAGGAGGAATGAGTCACAGCATACCGATACCTGGGCATAGGGACAGCAGATTAAAGATTTAACACACGCGAATATTCAGGATATATTTTTAAGGGACAGAGGAGCACAAAATTGTGCTTGCTACAACATCACAGTCACAGGATATATAAAAATACACGGGCATGTGTTCACATATACCTACACACACATATGTGCATACACATGGACACACAGCCTGATCCCAAGCCTGTACAACACCAGCTGGGCATATCTGCATCAGGACTGAAACACGATGTGGAGCACATACATTCCCATGTCCACTACAGGGTCAGTCACAGCAGCAAGCTATGGAAGAAACCTAAGCGCCCACTGAAGGAAGGGTGGATGAGGAAGAAGCGGCTATACACAGAATGGGTGAGATGCTCTGTGGCCACAAAAGGAACATAATCCGGACATTGGCGACAGCACAGGTGGAGAGCACTGGAAAAACAAGACAGGACAAACACAGCCTGTGCTCGCTGCTGTGCGGAATCTAAAACAGCTGACCTCAGCAGAGCAGAGAGCCGGAGGGCAGTGGCCCGGGTTGGGGAGAGGGTGGGTACGGGAAGATCTCGATCCAACGGTACAGAGATCCGGCTAAATGGGAGGAATTACTCTTCTGAGATCTGCAAAGCATACTGGCTGTAGTTGAAAACAATACAATGTATATGTCGTAACTGTGAAGACAGCAGCTATGACATGTCTGCTTTGCAAAATAAGATGAGTACATGAGCTCACAGATATGCTAATTGTTTCCTCGCCTTCCTCTCTTACCCTTCCCTTTCCCCTTTCCCCCAATTCCTTCCTCCTCCCCTTTCCCACCCTCCTCTCCTTCCATCTTGTCTGCCTCCTCTTTCCATTTCTCTACCCACTCCATTCCCTCCTCCCCATCTCTTTTCTCTCCCTTCTCCTCCCATCCTCTTCCTCCTGGTCTTTGCTCTTCTCCATTCACCTGTCTTTCTTTGCTCAAGCTGCTTTTGGGGACCTACCTTCATCCCCCATAGGGTCCCAGTGATGTCTGCCGCCGCACCCTTTCATGCCGACTACCAAACACCGTGAAGAGGTAACAGTAAGTGACAAGTCTAAGGATGAGAATGTGTGTGAGGGCTGCCCCATCAGCTGTAGGAAGAGCACAGTGGCCATTTAAAGTTGGGCGATATGTCCACACACTCTCGGAAACAGATCCACAGGTGGAGACAGAGGAAACACCCTCATGGTGAGCATGGACAGGATGAACCAAAGAGTCCAGTCTCCTAGAAGACTCAAGTTCTTGACACGTTTAGACAAGTTGGATTTGTCAGTAAACACAACAAAATGAAAGACCAGAAAAACAAGTACTTCTTACTTACACTTTTTTTTAAAAAATTTCCTAAAGAGCTTGTATATCTTCAGTTGTCTGTTGGAGCCAACAGAATGGGGGCTTTTGAGGGAGCCCTGAATTATTTCTTATCAACAGAGCCCACGGACACAGGGGAGAATGGGCTGTGTGCTGCTGTGCAGCTACATGGCCCTCTAGGATTCACTCACACGCATAGGCAAACATGAGCACTTTGTGCGGTGTTTGCTCAGTGTGTGACTTCTCTTCGTGAGGTGCACAGTGTGGGGACACACCAGGGAGTACAGCCATATCATAGCCCCTTCCTCGTTTCTGTGCTGAAACACCCTGATTAAAGCAACTTAGCGGGGAAAGGGTCATTTGGATGGTGGTTCCAGAGGTACACAGTCAGTCATGGAGGGACAGCATGGTAGCAGGCAGGGACGGTGTGGTGGCAGAGCAGGTGACATGAAGCTCAAGGCCTGCCTCCAGTGACTCACTTCCTTTATTGAGGCCCCGGTTCCTAATGACTTCACAACCTACCCAGACAGTGTCGCCAGGTAGGGATGGAGTGTTCAGATATTTAAGCCTATGAGGAACGTTCCATATTCAAACCACAATAGACTATCCCAGCCCTTGGCCGCTGGAGCTTGCAACCAGCAATGAGCAAAGCAGCTTGGCTGTTGTTTTATCATTTGCCATTTACTGCTGTGATCCTCAGAGTTAATACAGAGAAGGTGAAGAGGAAGGCAGGGAAGCCACGGTGAGAATGGTGTCACTTCACTAGAGACAGGGTCGTATATAACACTCCACAGAGCCAAGATGACATATGGATGGGGTGTGGGAACAGGGCTGGCACTGCTCTGTCATGTCCTCAGGTCCCCAGTGTGTTGAGACCTTTGGAGTGGGGATCTGTGTGGGTCAGTATAAGGAGGTCACATTCTCTTTATTCCTCCAGTTCCATATGGGGGTGCAGGGCTCAGGGGTGTTTGCTGACTTACCTATGTTACCCAGGTCCTCTTGAGTCCTATTCTCCTCATCTCCCAGCCTTGAATAGGCTGCCCCAGTTTTTCACACTGAAATCTAATCATGGCCAAAGCCATTTGGGGCTAAGCGGGAAGCTGTTTCCTCCCTCAGAAGTTGCATTCTTAGCAGAATGTTCTTCTCTCAAAAAAAAAAAAAAAAAAAAAAAAAAA
>NW_026068020.1:3853755-3906975 GCF_014885135.2 Alexandromys fortis
TGCATAAGAATGGGCCCATCAACAGCATGGTGTGTGTGTGTGTGTGTGTGTGTGTGTGTGTGTGTGTGTGTGTGACCAGGCTCCCTCTCCCCTGCTTCTCACTGCTGAACTATTTCCCAGGGATAAAATCATGGGCAGGAGGTTGTTGCCTTCCACTGTGTTCCTCCTGGCAACCCCACCAGGCTCCAGAGAGTCCCAGTGTCACAGCCACAAAGATGACTCTGGTAGACGAATGGGTCCCACAATAAACCCCAAAGTCACCAATCTGGGAAAGTGACAGGGAGGGAGGAGGGAGGTTGATAGGGACGGGGTGGTGGTGGGGAGATGGTACACAGAACATGCCGTAAACATGTGTAAATCCTCAAAGAACTACCATAAAATAATAATAAAATAGCAACTTTAGGAAAGACGCAAACATAAATCCCTTTCTTCTTACTATTCTTTTGAGTCACATTTATTGGATAGAATTTATTTTAGGGTCAGACTTCCCAAAGACACTCATCTAGTCATCCACTACACTACACAGAACTGACAGGCGATGCTCTACTTAGCAGGCCTGCTTAGCTGGGGCAAATAGAGGGCAGCATTGTGGGTGTGTGCGTGTGCGTGTGTGTGTGTGTGTGTGCGCATGTGCATGCATGCGAGAGTACTTAGCAGGCCTCCTTAGCTGGGGCAAATAGAGGGCAGCATTGTGTGTGTGTGTGTGCATGCGTGTGTGTGTGTGTGTGTGTTGCATGCATGCGAGTATGCCAGAGAACAGCCTCAGGTGTCACTCCTCAGGTGCCACCCACCTTTCCTGAGACAAGTGTCTTTCACTGACCTGTAGACTTACTGCGGAGACTGGGTGAGGGGGCAGTGGGGCCCAGCCAGCCTCCTGTCTTCTCCTCCCCAGTGTTGGTATTACAAACACTCACCACCACACCTGGCTTTTTTGCATAGTTTCTGGGAATCAAACTCAAGTCCTCGTGGTTTCTTGGCAAGTACTTTGTTGACTGAGCTACCTCTCCGGTTCCATCATTTGCTATGCCTGTTCTCACAGGATGCTCAGGTACTCCTTTCGCCCCCGGTCAAGGCTGGGTAGGCAGGGCAGTGGAGACGGCAAGAGACTATTCTGAAAGTATCTTGGACAGCACCTGCAGGAACAGAACAGAGAGGGCCTGGTGCTCTCAGGTTATGGAGACAACCTTGCCTCCTCCCGCCCCCCACTGCCCCCGCCTTCTGCCCCTGCCTCTCTCTCAGCTTCTCTTTTTTACCTCCCCTCCTCCCTTTCTGGTGGGACAACTTTTCCTCCTGAAGCCAGGAACCACCCACATGCAGGCCTCAGGGGTGCAGCTGCCCCCACCACCCACATAGAGAGGAAGCTGAACAAACATGGGCCTCCCTCCTTCAGGCCTTGGCACCCCAGGCCTGGAGAAAATCGGCTTCTCCCACCTCTTCACACATTCTTCACACACCACCGCTCTACCCAAGCTGACAGCTGTCTGTCATCCCTCCTCCCTGCCTCCTGCACTCCTTCCTCCCAACTGGGTCTGGATATAGCCCAGTCTGTGTTGAGTGGTTGGGACCAGGGAGCGGGAGAACAAAGCCACCCGCTCCTAGTGCTAGTTAGCCTGACCCCAGGTGGCAACCCCAAAATCACCTGAGGAGCTTGAGCCATGACAAGGTCATGCATTGGGGAAGTGGCCAAGCTCTGAGGAGACTGGAGCTTCCATCTTGAGTCGTCTGAACGCACCGTGAGCCAGAAGCCTCCCCTGTGAACCCAACTCCAACTCTGACGACACCTCCTTCACACGCTTTCAGCCTCCAGGACTGCAGGAAATAAATTGTTTACAAGCAACCAGCTTGTAGTATTTCATTACAGCCTCTCAAAAGGACAGTCTGGAATGGTGGTCAAGATGATGAACATGCCTGTCCTTAGCTGGCTCTGCAGATAGTGTGCACAAGCAGTCAGCACATAGTGCATGTGTGTCCTAGACACTGGTGAGACCCTCTTCCCTTTAAATAGCGAAGCGGGCTCAGACCATTACTTTTACATTTCTGTGAACTTTTCTCCTCAGCTAACTCCTTCTTTCCAGTGAAGCCCCGCCTACGCAGTGTCTACAATGTCTTCCCTGAGCAGCAGGCATGAATTGTGGTACCTTGAGTGGGTGGGGCCACAGAAAGACTTGTATGGCCACTAGGGTGGGGCCGGGTGTACAGGATGAGGCTGGGGAGTTGGTGGGTAATGAATCACCTTCAGGAATGTGAGGCTCAAGCCAAGGTAGCTACTCCAAAAGCTGTAGTTCAAAGCAGGAGAGGGAGGCACAGTGGACAGTGAGGGACTGGGCTCAAGGCCTGTGTGGTGGCTGCATCTAAAGTGTTCCCTGGGTGACCTGTTCAGGGGTCCTTGGAGGCATGTACTCCGTCCTGTGTTGAGCAACTGGGCCATAGATGGCAGGCACAGACTTCAGGTCTCAAAGGCATGAAGGGGCTGGGATGGCCTGCTCTAGGCTATGCTTGGGCATGGGGACAGTCCTACTGCAATCTGGCCTTAGCACGCCACACTACACTTGGGACAGGCCTTGGGATCTGGCCCTGTCTGCATCTCTTCCCTTGCTCCCATGCTGTGCTCCAGGGCCCTGCCTCCCGGCTCCTCTAAGGACTTGCTCTCTGCTTGTGTTTCATGGCCTCACTAACCTGCAGGTTCCTGTTGGATTGGCCTCTTGTTAAAGGCCTGGCCTATGTAAAACAGAGCTCTTGACACCCCTGCGATGGCCCTGTGCTGCCCTTTGCCCTGTTGTTTCTCCTCAGAGCGCCCTCCATCCCATCCCAACAGGTTCTATGTCATACATTGTCCCTCAGAAGTCCCTTAGCCCCAAATGACTGTCAGTGACTCTAAACCTGACATCATAGTGGGCTGTAGCACAACCCCACAGACCGATTAGCTGACAGACAAAAGAACATTGGTTCCTGTAGCTGTGGAGGGAAAAAAGTTCCAGATCAGGAAAGGCCCATTCGGTGACAATTGAGGATCTGCTTCCTAGTTCAAAGGTGACAGGATGGAGCTGGAAACGTACATGAGAGGGGTTGATGGGAGAGCTTCCTTTAGGGTACAGATCCCACTCATGAATACTCTGCTCTCGTGATCTGGTCACAACCTACCCAAGGCTTGTCCCCTCAGGCATCACTTTGGAGGTGAGGAGGCCAACATATGAATGTTGGGGGCGATGGGGAGACAAGTGCAGAAAGCACAGCAATGCTTTTGTTTTCTGATAAACTTCCATTAAGGCCTTCAGTGTGGCAAGGACTTAAAAGTACATGTGGCTGGGGGAAAAGATAATTTATAAGAAAGATAATTTGCTACAACCTTATCTGTAGTAACAGAAGACTAGAAAATGTATAAGTTTCCCTGGACAGGTGACCAGGCCTGACCTAGTTACTGTTCCATTGCTGTGAAGAAACACCATGGCCAAGGCAACTCTTAGGAAAGAGAGCATTTCATTGAGGTCTTGTTTACAGTTTCAGAGGGTGAGTTCGCTATAATCATGGCAGGAAGCAGACAGGCATGGCTCTGGAGCAGTTGCTGAGAATTTTACATCCTGATCTGTAGGCAACAGGCAGAGGAGGGGAGCTGAGCCTGGTGTGGGCTTTTGAAACCTCAAAACCCACCCCTAGTGACACACTTTCTCCCACAAGGCCACACCTCCCAACCCTTCCCAAACAGTTCTATCAACTGGTGTCTAAGCATTTGAACATAGGAGCCTATTGGGGGCCATTCTCACTCAATCCATCATATTCTGTAACCTACAGTTCTGCCTGTTGATGGGACATTACACCCAGAAGAGGGAAGGTGGCCAGAGGCTACAACAGGGAAGAGACAGAGATGAAGAGGTGATGCAATGCACTTCTAATACCCAAGGAAGAAAATGTGGGTATGTAATAGCTAGTTCCCGGACAGGCACCAAAAACTACAGAGAAACCCTGTCTCGAAAATCAAAAAAAAATAAAAAAAATCAATGGTGTGTGCATGCAAAGAGAGTAGACATACAAAATCTAAAATTCAGGTTGAGTCCTCCAAAGGGAAGTTCTAGTGTCATAGAAAGAAGCTAGGGAAACTGAAGTTGAGTGTACCTGCTTATAGTCACAGTTTGGAGCCATGTACCGAAACAGACTGCAGGGAGACTGTGTGTTCCATGTCAGAAACACACAAGAGGAGTTATTTCAATTGATTTCAGAATCAATCATTTGACGACATACTGGAGGGCCAAAGAAAAGGAATAACGAAAAGAAAGGCAAAGCTACCAGAAGGCTGAGCATTATTTCTGGTAACCATCTTGTTCTAAGGTCACTCTGCTTATGGACTAGTGAAAAGAGAGAGGGCATGGTTCTATGCCACCATGACCAGGACTTTCAGCCTTGGAGAATGGAAATGGAGAATTAAGGTTAGTGAATTTGAGTAGAAAGTCATAGTACTTTGCATCTGAGCAGGACAACTTTTTTTCTGAAATTTTATACTGAGCCCGGATTGATCAGCACCCTCAGAGCCCAGATTATGGTCCTTCAGGACCACCAACTGGAAAACAGAGACAATGTTTTGTGGGAAACAGTTGGCCTAGATCTGGAGGCAAAGGAACCACAGACAGCACTCAGCCCTGGCCTCAAGCTGGAGACTGTTAGATCCTACTGTGGCATGGCCCAAGGCCCCAAGAGCAGACAGGCTAGCTGAGCCACACTGGCAGAAAGCACATCTAGTTGCCTGCAGCCCTATTCAGAGAACAATTACCGATTCTAAGGGGTGAAGATAGACTTCCATTTCACTCTTGGGTGAACCTGACCCTCACACCAGGGTCTGTAAGTTGGGAGGTTTCATGATGGATTGTCAGGTACTATGTGATGTCTCCCTGGGGTGGACAGGAAGGGTAGAAACTAACAGGAGCCTTTCCAGTCTCCCCTCTCTGAGTAGTGTCTCCCCTCATCTCTCTGTGTTGTGAATCATAGCTCCGATCTGTCTGTAAAAGCATTCGCTGTTCCCAAACCCTATGCTGTTTACTGATCTCTTCCCCCCTCCCTAGGTATTCAAGTGAGTGCAGGCCTTTCTGTCTCTGAGAGGTGCTACTTCCTGCAAAGCTCAGTGGTTTCTAGGGAACATGATGCTGTCCTTAGTGCTTCCACTGCTGTTTCCCCAACACCCAGGGCATCAAACACTATCAGTTCCGCTCTGAACTTGGCCTTTTTGCTCCGGGGTCACCAGAACTGCTCTGTGCAGCTGCCTATGAATCTCCTTTGGATTACATTAAGTTTCCATCGTGCCCACTTGGATCTCCGCTCCACACAACAGTTGGTGACCTTGTCAAGGATGCAAGTCTTGCCATACCCTCATGTAATAGCTTCCAGACTGGCTTTGCTTGATCCTGTGGATCCCTGTCCCCCCAGCCTCACACTTTGATGCCACACTCTTTCCTTGGCATCTCGGAAACACTGGCCCCTGCATTTTCTCCGAGGCCTTGGACCCTAGTCCCTCTGTATTTGTAATATTCCCAACGCATGCTGTAGCCCCACCCCCAACACACACCCCCTTTTTATCTCGTACTGTTCTGTCAGTTCCCACCTTAAATGTCTGCTCCTCCACACTGCCTCAACTTTGGCTGTCCCACCTGGATCGTCCGAGAAATGAGCATCACCTGTATCCATCACCTCTTTCATTTCTGTGGTAAAATACCTGACAAGGAGTGCCGAAGGGAGAAAAGGTTAATTCTGGCTTATTCCACCGTGATGGATAAGATGTGGCAGCAGGCAGGGAATGCATGGTAGCAAGAGGCTAGCTGGTCACATCGAATCTGCCACCAGGAAGCAGACAGTAAACAGGAAGTGAGCCTGGATTGTAAAGTCTCAAGATCTGCTCCTACTGGTCCACTTCCTCCAGCAGGGCTCTGCCTCTTAACAGTTCCACAACCTCCCCAAACAGTGCCACCTGCTGGAGACCAAGCACTCAAACACATGAGCCTATGAGGGACACCTCACATTCAAATTGTCGCAACGTGTTAAGTACTGGCCTGCCCACCCGAGTGTCTCCCACTTGGTATAAGCTCACATGTTCCATGGCTGTATTAACTGTCTATTCCTGTTGCCCTGTAAGTCATGAGGTCCAGGGGATGGAATCCTGTCAATCTTGTTACTGGCCACTTTAGCCTTCAGTGAGGATCTCAGCAAATATTTATTGCAAGAATCAGTGAGTGAGTGACTTGATCTCAGCGCTCATGTGTATCAAAGCTTTTCTTAAACGCCCTTAAAAGCCCCTGGTGTCCTTAGAAGCTAAGAAATCCCCCTTTCTTGACCCCAGAGGCTTGCTGACCTGTCCTCCACCTACTTTCCAGCTTCCTGGCCACTGCACATCTGTCTCTACTTCTGCATCAGCCTGTCTACCCTCTGCAGCTCTGTCCCCCCATTCGAACCTTAACATCCCCAACTTCATCCCCAAGTGCTCCTCTTATGGCTGCTTCTAGAAGCTCATGGCATTTGCTGCTGATGCCCTGAAGTTTGTGTTTCTCCCCACCTTCAATTAAACAAACACTTGCGTGTCTTCCTCTTCTATTGGATCGTAAGAATGCAAATCTCTTAGTTCTTTTCATATTCTTCCAAGTGTTCAACTCCTTGGCAGAGCTAAAGATATGAAATTAGTGCAAACATTTGTTAGGAGGCTGGGGGTCTGTGGTCATAAGATTCAGCCTCATGGATGTTTGGTGCTTTTGCATCTCAGATTTGCCAGTCTAAACCTCGCTTTTCAAAAGATTTATTTTATTTTTAGTGACATGTGTATGTGGTGTGTGTGTGTGTGTGTGTGTGTGTGTGTGGCAGTTTGGCCATATAAGAGTCCAGGTGCCCACGGAGTCTAGAAGAGGGTGTTGGATCTCCTGGGGCCAGAGACACAGGCAGTTGCTGTCTTCCTGATACAGGTGTCAGGAGCTGAACTTGGGTCCCCTGTAAGTGCTCTTAACCACTGAACAATCTCTCCAGCCCTGTTTAAGCCTTTCTATGAAGGATTTCTATCAGTCACTCAGTATTGGGAACCTCAGGAACCATCTCTGAGGGGAAATAAGAGAGCAGAAGGTAGAGGCTCCCAGGCACACGGTGCCCTTTGCTCAGCCTGGCCTCTGAGCTGCCTCTGTAAGACAGAAAAGCCACATTGCCTTAGCGGCGAGAAGAGAGGCTGCTTTCATTCATTTTCCATTATACTTCAGGCCCTAAATATAAATAATCCGGCCGTTCATCTCAGGGTGATTTGGTTATGGAAACATAATTGGAACTGTTTGAGAGATGCAGGCAGCTTCTATTTTAGTCCTGGCACAGGAAATTTGTCCTTTGTCCATTTTTGCAGTTTTGATTTATGTGAGGTTAAAAATTCATAACACAGGAGCCAACCTCGAGCAAATATTGTTTCTTGCATGAGCCAATTCAAACAGTCTCCTGACTCGGGTTTCCTGCTCAAAGGCTTCAAAATGAGGGCTGGAGCGGCCACAGGTCTAGCTGATTGACAGGAAAGTGGTCAGTCTTTGTTAGGTGTGTGCGTAAGGGGCTCAGCCCGGTTCGAAGAAGGGAAGAGAGATTCTCTCTCTCTCTCTCTCTCTCTCTCTCTCTCTCTCTCTCTCTCTCTCTCTCTCTCCCCTCTCTCTCTATCAGGTGCCTTAAACTCATTGTCTTGTTTAACCCTCCCAGAGTCCTATGATGGAGCCCAATTAGCTTTACCTTCCAGAAGCAGGGGCAGTGATGGGTCCTGGAACCTGCTGGAGCCTACTCAGTGGGTGAATGGCCAAGCAGTCTGGTCTGACCCTTGGGCTGCATGCCCAGCTTCCTGATACAGGCATGCAGGATGGATGATGAACCTGTCCTTGGTTCACTGGTCTTCACTTTGCTACCAGATGCAGAGAGTCCTAGCTTGCAAGCTACATCATTCCCAAGACTTTTAGCAGAGCTTGGCAACTCTATTTTCTTCTCAGAAATAACACACTTGGGGTTTAAATGCATTGACTGTGCTCCATCAGGGTCCCGTGCCCAGAAATAAGGCTCCATATTCTGCTATGGCCAGGTACAGGCTCACTCCCTTAGTTCATGGACACTGGCTGTTTCTCTTTGTTTCAGCCTCACAGGGCTCCCACAGACCTTGTATACAGCCTGAACAGACACACATTACTGATTATCTGGAAGGACTATCAGAACCTGGAATCTGATTAAATCAGTGTCATCTGCTGAAGTCTCTAGGGTGTCACTGTACCACTGTTCCAGGACTCCAGGCTCACCAGAATACTGTGTGAGCTCAGCGACCAGAGAGCGAGTACGAGCTGTACACAGTCCATTCAAAAGTTTCCCGAATGTGTCTATGAGATACTGAGATGCTAGGCCATGCTAGGAGTGGGCAGCAGTGTAGTCAGACAGCGAGACTAGATGAATAAGGAATGAAAGGATAACATGATGGGACTACTTGCCACGGAGGGCTTCACAGGCTGAAGGTGCAGGTCTCGAGCTGATGATGCCACACCTGGAGGCTCCACTCAGGCTCCAGGGCTCTTGTGATGAGAGAGAGAGCATAGATTTTCTGGTCAATATAGACCTGGACAGGTTCCTCCACTTCTTGTCCAAATACCCCCGAGCACGAAAACCACTAGCGACTTTGAAAAGAATAGCTGAGATTGGACCTCGAGTTTTGGCTGACTCTGTGGGTTTGACTGAGAAACATAGAGGGCTACCCTCTGTCCACTGTACTTGAGTCTATTCTAGCTAGAAAACAGGCATCCCTACCAGGCAAGAGTCACCTTGGACGCCACAAGCAATGTCCTCACCCTGACTGCAATGACTCCTCTATCTCTTCATCTTGTTCTCTGCATGGCCAGGTGGCCCATGGCTAGAGGAAGGCCATGTTCTGCCTGGCCATTACTTTGACAAGGCAATCTCCCATCAACATACCTACAGGACAACTCAGTGATGCCAGTCTCTCACTGAGACTCTCTTTCCAGATGAGTCTAGGCTATGTCAAGTTGACAAAAGCAAGTATCACACCAAGGAAGAATAAGCTAAATAACACAGGGCAATAAAGGGATTTTGCAGGGCCCAGCCTAGATCAGTGTGGCTGGAACTCAGACTGGACCACAGAGAACCATGGTTCAGGAGAACTGGACAGTAATACAGGGTCCTAGCTACTGTCCTGTACCAGGTCCCAGTTCAGTGTCTGGCTCACAGTAGCATGAACATCTGTAAAATAAGCAATGAGTAGGGGGAAAATGACCACAAATATCAACAACAAAAAATATGAACAGTTTTTAATCTAATGATTACATAGAGCAAGGATCAGGTATTGGTCTAAGTCAGTAATGCAAACTGAATGAACAAAAATCAGAAGTAATTGCAACAATGACATATTGAAGTATAAAGAATTTCAAACCTTATACAAGACAGAGTAAAATAAATGTCTTTGTTCTTGACTTAAACAGGAAAAAAAATGTACATTGAAGTAGACACTTAAAAGTAGTAAAGGTATTTATGGGCATAGGTTTTTTTTTAAAAAAAAAATACCATAGTGTACATCACATGAAATGGAAAAGGAAGTTGCAAGAAACAAGTAGAAAGCATGGCAGAGCAAGGGAGAGATGGAGGTCAGAGACCTTGGCAGTGATAACACATGTGGGGGTTTAAGCCCTACTCCATGAGAGCAAAGTCTTCTGGTGGGAATCCAAAACAGACACAAAAGGAGATCTAAATGGAGACAGTACAGGCGAGAGGGGCAAGCTCCCTGAGCAGAAAGGAGGGGCTGATTTTACTAGTCAGGCAATACAGACCTCGACTCGGGGAGCTCGAAAGGAGAGGCGAAAGTCACCAAGATTACAAAACACAACTGTGGAAAGAGAGAGTCGGTCACTGTCACGTGTTGATCAGCATAATCCTTGTTTTCACGAATTCGTATTTCAAAGATCAGGTAGAGACATGAACAAACACTTTATCAGTGGGTTCTGGGATGGCTCAGTAGGTAAAGAGCTTGCCATGTAAGCATGAGGCCTTGAGTGTGAATCCCCAGGATCTGTATACAACCAGACCCATGCATCCATAATTCCAGTGCTCCTGCAGAGAGGTGGGAGGTTGAAACAAGAGAATTCCCAGTGTCCTGCCAGGCGTGGTGGACGCTGCAGCAGACAAGAAGCCCTGTCTCAAACCAGACAGAAGGTGAAGATTGATACTCAAGGTTGTCCTCTGACTTTCCCGCATGTACCATGGGAAGCTGGTACCTAAACTCACATATACAAATATATTCATACACATATGCATGTACATGCACACACATGTGTGCACACACGTGCACACATACACAAAATCAGTGGGAAAATCCTATGAGTCCCAGTATTCTATGATAGATGGAAGCTAAGTGGCCGTATTAGTTGCATGTGGCTACTATGACATAATATAACAAGTTTCATGCTTCAAAGAACACATAGGCATTTTCTCAGGGGCTGGACATCAGAAGCTGTGCTCTGTTTCCCTGAGCCAGAATCCAGGTCCCCACAAAGTCAGGCCCCTTGGAATCTCTGGACAGAGCTCTCTGCCTTGTCTTCCCATACCCAGGGCTGCAGTCCTCGCTGACTTAGCTGTGACCACTTTCTCCACCAGCCTGCAGCACGGTGTCCTCTGCCTCATGTTATGGTGAGTCTTATGGTGAGTCTTAACCCTCCTCCCTTGTAGGAGGCCCCAGTGACTGTCATTCAGAGTCACCTCCCCACCTCCGTATCTCTCAATGCAATTGAGAAGTCTCTTTTTCTGTATAAAGTAATAATAAATGAATAAAGTCTTTAGGAATCAGGACCTAGGTATCTTTGGGGGCGTTATTCAGTCTACATCGTGACAATGAACACTCACAGAGATCAAACTTGCCTGTTGGGACTAATTATTTTCGGGTGTGTGGGGAACATTTATAAAATTTGTGTAAATTTGGTTTTATGCTCCCCAATAAAAATTGTTATTTGCCCAAACAATATTCTCAAATTCAAAATTATAGCAAGCACTCAGAAAAAATAACCCAATTACTTGGATATAACAAATAGAACGGAAGCATTCTGCAATTGTTTGCAAGACTTCAAAGTTATTCCAGATTACCAGAACATCGTAAAGAAGGAGGATGCTACCAAGTGAATGTCACAGATTTCTGGAGAGATAGATTTTTAACCCCAATTCTGTCATTACCAAATTAAAAAAAGAAAAGATTATATAGCAGGGCACTAAAAAAAATAACATTGATGAGAGAGGAATAAGTAAATAAGATGCTAAGGTTAGGAAATGAACAGTAACGTGGTTGATTTGTAAAGGAATAAACATCTCTGCCAAGAGTAGCAAGAAGAGAGAAATACAGTGGGAAGACAGGCATGGGAGACAAGGCTCTCCATCACTGACATTATACAATGCTGTGTTAGGGGCTCTGGATGACGGGCATGGGAGACAAATCTCGCTATCTCCGACATTATACAATGCTGTGTTAGGGCCTCTGGATGGCAGACATGGGAGACAAGGTTTTCCATCACTGACTTTATACAATGCTGTGTTAGGGCCTCTGGATGGCAGACATGAGAGACAAGGTTCTCCATCACTGAAATTATACAATGCTGTGTTAGGGCCTCTGGATGGCAGACATGGGAGACAAGGTTCTCCATCACCAACATTATGCAATGCTGGGTTGGGGAGAGTTCAGCATTCTCGACTTGCTTCTCTGCTGCTGTGATAAACACTATAACCAGAAGCAACCTGGAGTGGAAAGAGCTAAGACTTACAGCTTATGATCTATCATGAAGGAAGTCAGGGGGCAGGAACTCAAGGCAGAACCTGAAGCAGGGACTATGCAGGCACATTGCTCACAGACTTGCTCTCTATGGCTTGCTCAGTGTGCTTTCTTATACCACCAGGGACCACCTCTTCAGGGGTAGTCCTGGCCAAGGTGGACGAGGCAGGCCCACATCAATCACTAATCGAGACAATAGCCCACAGACTTGCGTAGAGGCCAATCTGACAGGGACAATTTTTCATTTGAGATTCATTCTTCCCAAGTGACTTAAGTTTATGTCTAGATGGCAAGAACTAGCCAGCATATCTGGTAAAAAGAAGACGAAAGCATGGTTTATAGACAAGGTGACCACTTATAACTACCACAGAGTGCCCATTAGAGTGCTATTTGGTTTAGTTATAGAATTTAGTGGCTGATGATATAACCGCAGATTAAAAACAGGTCTTTGTGGTTCCTTACATCCATATTAGCACCATAGCAACCACTGCCATTAGTGCCACAACCTCATTGTCATTTTATTACCACCACCATCACCTCCACCATCATCACCTCCACAGCCATCACCTCCATCACCACCCTAGCTACTGTTGTGATTATGGTAATCACTCCCAATATGATGACCATGGGCACCACCACCATCACCGCCATCACAACCATTATTATCACCTCTATGATCATCACTATTCCCATCACCACCATCACCTCCGCCATCATCACTTTCATTATTCTCGCAATCATCATCATCACCTCCACCACCATCAGGACCACCTCTCATTATCACCACCACCATTATTATCACCTTCGCTACCAAAACCACCACCAGATCACTGTCATCACTGTACCATCACAGCCACCGTAAGCTTCACCTACCAGGACTCCTATCGTCACCACTACCATTACCGTCACCATTACGGTTATCGCTACCACCACCGTCATAATCATCATTGCCACCATCCATTACCACACTGACACTCCCACCACCAGCCTAACCATTGACAACACCGTTATCAATTGCCACACCCAACACCACGTGTATCCTTGGTGGGAACCACATTTCCTAGAATTCATTTCTTGTGTGGTTTTGGCTTATGGTTTATCCCTGATGAGTGACATAAGATTGGAGAAGAAAGGCAGTGTTTACCGGGTCAGTGCCTATGGTAAAACTGGAGACAATCAAACCAACCTAGTGAAGCCAGTCACAGAAGGACAACTCCCATGGGCATTTGTTTCTTAGGTTCCGTATAGATACGATGAAATTAGAAATAAGGCTGCTTAGGGCAAGGAGACTAGCAGGAAAGAAAGGGAGGGTGGGGGCGCTGTGTTCACTGTTCAGTATGTACTTCCATGGAAGCCTCCTTGTGGAACATAGTGCCATGGAAATGGGGGTGGGGCACACATCCTACAGATTTTTTTTTTTGTCTTCTCTGCCTCCATCATCACTATGAGGAGAATACTCCCAAGTTGATCCCTGGTCCCAGAGGGAGAATGGGAGACAGGTGGCAGAGTCCCTTCAGAGCCTGAAGTCAAAGGGGCCCCTAGACAACCCATGGACTATGAAGAAAGAGTTGCTTACACTACCCAAACCTGAGACTTGTCATTGTTGGTGACATGGCACTTCTGTGGTCATGGTTGCCTAATAAAAATACACACATTTCAGTTTGCTTTTCTGACCCTCATTTCCCATGATTTCTACTGTTTCTCTTACTGGGAAAAAAAATACCCCTACCTTATTATAACAGTGAGTTGTCTCAAGTACTTTCTGGAAGAAGGTGAAGTCTAAACCTGAATACTAATGATATATTTCAGAGAATGAGACTTTATCTCTTTTTGTCTCCATGAGTGGCTTGGGTCATTTTTAAATGGCATTGCACGACAATTCTCAGTATTAGTTTAGAATGCAGCCATTAAGGAGACTTGGAGAATGAAGAAGTCAAATGAGAATAATGTCAACTCCCTCAGCCATGGAGAAAGGAGGGAGGCAGAGCCAGAAGTCAGGCACTGCATCCCCCAAGGGCAATGCATATTAAAGCTATGCAAATAAGCCAGTGATCAAACAGAGAGCGTCACTAGTGTGTAGATGTGACATTTTTTCCTTTTACTTGAAAGGATCCTATATATAATCACAGTGTGTGTGTGTGTGTGTGTGTGTGTGTGTGTGTGTGTGTGCGTGCGTGCGTGTGCATGCAGGCACAAGCACACATCGAGAATTTTCTTCTGCTTCCTTCTTCTGATCCCTTATTGTCTTAAGATCTACTGCAGCTAAATATCTTGAAGGAGGAAGTTTCAAAGTCACAATGCAATGAAATCTCAGTAGAATTACATTATAAATCATTACAATTATTTTCTTCCTTAAGGCCAGAGTGCTAATATGCTTTAGAATACTTTTTATGTACCATCCTTCATCCTCCAAATCTACCGTTTTACAGCCATCTGTAAATGGAACCGGGACGCTTCTAATGCTCAGTGACCTGGGAACACGGTACCAATTGACAACGGTACAAGGAGGGGACCAATCAGCACCCATGCGGAGCCATAGGGAAATCAGCTGACACGGGAAAGGCCTAGAAGACAGGGAAATGACGCTTTTGTTGGGTTTTGCCCACATTCCGCAGGCACACAGCCGGCCTCGATGATGTATTCTCTCAAGCATCTCTACAGCGTATGCCGCGATGTCATGAGTACCGCTGTGAAATGCCTCATTAATTCTCTGCCCATTTTGCTGCCTGGAAGCTGACGGTGATAATTAACCAGACAATGTGGGGAAATAACCGAGGTCTCTTAGCCCCTGGAGTGGGCAGACTTTCTAATTGTCTCTGGTCCATCAGACATTTCCTTCTCTTTTATCAAGGTAACTCTGTTCCCATAATTTATCTAAATTCTGGGCTGCAATCGTACCAGCCAGTGTGGGAGCATTTGTGTCTCATCCCAAACTCTTTGTTCCTTGGGATACGTGCAATGGGGTAGGCTTTTTCTTTTCCCTTTTTTTAAAAAATTTCGGACAGGGTTAAGGCAGGATGATTAAGAAGGATGAGAAGTGTCCAGTATTTGAAGAGTCAGATAAGAGTACTTGAGATAATGTGGGGCTGAGAGTAGAAATTCTAGAATGTCACCAGTTGACCCACTGTATAAGCCTTGAAAGAAGAAATGACATTAAACACAAGTGACAACCCATCCTGCTGGGTGACTAGAGGGGCCGGAGGACTAGATCTGGAGTTCCTGAGCTGCACTTCTATGGGCCAAGGACCTCTTCCTTCTGTCTTAGTCTCTTACGGCTCATGAGGCCAGGCACCAATGATGTAAAAAGGGTGGCTAGACCCCTCCTTGCCCAGCCAGATAGCGAGGTGGTCATGTCCAACAGGCAAAAATGTCTGCATCACGGGACTATGAAAGAAGACAGGATTCAGGCTATCCGAGGAACAAATGCACTCGGCAAGCCAGGTCCATAGTAGGGGGCATACACCTGGAATCCCAGCACCGGGGAGGTAGAGGCTGTGGAGTAAAGAGCCGTTCATTTACCCACTTCACCTTCAATGCATCTGGTTAGTGACATGCTTGCCATGTTCCATGATGGCTGTGGATGAGTTTGGGATCCATGTGTCCCCTTCCCCTAAAGGACAAAGTGCTGCTCCTAAACGGCCAAGAGTATCCCTAGCACCAGAAGGCTGCTGCCTGCCACTGGGAGAATGGCCTATAGGCAGAAGGGATACTCTGTTCTAACTCCCAGTCCTCATTTCCTTTACTTTTCTCTTTCACTTGGAAACTGGGCAGGTTTCTGTGGGGGCTGAACTAAACTGCTTCCTTCTGTCTTTCTCTCCTGCTCCTCACAAGGCCAAGGATGTGAAAGTGTATCTAGATGATCTCCATAAACACACACACACACACACACACGTGCATGCGCATGCACACACATACACACACACACGCTCTATGTGTGTGCAGGAGGGGCACCATGGCAATGGCAGGTGCTCACAGAACTAACACTTTGAGATTGATGAACCCGGGAGACTCACACGGATTCATGGGACCCCTGGGGAAGGAATGGGTCCCTTCGAGCACCCAAATAATCAGTTGCATGGTTCTAGACAAGCCTCCTTCATCTTGGGGAGGCAACAGCTATCAGTGATCTGTCACTGGAAATCCTGTCCCCACAGGATCCTAAAGCCACTGTTTTTTTTTTTTTAGTTAACTTGTTTGCATACAAGTCCAAGATTGGTTTTGCTGGTGATTTATTTCATTTTATCTTCGCCTGCATGCCTGTCCATGTATACCTGGTTTTCACAGAAACCAGAAGAGGGCATCAGTTGCCTGGAGCTGGATTACAGACAGTTGTCCACCGTTGTGGGGCACTGGAAATAGAGCCTGGATCCTCTAAAAGAACACCCAGAGCTCTTAACCACAGAGCCATCTCTCTAGCCCCAAGTCCAGGCTTTTGTAAAGGCCTCCAGTATTTCTTCCTTCAGGATAAGGGTGGGATCTGGAGGATGCACTCAATCCCTTTCTTTCTCAGCATGGTTTTCTTTGCAGCTGTGGCTGGTGGCTCCATGGAAGAATGTAACATTGTTAGTC
Source organism: Alexandromys fortis (assembly GCF_014885135.2). Classification (NCBI taxonomy): domain Eukaryota; kingdom Metazoa; phylum Chordata; class Mammalia; order Rodentia; family Cricetidae; genus Alexandromys; species Alexandromys fortis. The sequence goes on from NW_026068020.1 coordinate 3,870,113, forward strand.
TAGCTTCCTCTCTTTCTCCTTGGGAACTGGGGTCCCCTCTTCTTTCCCTCACCTCCACCATTCTCTTAGAGCCAGAGAGACACCGCTCCAAGTGAGGGGAGGGGAGACCAAAGCATCTGCAGTCCTACAGGGAGCAAATGTTCTGGGTCTAGTCTGATGTCACTGTGCTTCACAGTATGTTCTAAATAAGTTGGTAGACTTATTGGGTAATGCCACTATATCTCACAATAAGAACACATGCCCTTAATCTCAGTAATTGGGAGGCAGAATCAGGTGTATCTCTGTGAGTTCAGGGCCAGCCTGGTGTATAGAGTAAGTTTCAGGACTGCTATGGTTATTACACAGAGAAACCCTGTCTTGAAAAACCAAAAAGGAAAAAGAAAGAAAGAAAGAAAGAAAGAAAGAAAGAAAGAAAGAAAGAAAGAAAGAGAGTAAGAGGGAACAAGCAGGAGAAGATACATGTGAGGATCTTGTGAAAATGAGGAAGGATTTGTGTATAATAAAGGGTTTTCTAAATTAAGGTGTCTGGATTGCTTCCAGAACAAGAAAGATAAAGATCAAAGGCCTAAGTCAGTCACAGACAGTCAGAGTAAGTAATATAAGGCATATTAGAGATGATACATGTATGATGGTTTAAGGTTATCAATATTTCTAAGGTCAAAGTTCTTTCAACCTTCTATTTAAATCAATGGTTTTCCCTTAAGTTATTGATCTACTCTTAACATTTGCCAGGACTAATTTAAAAAGCAAAGAATATATGTCTAACCAAAGTAAGTACTTGGGAATCTGAATCTTAACACATAAAGATTTGTTCAGCTTTTACCTAGTTTTCATCTGAATGTTACATAGAAGTTAGAAGTGCCAGAATGGTATAACTTCCCCTCTCTGTGTTAAATAATCATACTCGGTGCCCTATATTTGTTTGGACAGAAGTGTTAAGAGGATCAATATTTTGTCCCTTGCTCTCCAAGATCAGCTTTGTCCCAGAGGACTTTGGTGCATCCCTCAAAATGCACCCCCCCCCCCGGCTCTTCAGAGTCCCATGTTCTCTTGATCAAAGAGACCACAGGAACCCAGAAGTTAGGCTATATCCAGTGTACATTCTGCAAAGAGGAGTGTGAAAGCAAAGGGACATTTCCCTGGACTTCCAAAGGATAGAACATGGTGGGCCAGACCCTGACTTGTCGTGGCAGATGGCACAAATGGTAACAGAAAGATTAAAGGAGCTATGAGATTCTCGCAATCCTGAGGACCTGTGATGGTTTCAATGAGAATGCCCTTTGCAGGTTCATATAGTTGAATACTTAGTTCCCAGTTGGTGGAACTGTTTGGTAAGGATTAGGAGGTGTGGCCTTGGTGGGAGAGGCATGTCACAAGAGGTGGGCTTGAAGTGTCAAAGGCTCCATGCCATTTCCAGTGTGCTCTGATTCCTGTTTAGCTCAGGATGTGAGGGCTCAACTGCTGCGCTAGCGCCATGCCTGCCTGCCTGCCACCATGCCACAGCAGTGATGGACTCTATTGTCTCTGGAACTATAAGCCCCCCCAAATGCCTGATTGTGATGTTGTATCATGGCATTGGAAAAACAACTAAAACAGGGCCAGGCCCTTAAATGGTTTGACAGTTTTCAGAGATGGTTCATTTCGACCATGCGAATGTTCTTAAATACCCCACAGGAAAGTGTAACTTAAGAGAACACAGTTGGTATTTTCTTTAATCTAAGGTATCCCCCTCCCCAGCATTGGACAACTATTTCTCACTCATGATTTTCTCCCCGATAAAAACATTGCTCAAATATGGAGCATCATGGCTTTGGCTTAATTTCAACACTGCACTGCTTATGCAAGACCTGTGACAGAGAGAAAGCCAGGCCCACTATTGCTCTAACCTGGAAATCAAAATCTGATTAACCATCTTTTCTGTATTTTCCCTCTCTCCAGTCCACCTGAGAGGTACCCTATATTGTGATCCTAGCCACTCCAGCAGTGATGAAAGTGTCAGGAAGCAACCCTAGGCCTAGAGAATGATATACCATAGCTGTGCTTTTGGTTTGGAAGGAGTAAGTTTACTAAGTACACAGCAAGGAAAAGAAAAAAATACGTAGCAAGGAGTAGAGAGAGAATAAAACATCACCATCACATTGATAGTGGCAACCGTTCTGCAGAAATGTGCTGAGGAAGCCCTGCTAAAGATGTTAGGCTGGAGTAAGATGGATCAAGCAGAAGGTCACTCTGTCCTACCTATGCATGGGCTTTTCACTGGCTGTCATTACACAGGTATCTTTATGTCATGGGATAATCAGTAGTGGCTTCTGTTGTAATTGGTTCACCTTTCAGCTGTTCTCAAACACACGCTGCTGTCTTTACCTCCAGGATTGCTTGTTCTCTCCCCCCCCCCCCGCCCTCTTGTTACACAGTCAGGATGAGCAGCCTGACCCAGATCGGGAGTGGGGGTTGGGGGGTAGGTGGATGCTTTAGAGAAATATGCTTGGCTCTGAAGTGAGGGGGGGGCTAAATCCCACCTCCAGAATTGACACGGGACAACTCAATAATGTAATGTCTGCACAAAAGGCGTTTGCTCTTCTGTAAAGATCAAGATAGCAAACAGTTGCTTTTTTTTTTTCCTCCTGAAAATCAGTGAAAGAGAAGAAATCCAGGCACACTGGACAGAAGACTTGCTCTTGAGTCCAGTGATGACCAACTGGTCCCAAAGCACCTGTGTTGCTTACAGCATGCCTGCATTAGTCAAGTCAAGCTGCCATTGCCCGTCATGCTGTGCCTTGCAGTGGGAACAGGGGCTGACAAGAGACGGAGGGCAGTGTTACCAGGTTTTAAAGTGTCACACTATGGTAGCTTCAAATTTTGTAAGGTCATAGACACATGGCAGCCAGCACCTATAATCAAGGAGAATTAAGACAATGGGAATATCTACCTTTACCAGGGTCTAACTTGAGGTCCCCTCCCTCCCCCAGTAAGATGTGTGGTGATGCATTGATTGAAAGCCTGTACCACAACCTATTAATATGTGCCTGCAAGTGAAAGCAGGCAACCCGAAAAACTTAATGAGTGCAGCCCTCCTATAAAAAGATAATATTATGATTGGTCTTTCCCTCTGGAGGCCACTTTTTAGCCTCCTAGTTTAAATTTAGAAAAGGCTAGAGAGTAGAAAATATCAGGTATTTTTTTCTTTCAAGGTTTGTGGGTCAAATGAATTGTGGATGGTTTCTATCCAAAGGATCAACAGAACCATTCCTGGTTTCTCCGTCTCCATATCAAGCTGTTCCCTGACAACCCTTCACATTCCCCACACCGGTGTCCCCAGCTCAGAGGCACACCTTGTCACCTTTTACATGTGTCACTCTTTAAAACAAACCTCAGGTTCCACCCACCCTCCAGAGAGTTCCACAAAGTGGTAGGGGCAAGGGAGGCACTGGAAGGTGCAACTGTAGATAGAGACTGAAGGTGCAACTGTAGATAGAGACTTCACCAACGTCTTCTAGAAGATGCTCTGCAAGTGTCTTCATTCCCTTTTGTTGTTTGATAAGACACCATGACCAAAAACAAATAGAAGAAAGGAAGGTGCAACTGTAGATAGAGACTTCACCAACGTCTTCTAGAAGATGCTCTGCAAGTGTCTTCATTCCCTTTTGTTGTTTGATAAGACACCATGACCAAAAACAAATAGAAGAAAGGGTTTATTTTGGTTTATGTAATAGAAGAGGCATGAAGAACAGCGATAGGGGTGGGATATGGCAGTAGGTAGCTGGAGCAGGAAGCTGGGAGATCACATCTACCACAGAGGAGAAGCTGAGAGAGTCAACTGGAGAAGGGTTGAGGCCCTAAGTCCTCAGAACCTGCCCCTACTGAAGTCCTTCCTCAAGGAGGCTCTACCTTTCTGCAGGTCCCAGGACCTCTGCAAACAGGGACCAAGTGTTCAAATACCTGAGCTCACGGGGTCGTTTCTCATCCAAACCACCACAGCAAGCGTGGGGGAAGATGAAAAGGTATTGACTACTCAGGAAAAAAAAAATAACCTAATAATTCAGAAACTGCTGACGGAGCAGGCATGCAAGGCTGTGTATCAGAGTACCTGAGATCTTATTCCAGTTGTGTCATTACTTGCGGGCAAATCTCTGGGCCTCAGTATTGTTGCATGGTGGGATATATAGTTAGAAATCCATGACTAAGTGCACAGCAGAAAGTTCCATGTCGTCAGAGGGCTGAGCTTGGAGGACGCTGTCTGATGATCTACCAATGGCTTGCACTGTGAGGAAGTTCCCACGGAGTCCCTGTTTCCTCCTGTTTCCCTTATCAGCAGTTCTTCAAAGGGCATCCTCGGCAGAAAGGATCTGGGAACGGGCCAGAGCACTAGACATAATGGTTCTGTATTAACGTTTAGCAAGTGCTACCTTCTGCCAGGCATCTCCACCATTCTGGGCTGAGCCCGCCAGCAGTCTGCATGTTGCCACAACTCCACAGCTAAAGTGCTCTGAAATCTCTGCTCTGCCCTGGATCCTACAGCAACCACCTGGCAGGAATGAAATTACTCTAAGACGACACAAGTAACCCCATCCCTTGCTCTGAAATCTCTGCTCTGCCCTGGATCCTACAGCAACCACCTGACAGGAATGAAATTACTCTAAGACGACACAGGTAACCCCATCCCTTGCTCTGAAATCTCTGCTCTGCCCTGGATCCTACAGCAACTTCCCCGGGAGGGAATGCAGATACTCTAAGACGACATGTGTATTCTTTGGCTACCAGATTCTTGAGACAGTGGACTCCCTCAAATCAAAATTTCCCGGGAACCCCATGCTGATGAAAGGGAAAGGCTGGGAGCTCGGGCCTAGCCTGGGAAGTTACTTACCTCCGGTCTCCTAGCAATGGATTTTATGTAGTTCTGTCTACTTGTCAGACCACCAGTGACGGGTGGGACCACATCTTGCTCAGGACCCCTTTCTCTTTAAACCTGACTATCATGTCAGAACCCTGAAGATGAACTTGGAGCATCACTAGGCCTCTTCTTCCCAGCCTGGGCACATTGAATGAATATTTTCTGCTTTTCAACATTAACTGTGTCTTTAACCAGCCTGTTGGGGACCGGCGATGAAGCCTACCTTCTTAAGGTTTCCAGGCCCAGGCTCTGTCCCTAAGAACTCTTGTTCAGAAGGAAATAGGATGCTGGCCGGGTGGGGGTACTCTGGGAGGCTGTGACTCCAAGGGGGGCATTTTTCTCTAACACCTCTGGCAACTCACACATAGTATCCCTAGTCTACTCGGGGCCCTCCTACGCCAGGAAGACAGAAGGGAAGTGAATTAGCTGTGTGGCCCATTCGGAGCCATCAGCGAGAAACGCTCATCAACGGAGGCTTTTCTCCCCAGAGTTGCTTTCAGGCTGCTGTCCTTTGTTCGGGAATTGCTTTGTTTCCATTTTATTTGAGACCCAAAGCCATTAAGCCTCACGGTCCCTGCTTTGCATGGGCATTCAGACGGAGACTGCAGATGGCTGGACAGAAGGGGCCTTGTGCTCTCAGCTGAATTTGCCCCCGAAGCATCCTCTGATGTATAGCATCTTTCACTAACGTTTGCTTTTCAAAGCCGTCTTCCCTGCACAGAGGGTCTTTCTATACAGACGACACGAATCCTGCCTCCACTTTCCTTCACTGTGAGGCTGTTTGTTTCGCGCCTTCCACAGAAACACACCCCTCCATTCTTACTTCAGCAGAGGCAGCGCAGGCTATAGACTCTCTGACAAAAAGATTGTCTCCTCTGGGGTCCTCCCTGCTGATCACACTGGCTCTCTCCTTGCCCCTCCTCCCACCTCATTTAATGTCTTTTCTCTGTAAAGTAAAGAGACTGAGTTAGATCATCTCCAGGTTCCTCTTCTGTTCTCTAAGATGCCAATGTCTGGAGTTGAAATGCAAGGCCTGCCTACCTAGCCGCCAGCTGCCATCACTCCCTACCCACCCTGGTGCTTTCAGTGTTCAGATTCCTGCCGCCCCTCCCCCTCCCAGACTCACCGAGCAGACTCTGGGGGTGGGGGAGGTGCAGTCTGGAAAGTTTGTCTCCCTAGCAAGTGTGCCAGGTGTTTCAGACACGCAGACCTGGGAACAACTGAATGTAGCAACTTGCTTCTGCTTGCAGGGGTAAGCTGTCCGTTCAGAATGGGGGGAGGCACCTGCTTCCTCTGCTGCCCAAGTAGCCCGGGCTCTGTGTTTGTGGCAGGACACAGGTGTGCGGGATTTGACACAAGGAGAAAGCACTGCAGATGGCTTGGAAAATGATGTCTGGCAACAATTGGGGCGGCTCCTCCTCCCCGGAGCTATTAGCCAGGGTTTCATACAGTGCAAACCAAGCACAAACTTAGCTTCGTTTGACACTGGCAGTGAACATTATGACAGCCACATACGGTAATGGCCTCTTTCTGAAGACTCCATCCTTCACTCAGTCTCCCTGCAGGATGCCAAAGCCCAGGATTAGTTAGTGTTACTGTCTGGGGACGGGAAGGCGGAATTCCTCCTCATTCACTCGGTCATCACCTGTGAACACACGTGAACACATCATCAGGATAGGGATGAGCTCTTCTCACTGTTCTGAGAACTGATGGAGGGAGGACCAGTGCTCATCCTACTGTGGGATATTGAAGGAAGCTGTTCTCTGCTTCTCTTTCTCAGTGCTGTTTCAAACTCTAGTCATGAGGTTCTCCTAACTCAGTCCGATTGATGGAGGATGCCCTGGCACTCTTCAGGATAGAGAAAAGACCATCATAAGGGGTTTGCCAGCCACCTGACCCTGGGATGAGACAGGGATCAGTGAAGAGCTATGAGGTGTAGGGAAGGTGTATTCTCTTCTCACAAATTGTGCAGAGGCCCTGGTCTTTATCTTTAGAGAACTCCGCTATTCACACACACGGGGATGCACACAGGACCACCTCAGTGTGGGCTGTGCTGCGTTCTGATACGTGCAGTGTCACTCTGGGGTTTCCTAGGGAACGTCTAGGGGGCGTGTCTCTGAGCAGCATCCCCGGGATGAGGGATGAATGCTGCGGGAGCCGTGCAGCATGCTTGCTTTGTTTCCCAGCAATGTCTAGCTGCTGGTGTGGATTTGTTTTGTTTTTCTGTCCCCGTGAGTAATGCTAGGGCATGGTGAGGAACGGCAATGTAACAATTTGGGTGAGATAAACTAATTGACATGCAGAGCTCCTATGAAGCCTCTCCAAAGAGTCTTAGCCTGGGAAAAGAGCCTGGAAGGGATGGTAGCTTGTCTCCATGAGAACCTTTATCTTGCTTCACTTTTGCTGACAAAAACAGGCAAGGCACCGTCGAGTCACCAGGAGATCCATCATGGCTTTAATTCAGACCCCCTGGGTGTCTTCTCTAACAACCCCCTCCAAGGCAGGCTGCAAGCTGAGGATGTAGGGAGAGCTCAGGAACCCCAAGACCACTGCTAAGCCTGCTGAGCCTACAGTGGTCTCAAGGCTGAGAAGAGGGCTCAGGGTTGAGACCAGGTGGGGCATGGTGCACTAGCCTTTTCTCAAAAGATTAGGCCAGGAAGGTCTGTCATCACGAGGCTGGAGGTCTAATTCCACCTCCATCATGTTGGCAAAGGAAGCTCATATATAAATTTATAATTTTAGCCAGAGGGGACAAAAGGTGCTTGGAGAATCCGGGGGAAAGGTGGAACACTAGCTGAGCTAGAGAGATACAGAGAGAGGCGGGTGGGGACAGAGAGAATGTATTTCCTATTGGCCTTTACTTTATCAGCTTTGGGGCCAAAGTTCTCTCATTCCTTTCCCCAGTATCACCTATATGCAGAGAGCACTGATGAGGAGGAGGGGAAAGAGAATGTTCTGGTTGCAATCTTTGCTCCTGTTCTCTGGAGAGCCAGGGATGAGGCAGGAACATGGCTTTACTTCTTATCCTGAGAAGAGGAGCGTGAAGGAGGAGTTTTTGGGAGACCTCTCATGCCTATGAGCAGCTCCTCACAGTTCTGACTTTACGCCTGTTTCCCCAAAGGACCCATGGCTGCTCTTAATTGTTCTGAAGAGAGAATTCCAGTCAGCCAGCACGTCCTTCCTGCACTGCTGAGCCTCTTTTCTGCCCAGGTAGAGGGATGCCTTCTTGTAGATCCTCAGGGACCCTGCAAAGGGACCCCAACAAAGTGACCCCAGCACACAAGAGTGTAAGGTGTATAGGACAATTCTGCACAGTTCAAAAGGACACAACCTGCCGCTGTGGTATAAAACATCATTTCCCCATGTCCTCCTAAAGTAAATCAGCACTGAGTTACCTTTTCCCCTGCAGCCTCTGTTTTCTGTCTTCCGTCAATGAAGCTATCGGGTTTCTGGGAGCCTCGAGGCTGGGTGTTTCGACCTCTCACTTCCCCAAACATCTAGAAGACCAGGGCACACAAGAAAGGCTCTGGGTTGGCGCCACATCCACCAAATCTTGCTCACAAAGCTTCCGCTTAGTTACTTAATAGGCCACTGCTTCTAGACTGCCATAGATCCCGTGGCCGGGGAATAACTGTACGCTTGGATCCTGTTACAGCCTGGGAACAGCTCCTGGCCTCTCTGCTGGGAGATCCCGTTCTTTGGCTTAAGAGAAGGTAAATGTTTCCTGCCCTGTCAACAGTAAAGTTTCATGCTGACTGAGGAGTCTCTTGCTATTCCATTGTAGGAAGGCAGAACACAAGGTTATAATGCCAGTAAATTTTACTAACAAACACCAACCATATTTGGTCATGGATTAGCGCATAAGGGGAAATCCTAAGACTAAGACCCTTCCTGGGGGCTTCCCTGCTTTGTCAGGCTTTCTCCTTTGGAGCTGGGCCTTCATACATGACCTTGATTGGTAGGTTTAGGAAAAGGTATGACCCAAGCAAGCCTGGCCACGTGAGTTTTCCTCTGGGAATGTTTTAAAAGGGACACGTGAGAAAGCTGTTTGCTGTTTGGTGTTGGAAGGAGGCCGCATGACCCTCGGGCTGTCTCCAGAAGTTCTGCTGAGTCATGAGAGTGGCTAAAGAAATGGGGCAGGCACACGGAGCACAGTGACAGTCAGATGGAGGGCAGCGCTCGAGGACAGTCTGTTGCCTGCTTGCGGTCGCTGCTGTGTTTACTAGTGGGTCTTGTTTCCTTGCTTGGCTCCTGAATGCGTCTGTGGAGTCTGTCCGAGATGACGGGAATAACAATCTCCATTTCAGTGACATTGGCCAGTTCCTAAGAGAACGGGCTATTGCACAGCTAAGAAAAACCCAGAGACAGATATCGGGCTTCAAGCTGAAAGATCAGAGAAGCAAAGCAGCCAAGCCAACAGAGAAATCTTCAGACTGAAAAGAGAGCAAGTTCCTATCTCATCCTACCCAATATTCCACTCTAGTGCTGGTATTAAAGGCGTCCACTACCACTACCTCTATGGCTAACTGGTGTGGAAAGTGTGTGCTACCACTGTATGACTGACTAGTGTGGCTAGCTTTGCACTCTGACCACCCCAAGCTTTATTTATTAAAACACAAATATCACTATAGTTCCCCTTTTTGTCTAAAATAAAAAAGACTATAACTAATATAAGGCAATAAATACATCAACAATGCCTAGTTCCTTTGCATTTGACACATACAGAAAAAATACTCCATTATTTGTCTTATCTTGGTGAGTCCAAAGTTTTGCACCTAACTTACTTTCTATCATAACTTGCATTACCATCCAAAAGTATCTTTTGATATCTCTCAACCTTATACACTTTACACTTCTTAGTAAATTTCTTTTCTGAGCCTCATAAACAAGGAACGCTATAACAAACTATCTAGTTTTCAGCTTCCTCAGAGACCCGAGGAGGAAATAATATTACCTGAGTAAGCAGGAAGTGCAAGCAGCGACTTCCAAAAAAGGTGAGAAATGACAGAAACAGCTGGCTGCCTGGACAGTCACTCAAAGGTCCCCTGCAGCACTGGGGCAGCCATCTTCAGACTAAAGGCCTAGAATATTCAACAGACTTTTCCATGAAGCAGGATGTTTGAAGGACTGTCTGTCTTGTCTTGACAAGATTTGGCAGTCACTCTCTTTTGTGTCCTGCTTGTCCAATTAGGACAGCATATTGTCAAGAGTTGAGGCAAGGGCATTTTCTTCCCCAGTGGCTTACTTTTGCCACAAAGAAAGCAAACTCGATGTAGAGTTTCTTCAATGCCCATTGACTTCTCTGAAGTAGATTGGTGTTGCCAGAAGCAGACATGTCTCATTGTCATAAAAAAAACCTATGTTATTAAAACATCTTAAATGCAATATTCTGTGATCTCTGAAGTACTTGAAGATGAACTATCTATCTAAAATAAATCTCTGTTTCAACTTAAAAACATGCCTAATGTTGACTACAAGTTCGATTGTAATTGGTGACAAATTACTAACCTGCATTTCCTTATTATCCTAAACAGTTGGTAATAACAACTTTTAAGAACTAGATATTTGCATTAAGTTGTTAAATGATCTGTATAGGTATAATATCTTGAGCAAGATTAAAAATGTTTGTATAGCGTGTTTTGACAAAATTTAATCTTAAACCTGTATCAATATACAGAATTTGTATACAATATACAAAAGTCTAATTCAATGTAAAAAATTTAAAACTAGTAGTTGTTTCTCAAAAGTGATTCAATAATCTACCTTTTTATCTTATTGTATCTATATCTTCCCTTTTTTTCTTTTCAGAGAGGATTCAATAATCTACCCTTTTATTCTATTATATCTGTATCCCCCTTTTTTCTTTTTAAAACAAGAACTCTGAATCCAATCTCCTTTGTTCAACTTCCCTCCTGACTGTAACCAATAACAACTACAAACAACCCCCCTAAACAATGAAAAATATTCAAAGCCCAATGAAAGACCAAAACACACCCACCATACCTCTTAGGAATGTGGGTGTTGTATTCTTAAATTTACTTCCTGTTGTCTGGGCCCATGACAGCATCTTTAGGGGATCCTGAAAAGAAAAATTTGTGTTAATTGTCAACTCCTGGGAGTCATAACTTTACTACTTCTTGTCCAGTCTCTGTGTAATGGGAAACTGCGGGGCTTGTCTCAAGTCCTGTCTAGAGTAGTCTGTGAGGCTGGAACATCTCAGCTAGCCACCTTGAAATTATTCTGAACAGTCTGCAGTCCAAAGCTGATCTTTAGGTGATGTTTTCAGCTTCGTGGTGTTATCATAGTCCTGGAGGAATCGTTGTTGTGGGGCCCCATCCTCCTTTTGGAGACTTCAAAGATCAGTTAGGCGTGCTCATGGTTCACTGCAGAAAACTGATTGATAGACTCTCAAACCCGAAATCATAAACAGGAAGGTAGATGAAACCTTTTTATAAAATTAGTTAGTTCTCTATATGACCATTAATACCATGACAGAAAGCTTAAAATATATATATTAATATAAATTTTAAGATATTATATATACCTTAAGAAAAGCTGTTAAAGAGTCAATATAAAGCCAACAGATAATGAGATGAGTGGTAATAAAATAGTATTTTATTAAGTATTTGTTCTGTTTCTGTCCCATATCAGTGGCTTTTCTGACATGAGACAGAGATTTTTGATTTTGCTTCAGTAAGCATGCTTGGGTTTAGAGGAGAGAACCACACTCCAACTCCAAAGCCAGCTTTAATCTTTAATTAGACAGGGACTGCAAAAAAGACCGTTTGCATTACATGTCAGTAGAGAACAGCAGAAACAAACATTTGGGGAGATTTATGAAATTTTATACTATTGGAAATGTGATATACCAATAGGCCAATTCACTCTTTTGGGGGGATTTTCTTTTTTTTTTTAATAGGCTCAATGTCCTTTATTTATGGCTAGAAACCAAATATGAGTGAGTACATCCCATGTTCCTCTTTTTGGGTCTGGCTTACCTCACTCAGGATAGTGTTTTCTATTTCCATCCATTTGCCTGCAAACTTCAAGAAGTCCTTGTTTTTTACTGCTGAGTAGTATTCTAATATGTATATATTCCATACTTTCTTCATCCATTCTTCAATTGAAGGGCATCTAGGTTGTTTCCAGGTTCTGGCTATTACAAACAATGCTGCTATGAACATAGTAGAGCATATATTTTTGTTGTATGATAAGGCCTCTCTTGGGTATATTCCCAAGAGTGGTATTGCTGGGTCCAGGGGTAGGTTGATCCCGAATTTTCTGAGAAACCGCCACACTGCTTTCCAGAGTGGTTGCACAAGTTTGCATTCCCACCAGCAATGGATGAGTGTACCCCTTTCTCCACAACCTCTCCAGCAAAGGTTATCATTGGTGTTTTTGATTTTAGCCATTCTGACAGGTGTAAGATGGTATCTTAAAGTTGTCTTGATTTGCATTTCCCTGATCGCTAAGAAGGTTGAGCATGATCTTAGGTGTCTTTTGGCTATTTGAACTTCTTCTGTTGAGAGATCTCTGTTCAGCTCAGTGCCCCATTTTATAATTGGGTTGATTAGCCTTTTACGTCTAGTTTCTTGAGTTCTTTATATATTTTGGAGATCAGACCTTTGTCAGTTGCGGGGTTGGTGAAGATTTTCTCCCAGTCAGTGGGTTGCCTTTCTGTCTTAGCGACAGTGTCCTTTGCTTTACAGAAGCTTCTCAGTCTCAGGAGGTCCCATTTATTCAATGCAGCCCTTACTGTCTGTGCTGCTGAGGTTATACGTAGGAAGTGATCTCCTGTGCCCACTTGTTGTAGAGTACCTCCCACTTTCTCTTCTATCAAGTTCAGTGTGTTCAGACTGATATTGAGGTCTTTAATCCACTTGGACTTGAGTTTTGTGCATGGTGACAAACATGGATCTATTTTCATTCTTTTACAGATTGATATCCAGTTTTGCCAGCACAATTTGTTGAAGATGCTCTCTTTTTTCCACTGTATACTTTTAGCTCCTTTATCGAAAATCAGGTGCTCATAGGTTTGTGGATTAAAGTCAGGGTCTTCTATACGGTTCCATTGGTCGACTTCTCTGTTTTTATGCCAATACCAAGCTGTTTTCAATACTGTAGCTCTGTAATAGAGTTTCAAGTCAGGGATGGTAATGCCTCCAGACGTTCCTTTATTGTATAAGATTGTTTTGGCTATCCTGGGTTTTTTGTTTTTCCATATAAAGTTGATTATTGTCTTCTCCAGATCTGTGAAGAATTTTGATGGCATTTTGATGGGGATTGCATTGAATCTATATATTGCTCTTGGCAGAATTGCCATTTTTACTATGTTGATACTTCCTATCCAAGAACATGGGAGATCTTTCTATCTGGTGTCCTCTTCTATTTCTTTCTTCAAAGTCTTAAAATTCTTGTCAAATAGATCTTTCACTTCCTTGGTCAGGGTTACCCCAAGATATTTTATGCTTTTTGTGGCTATCATGAAAGGGGATTTTCTTTTTTTGGATGATTTGTCCTTTTCTTTCAGATGTCTTATCTCTCCAGTGGTCTTTGGATTTCTTAGCTGGGTGCCTTTATTCTCCTGGAAAGACAGAAACAAAACCCTTCCCCAAGCCTAAATTTTGAGGAGATTCTCTTTTGGCAAGTTATATCTGGCCAAATGAAAAGCATTTGTTAGTTTTATAGGTTACTTTTGATTAAACGACCATGCTGTTTATGAACTATTATCTCTTTTAATTAAGAGGAGTCTCTTGTTCAAATTGAATCTTTATAGATTTTGATAGTATCCATAGCTTTTTTTCTCTCCTGCAGAAACAAAAGCAAAACCCCTTCCCCAATGTAGCATATGACCTGGTTTCCATACTGAAATCAGTATGCCTTTAAAGTAGACTGACTGATTTAATCCCATAGTTTTTTCTACTATTCAATGTTTCTCCACGGCGGTTGTTCCTTTCTCATTAGCATTTAGAAAATTCACAGTTAATAAATCATTTGTAGTCTATTTCTGGGGGTCTTTATCATCCCTTTCTGTTTTTTTTAACATATCCTTTAGAGTTCAATGTGATCTTTTTTATAACTGCCTGACCTGTAGGTATATCTGTAATATGCTTTATAGTATAATAAGCAACAACTGTTTCATTTTCTTAGAGACATATGCTAGAGCATTGTGTGTCTTTATTTGTGCAGGTATACCTCTGATGGCCATAACTTCTAGCAAATGTGTAATTAGCAAATTAGCCTTTTCTGAACTCAAAGCAGTTGCCCATTGAAAACCTAAATAGTATTAAAGGTATGGTGTTCATATTCTGGTTTTCCAAATTCTACAAAATGGAACACATCCACCTGCCAGATTTTATTCCTTTGAGTACACTTTGGGTTACTTCCTGCAGGTAATGGTGTTAGGTTGTGTAAAGAACAAGTAGGCCATTTCTTTATAATTTCCTTGGTTTGTTGCCATGTAACAGAAAAGCCTTTTTTAAAAACCTTTGTTATTGACAAGACTTTTTAAATGAAATTCTAAGGCCTTCAGCACATTTCCAATCAATAATTGATCAATTTCTGAATTCTCTTGTGCCTTGTGCTAGAGGACCTGGCAGACCTGTATGAGATTGGATGTGTGTTATATATATATAGGGTGATTCTTATTCCTGATTGTATCTTGTAACTGAATAAATAATAAAATCAATTCTGTATCATCTGGTATAAATTCAGTGGTTTCAGTATGCAAAACAATTTTTTTCTGCATATTGCGAATTGATAACTATGTTGAGAAGTTTCTTAAAATTCCTTAGTACCATGAAAATAACACATAATTCTGACCTTTGGACAGAATCATAAGGGCTTTGATCCACTTTACTTAAATTTTCTGATATATAACCTGCACTTCCTGATTTATTTGCATCATTATGGAATGTAGGGGCTCCAGTTATTGGTGTTTCCCAAACAATGTGAAGAAGGACTCAGTTCTCTCTTTTTTTTTAAAGATTTATTTATTTATTATATATACAACATTCTGCCTCCATGTATGCCCACATGCCAGAGGAGGGTGCCAGATCTCAGTACAGATGGTTGTGAGCCACCATGTGGTTGCTGGGAATTGAACTCAGGACCTCTGGAAGAGCAGCCAGTGCTCTTAACCGCTGAGCCACCTCTCCAGCCCCCTCAGTTCTCTTGATAAGTTGTATTCTCTTGCTTTGGGGATATTTGTTCTTAATCTCTCTCAAAAAATCACTAAAGTATTTATATTTGAATCAGTTAATAAGATGTCACCTATGTAATGTTAAACTATAGATTCAGGAAATTGCTTACATACCATTTCCAATGGTTGTCATACAAAATATTGGTACAGGGTGGGGCTATTTAACATTCCATGTGGGATAATCTTCCATTGATATCTCTTAGTAGGCTGAGAATTATTATATGTAGGCACTGTGATGGCAATTTTTTCTCTTTTTCCTGTAATTGTATAGTAAAGAAACAATCTTTTAAATTAATAACTATAAGAGGCCATCCTTTAGGTAATAGAGAAGGCAAAGGAATGCCAGACTGTACAGAGTCTACTGGCTGAATCACATTATTAACAGCTCTTAGATCTGTTACCAATTTTCCAGATTTTTTTAAATAACAAATACAGGAGAATTCCAAGGACTGGTTGATTCTTCAATATGCTGAGCATTTAATTGCTCCTGTACCAGCTGTTTTAAAGCCTGCAGTTTCCCTGTTGTTAAAAACCATTGCACAACCTATACAGTTCTGTCTGTCAACCATTTTAAAGGCAGGTATATTGGTGCCTTTGGAAGATCAGCAGCTGTTGTGCCCTGTTCTTGTACAACCTGAATGGTCAGTGACTGTTCTTTATAATACCTTCTAATATTTTTTCCAGAAGCATAAATTAATTTATGGTTTGTTTCTAAGATTGGGGAATGTTAATCTGAATATTCCATTGCTGTTACAAATCATATTCCCACAAATTCATTGCTATGTTAGCAACATATGGCTTTAATTTTTCACTCCGCCATTCTGGCCCTATACAATCAGCCCATCTTGTGCTCCAAGTGGAGTGACCAGGCAGGAACTAATGTTTCTGATAAGAGTACCACAATACTATCAGGAGGACTAGTCTACCAAGTTTTCACAAGTGCCAAAAACTACTGTTTAGGTATACTTAGATGGAGGCTGGGAGGAGGACCGGGTGACTGTCATAAAGTTGAAATGGTACAGACTGCATTATGTCTGAAGCCTTTATTTGTTAGTTTTGTTTACTTTTTCATTGTTATTTTTATTTATGTACATGGGTGGTTGGCCTGTATGTATTTCTGTGTATGCCTACTGTCTGTGAAGGCCAGAGAGGGTGTCAGATGCCCTGGAACTGGAGTTACAGAAGGCTGTGAACTGATATGTAGGTGCTAGGAATTGAACCCAGGTCCTCTGTAAGAGCACCCATCTCTAACCTCAGATCTTAAAAAGGACACTCTTTCGATGAGTTTGTGGCTCAGAGGCCTGGAACTGAGCAAGCCTGTGTACTTGTGTCTCTTGTCTGTTGGGGCTGTTGGCCACAGCTGGTCTATATGGCTTTGCGTGACTGAGGGCAGCATCTGACTCCATGCAGTCCATGCAGAAAACTAAAGTGTTTGCACCATGGTGGCTGACGGCAACTTGGGGGTCTTTTGTTTAAGAGGCTTCTAAGTGAAATGAGTCGGACGTCCCCTTCTGATCATGATTCAGCATGTGACAAATGAAAGCTTAGAGTCTACAGAAGTCACCTCCACCTGCTTACAAAGCCTCCCAACTGCCTATTGTTTACTTAAGTGGGATCTTTGCCTATCTTGCCTGCCAGGTGTTCATCATGAAACCAGTAAGCAAGGAGGAGAGATTTGCTTCCTTGCAAAGATGGAAGGGAGTTTAAATATCAAGGCAGGAAGAAGAGAATGGAAGCAGTGTGTGTGTGTGTGTGTGTGTGTGTGTGTGTGTGTGTGTGTGTGTGCGTGTTTGTGTGTTGGGGAGGTAACAACAAGACTCTCAGGGACACTGACCCTCAGGAGGGCACTGTCCAGCAGAGTTAGAAAATAGTTCATTGCACCACCACCCCTACCACAGTAACAAGAATGGCCATGACCTCCATGGAGGCTCCTGGGACCCACACTTGGGTGGGGATGACTTTTGCCTCACATCCTACTCCTCAGCACCCTCTTCTCCTGGCTCCCCAGCATGGTGGGACCAGTCCTCACTCCACGGGCTGTGCTCTGACTGTGATGTTTCCGTGGGCATGCTAGAGTCTGCAAAAGCAGAGCCCATGTCCTCATGGTTCTCAGAGTGAGATTCCCACTGAGGGATGGCCCACACGCCACGTAGAATGTGCGGGGGCGCTGTAGGCAGTTTCCCCAGGTCCTGCAGGGAACACACACTGTCCTGTCAACTGTGGCTGGTATTTTCTGCTCAGTCTTCTAACTGTCCCACATTGGCTCCTGAAATCTGAGGGATAATCACATCAGTTACCACTCACAACACATTGCATGACTCATCTCACTCCTGCAAATGGATGCCTCCTTTAAACCCTTTGAGAATCTGTGTAGTTCCTCCTAATAGATGAATAAATAAAGGTTTAGGAAGCTGGATGCCTTGCTCAGGTCACGAGGCTGGGGAACCACGATGTTGGCCTCCAAGTCCATATGTGTCCGCCTTGGCATCTGAGTTTCATCTGTGGAGACCCAAGTCCTGCAGTCAGGAAAAAAAGGTTGTATGTCTTTTTTAAGCTATATATCTGGAGGATAATAGATTTCAGTGATTGTTTTAATGGCAGAGGAAGGTAAATTGAACTCTTTGCAGTCTACCCTAAGTGATGGCGTAAGAATGCACATAATTTTGTGTTTTCCACAACACATCCTTACTTATTACGTGTGTGTGTGTGTGTGTGTGTGTGTGTGTGTGTGTACATGTACCATGAAGCAGGAGTGTGAAGATAAAAGGACAACTTCCGGCAATTGGTTTTCCCACAAATGCCTCTGTGATTCATTGACTTGGAGTCTTTTCGTAAATATCCAGGGCTGTGGTATTGCTGGATTGTATAGTAATTCCATTTGGGGAATGGAGAACTTTGTAAGCAGTCACCTCACCATCGTTAAATAAGCAGAAACATAAGTCAGATGAAGGTGTTAGAGATGGGACAGAATGGATGAGGTGTGGTCTGTGTGCCTTCGGAAATGGGTGGCATCCCATAGTAGCAAAGTGGACCAGGCAGAAGTGAGGTCCCACATGTAGTCTGCAAACTACCCAGACTGGCTAAAGGAATGATGCTCGTGGGTCTCCACGAAAGCATGGGTATTTAAGGTGTGCTATGATGCTCGTGGGTCTCCATGAAAGCATAGGTATTTAAGGTATGCTATGATGCTCGTGGGTGTTCACGAAAGCATGGGTATTTAAGGTATCTTTTGATGCTCGTGGGTATTCACGAAAGCATGGGTATTTAAGGTGTGCTTTGATGGCCCCTAGAACAAAGCTAAGACTTCCCATCTCTAGTGTTTGGTCACTGCTCCCTCGACTGCCTGGAAAATTCCTGACCTCAACTCCTACTGACCTGCTTTGATTTCTGGTGGCTTTTATTGGAATGGTGGCTCTGCTGCTCTTGGATCAGGTCTTGGGATGCCAGGGGTTTGGGTACACAGAGTTTGCAATTTGGGTCATGCTTGTCAGGGCCCAGGAAAAACGCAGGCCTGGCTATGATTTTAAGCAGCGGGTGATCAATGCTATTGCCTTTCAAAAATAGACAAGGGCCCCGGAGAGTGACATCTTGCATCCTTTGAAACTGATCATATGTTTGGAACCAAGGGAGATAAGAGGGCTGTGTGCAAACAGAAGACGGAAGACAGTGGGTGGATCAGTTCATAGCAGGCATGTTTCTCTCATGTGATGTCAGCAATGGACCAGCATAGCATTTCATGCGCCCTGCTTTGTTTAGGTGCTGAGGTGAGACGGCCTCTGTCCCCGAAGATTAACTTACGGAAACAGGCAAGGGAAAAGGCTATTGAGAACTAAGACTGATCTAGAACTTGCTAGAGCTTTAACTTGACGTCATTGCATTTTGACTAATTTTTATGCATTTTTTGGATATAGATGAAAAGCATCCAGTTCCTTTCTTCATTACAGAGCTCACAGATACCTGTAGGTCATTTAGGCATCAGGTTTGAAGTTATCACCTCTTGCCAAGTACATTTAAAGCAGTGGATTTTAGCCAGTGGGCCACCCTTGAGTAAGCCCATCAAAAAATACAGTATTTATATTATGATTCATAACAGTAGAAAATTACAGTTATGAAGTAGCAATGAAACAATTTTTTGGTTGGGGATCACCACATCATGAGGAACTGTATTAAAGGGTTGCGACATTAGGAAGATTGAGAACCACTGATTTAAAGCGATGTGTTTTACATATTCCCACAGATGGTTTGGATCTTAAATTCAACCATATATCAAAGGCTTGGTAGCTAGTTTTTGGTGTGTATTGGAGGGTGGGAAGTAGAATTTTTAAGAGGAACCTGGTGGGAGTAACTTAGGTCACTTAGGCCCTTGAAGAAGAGACTGAGGTTATAAACTGTATTCCTTTTCTTGCTTTCTGCTTATCGTAAGACATGCAGCCACTCTACAGGCACTTCTTGCTCTGATGTACTGCCTTGCCGCAAGCCCCAAAGCAATATGGCCAAAACATTATAGATCACAACCTCTGAAACTGCGAATCACACTGAACCTTTTCTCCTTTATACCTTTTATCTCGGGTACTTTTGTCACAGCAGCAGAAAGCTGACTGATACACTTAAGAGTTTAATGATTTTGGTATCTTCTCTGCCCCTCCAGGAACTGGTTTAGGTTGACTAATACCCCAAGTTGTATGATCCAAGGAAGTCAATTTCCTATCCCTATTGATAAGCAATATCTGTGACTCCTAACCTCCCCCCCTAAATTTTTCTCTACTACTTCCTGTTCTTCCTGGGCCAATAACAGATCCTCTAACAGGATAGAAACCCTTTCTATAGCAGCATCTTCGGGCTTCGTTTTCTTTGGTAGAGGAGCCATGCATCACGGACTCTGGTTGATACTGATGGTCAAGTGCTCAAAAGGATGCAGAAAGAACAAAATGTGGTCCATGTGAGTCTAGGCTGTTGATGCCTTTGCCCCCTTGACCAATGTAGAAGGCTCCTGGTAGGTAAACATGCTGCCTGGTGGGCACAGAAATGGTTGACCCTCCTGTGTCTGAGACAGTGCACCTTCCAATCTATGGGAGTATAAGGGCAGGGTCGTAGGTATTTTGCTGCAAGCATGTGAGCATAAATGTCTCATAATAGGGAAGCATTTAAAGATTTTCTAAAGATAAAACTACAATATGAGGGCTGGAAGGAATTTGGAGTCAGCGTTTTATTGGTACTTAAGATACAAGTTTGCATTTAAATTGTCAGAGGAAGGGTTTCCAAATTACACAGTTCAAGCCTCAACCCAAATTTGATTCAGTTGTTGCTTTGGGGCAGCACCTCCCCCTAAAAACTACATTTTAAAAATCATTTAGGGGATTTTGCTGTGTGCTCTTATTTCTGAATTGCCAACTGGTCAAAAGTTTACTTGTCTGTGAGTGAAGAAATTGGATATCTCAGAAATTAAATAATATCAAGGAAGTTTCCTTAATAAATGTGAAGAGTCAGTGCTCACTGGAGGCCCTGTCAGATGGTGAGCGCCGAGGCAGGGCCAGCCTGCTCAGCCTTCCTCCTTCAGTCCGGTGGAGCTCACTTGAAGGGTGCAATCACCAGGATGGCCTGAAGGTCATGTGGCCAGTATATAGTTGAACCTCACTCAGAATCCTGAGAAAGGTGGGGCCGTGTGGCAAGGCATCTGTTTTCAGAGATTCTTGATTCAGAATCTAGTTGTCCATAGTGAGCACGTCTGATTGTGTAATGTTTAATGTGTGTGCTTGTGGACTATGTGCACATGCATGTTGTATGCATGCACATGCACCTGTGTGCGTGCTTGTGTGCTGTGTGTGCTTATGGTGTATGTGCCATGAGTATGTATTCTGGTATGCGGAGGCAAGAGCAGAGTTTCAGATATACTCTCCACCATATTTCTTTGAGGCAGGGTCTCTCGCTAAATTCGGGGCTCACTGTTTTCAGTTAGGCTTGCTGTCAGCATGCTCCAGCTATCACATGAAACTCTTACAGTCACACACCCCTCCTGGCTTCTATGAGGATGCTGGAATCAAAAGTGAGTCCTTATGCTTGCACAAGTGCTTTTAACCACTGAGCTATTTTTACGACCCCAAACTGTATGGTCTTGAGTGATGAGCTTCTGCCTTATGTATTTTGTTTGGGGCATAAGAGGTGTGAAGAAGTCGAAAAGACACAGGTGGATAGAGCAGTTACAGAAGGGATGGGAACACTGCATAAACTCAACAGTGGCTGCTTTCCTTTGTGGTATAACTGAATCCTCTTTGCAAATTTTTGTCTACCCGATGTTTTTACTTCTACATGTAGTACATTTAAGGACTCTATTGAGAAAGCATCAGGGCAGTGTGAATGCTCTCAGTGATGGCTGGAATTTCATATTACCTAGGACAGAGACTAATGCCTTTCAATTCGAAAGTCGATTTCTCATCCTATCTAATTTTAGTTCTCTCCATTACTTCAAAAAAATTCCCTTTCAAATTGCCAAAGTGAGAATCTGATCCATTTACTTTTTCCACTTACTGCCTACAAAGCACATTGACTTCAATTTTCTCTACCTTTACAGCTATGGCCATTTTCCCTCTCATCTTAATCGCAAACAGATTCTGCCAACACACTGGAATATTGGATGATTATAAAGACGCATGCACAAATTGGAAGATGCTGACCCCAGCATTGTGGCACTTTTTTTTTTTTGCAAGATATTGGAATGAAAATACAGCATTACAAAATGGTCTTGTTGGGTTTGGCCCATGGCTTATTGTCCAAGGGTCCAAACCAAAAATGCTGTGTTGAAACTTCCCTCATTGATCCTGACCTCCTTTCAGTCCTGGGCTTCAAAACTGAGTCAATGGGCAGCCTTAGCCTTATAGTACCTTAGGCATCAAGAAATTTCAGAATCGCCGGGCGATGGTGGCGCACGCCTTTAATCCCAGCACTCAGGAGGCAGAGGCAGATGGATCTCTGTGAGTTCGAGACCAGCCTGGTCTACAGAGCTAGTGCCAGGACAGGCTCCAAAGCCACAGAGAAACCCTGTCTCGAAAAACCAAAAAAAAAAAATTTTTCAGAATCCAACTTGGAGAAAGAAAGCCATATTCCAGATTTGAGTTATAGGCCAAGTATTTAAGTTTTGAAAACATTTTACGTGAGTACCGTATTTACATCATCCCCTTTACCCCTGTCTTAACTACTGTCCTATTGTGGTGATAAGACAACATGGCCAAGGCAACATAAAGACAAAAAGCATTTAATTGGAGGCTTGCTTACAGTTTTCAGGGGGTTAGCCCAGTATCATCATGGTACAGTTACTACTACTAGCAGGCAGTTAGGCATGGTGCTGGAGAAGTAGCTGAGAAATTTCCATCCTGATCCATTCCAGCAGCGAGAGAGAGAGAGAGAGAGAGAGAGAGAGAGAGAGAGAGAGAGAAGCCCTTTTGGAACCTCAAAGCCCACTCCTGTGACACACCTCCTCCAGCAAAGCCACACCTACTCTAAGAAGGCCATACCTCCTGTCTTCCCCAAACAGTTGAACTGGGCACTGAGCAAGCAAATATATGAGCTTATGGGGCCCATTCTCATTCAAACCATTATGCACCCCCAACTTATCATAAGTTCTTGAACTCTCTCTCAAGTGTATGACCTCTTTTTAAATGTGTGTGTGAGTGTGTGACTACAGCCTGATGCCTCCATTAATGTTGCTTGTATGTGTGCATATTTAGGGATGACCGCTTGAGACTGGATAACCTATCAGAGTTCAACCCAAGGGGAGACTGCTTCTTTCTCTCTTGGCAGCTGTTAATTTTAATAATAAATAACAAATGAGCATTTCTCCAACCACGTTCCTGTTCTTGGTACCTGTTATTCTGATAATGATAATGACTGAACAAGAAAGGGTGTAGTTACTGGTGTTGACTTACAATCCATATGAGAGTGTGTTTGTTGTATGTGTGTATGCTTGTGTGTGCCTGAGTGTGTATGTGTGTGTGCACACATGTGCGTATAGAGACCAGAGGTTGATATCAGGTTTACTTCTCAACCACTTCCTACTGTAGACACTGAGACAGAATCTTTCCCTGGACTTGGATCTTGCCATTTGGCTAGTTTAGCAAGCCAACTTGCCCTGGGTACCCCTTGCCTCTGCCTTCCAAGGGCTGGAATTACAGGTAAGCTGCCATACCCAACCCAGCTTTTATTTAGGGACCGGGGATCCAAACTCTGGTCCTTGGACATGTACAGCAAGTTCTTTATCAAATGAGCCATCTCCCTGGCTCCCAGAGTGCATGCTGTGCACCTAAGACCCTGGGTTTTTAATGTGCATTTTCAAGAGATCACGGGTCTAAGACAGCATTTAAAAAATAATTCTCTCTTTCTTTCTCTCTCTCTCTCTCTCTCTCTCTCTCTCTCTCTCTCTCTCTCTCTCTCTCTCTCTTTTACTCTCAAGTATTTTCCAGTTGATACCATGGAGAAATATCACCTAGATCCTGGTCAAGTATTCATTTTTATTTCCCTTGAGTTTTCTGAGAAAATGGGCAGGCATTATTCTGGACCATTTGAGGGCTTCTACCCCCGCTTCCCCACATAACTCTCTTCCACCAAGAGGCATAGCTGGGATTTCTTAAATCAAGAACATCTCTCTATGTAATTAAGGGATTAATGGGACAAAATGTGTGGTAACTGGCTCATGAAAACAATGTGCAAATGTTGGAAATGTCAAATGACAAGAAAGAGCATCACTTTAGGGAGAAGAGGGGGCGGAGAGACCAGGAAGCCAAATACAAAGAGCAGAACACATCCCTTTCAAAGATGGGAGGACTCAAACCAAAATATCAAAACAGAAGGGGTTTGTTTCATATAGAAAAATGTAAGCTAATCCAGAAGCTTAGAAGGACAGACACATAAAGCAGAGTGAGGTAAAGTAGCAAAGGAGACTGAGTTAGGGGAGCCAGGCCTCTCCCCAGCTCCTGAACATCTGTGCTGTCAGACTGGGGTTCCCTTTGCCTGGCATCAACATGATCATTCACTTCAAACTGCACAGCATACAGGACTTTATAGTCTGGTTTTTTAAAAAAAAACTCACATAATTATCATATGAATTAAAACTTTGGTATACTACTAAAATAGACAGCACCTACCCAAACCTTGAAAGCAAAAGTTAAAGCCCTATGTTTAATGCATGCCCAAGGATGCTATACAAAGATTCATACAGACCTGTGAGGTCACTCTGCCTAGAACCAGATCTGTCCCTGGAAGGACTCTGTGATCTGTGGGCACGTAGATGGAGCTGAGATTGTGTTCACAATTTGGTTGCATCACTCATTGTGTTAAAGATGGGGAGCAGCTCACAGATGAGGAGCATCACTCATTGTGGCCTAGATGGGGAGCAGCTCACAGATGAGGAGCACCACTCATTGTGGTAAAGATGGGGAGCAGCTCACAGATGAGGAGCACCACTCATTGTGGTAAAGATGGGGAGCAGCTCACAGATGAGGAGCATCACTCCCTGTGTTAAAGATGGGGAGCAGCTCACAGATGAGGAGCATCACTCATTATGGCCTAGATGGGGAGCAGCTCACAGCATCTCTCCGTGTCAGACTTTCTAGTGATGTGACCATTTCAGGGTTGCACTTCAATGTGCATCCCTAATAAACTCATTGCTTCACCAAGCTAGGCCTAGGTAGACTCATTCCTTTGGTCTGCGGTTGGTACCCTTTCTGAGGTGAATAGATCCACGTTCACATTGACTGGGGAAATTTCCTGCAACAGAGAGTTGCAATTGAGCACATCGACACTGACTTAAAAACCCACGGTAAATCCTGGGACTATATGTGTTTACTTAACTATACTCATTTTCATTGGCCGAGTCTCATGATTGAAAAAGAGGCGAGCCATGCTGTGAAAAAGCAGCAAAGACTTTATGTCTGCCTAGGTTAAACAGAATGCCTTTCCCATTGACTCTCAGCTCCCTAGAAATGTCTCCTAACCTCATCAATTTAACCTTCACACGTCTCTACTAGCCAACTGTACTATATGATACAGAGATTCAGATACATCCCTAACTTTGCTTTAGGATTCATTTTCTAATTCAATAAGACAGGGCTTGGTATATCATTTTCCCCCTGAGGTCAGAGGCTTGCTGTTTTTCTTCAGAGCTAAGGTTTGGCATCCCAGCTCAAAGGTGAAGGCTGCTTGGCATTAGAAGCACTCCCAGGACAAGCTTGCTGCATTTAATTAACGCCAGCTACTCCCTAGGGCAGGACAGACATGCCTCACCTGCCCGAGCTCTTCCATCCACTCTCCTTCTCACACGTGAGGCTCAGTGCACCCTTTGCTGGAGTTTAAATCCTTGTGAAGGTCAAACATGTGCAGCTTGGCACATTTCTGCACCTGGAATACCCAGTCTGTGATTCAGCTCCTGGGGCCAGTGTGCCTGAACACTTTCCCCAAACTCATCCTCTGGTCCTTGGGTCTTTATTTGACAAGGCTGGGATTTCTTTTGAGGCTGATCTGAGGTTTCTGTAACACTCAGCCCCCTCCGTGAGGCCATCTGTTCAGAGTGAACTCCTGTGGATTTTTATTCGAGTCAAGGTGATCTTACATCACAAGAATAGCTCCGAGGATACTGGAAATGGACATCTCCCCTCTGAGTTCTTGTTCCCATTGTTGCTTGGGTTCTTTCTCACTTTGCACCATTAAAAGGGAATGGCTGAACAAAAATAGGGAATGAATAAAAGAAGGGAAACAAAGGGTCTAGTGAAGTGGCTCAGCGTGCAAAGGGCCCTCACAGTAAAGCCCGCTGACCTGAGTTCAATCCCACACGGTGGAAGGAGAGGACGGCCTACTCAAAGCTGCCCTCTGACCCCCTCAGGCATGCCGTGACACATTTCCCTCTTCCCACAAATACAGAACTGTACTTTAAAGTAGAGGAGTCATGGTGGAAGTCTTCCCTGTCCCTTCATGTAAATCATTAGTCTTGTCTTTTTGGCCATTTGGTTCCTCCCGTGCTCTTCCCCTGGCCTCACCTTTGGGTGAGCTCATTGTTCATGATAGAAGAGTTGATGCTGCTCTGGCCTCTTTTTCTACCTCTTGGGTTTGCACATCAGTTCTCAGGAAATTATTTTCCTAGCCTAGCTAGGGCTGTGTGCAGTCTTAGAGTTTCTATTGCCGTGAAGAGAACCCTTAACCACGGCAACTCTTATAAAGGACATTTAATTGGGATGGCTCAGGTTCAGTTCAGAGGTTCAGTCCATGATCATCATGGAAGAGAGCATGGTGGCATGCAGGCAGAAATGGTGCTGGCTGTGTATTGATCAGAAAGCAACAGGAAGTGGACTCTATGTCACACTGAGGGAAGCTTGAGCAAAAGAGACCTCAAAGCCTGCCCCACAGTGACATACTTCCTGCAACAAGGCCACACCTCCTAATAGTGACACTCCCTTTTGGGGGATCATTTTCCTTAAATCACCGCATGTGCCCTTTTGGTACTGGAGAGAGAGAGGACATCTCAGCATGGAAGCAATAGAAATGAGACAGTCAAACATCAAAACTAAGACAGGCGAACTTTCTTTATTGGTACTTTCCCGAGCCAATGGGAGATAGCAGTGATGGAGAAGGGACCAGGCTGCTGCTTGCTAAGCAAAGGCAACAGCAGGCTTCTACTGCATCATGTGGCAAAAGTTTGGTGATTTTTTCCACTGGCCAGGGCACATCTCTAAAACATACTTTCCTCCGTCTGTGCAAACATCATGGCTTTGAGGTCTGTGGGTTCACAGTTGGCAGCTCAACAAAAGGACTGCTGAGTTTCTTTCACTGTTGAGAACACCGTGTTGCATGAACACCATAGCCTTGGACTTGGCTTAGCCTTTGTGATGAGGCTGAAGGACTTGAACTGGGAGGAAGGAACAGATGCCAGGTCCATCAGACAATAGGCCAAGTTAATCTTTCATGCTAGTCTTGAATAAAAACATCTTCAGATTGATCAGCATGTCTGCATACAGGCTTGGGGAGACTCAGATCTGATAGTTAAGACAACAAAGACAATGGGCACAATAGGAACCCAGAGGCAACCTGAATGTTCCCCAGTATTCGGTACTGGAAAGATATCTATAGGGTCCAATGAGGAGTCAATGTTTTCAGAAAAGCAGACTTCAGACTTCTACAGAGCAGCCTAGCAACTTCCCTCAACCACTGCTGTGACCCACCTTTCTAAGGAGCAATCTCACATCAAAGCAATCCCAATGACCTTTAATTTCCTGGCTGTGTGTGAATACATGTTTGTACGGCAGGGTATGCTGGAGACAGGAAATTGGTGTTTGTGGTGTCTTCCTTGTTTGTTCGTCTTTGAGATAGAGTCTCCCTCTGAAACTATGGCTTGCTGAATGACTAAACTAAAGGGACAGCGAGCCCCGGGGATCCTCCTGTTTCTGTCCCCCAGTGCTAAGATAATAAGCACGTGTTTCCATGCCTGACTTTTCCACATATGTTCTAGGGGTGAAATCCAGGTCCTCGTGTGCTTGGGCAGTCCGCACTTCATTGACTGAGCCATCTTCCCAGCCCACTATTTTTAAGTTAACCAAGAGTAATTGAGAGTAAGAGGCTTATTTGGACTTCCTTTGGGAGCACCAAGGGGAAGGGACTTGTTATGAAGAGACTGTGATCTGTTCTGACAGATGGCCTGAAATCTATGTCAGTTGGGGACCGACCAAGGGTATTACATACACAAGGGGTGTTCCTTCTTAAAGCACCCACCCTGTCTTTGCTGTGTATGCCGCCATCTTGAGCCCCACTAGTTTCTGCTTGGTCTAGTGAGCATTCTGACTGCATGCTGAGACGAATCTGTTGAGAGTACAAAGCTGGAGGCAGAAAGAAACACAAATCATACTTTGCACACTGCATGCATTGCTTTTTGATGCTATGACAGAACACATGAGAGCAACTTAAGGGGGGACAAATTTGTTTGGGGTCGTGGTTTCAGTCCATGGTTGTCTGGCTGCACTACTGTTAGGCCCATGCCAAAGTTTCATGGTGGAAAGACATGACAGAGGAAACTCACTTAGCTCATGGTGGGTGGGAAGCAGAGAGAGAGGGGGATGGATAGATAGACAGACAGACAGACAGACAGACAGACAGAGGAGGAGGAAGATAGAGAACACCTGGGGACCAGATAGACTCTACAAAGACATACCCCATGTGACTCATTTCCACCCATCATGCTCTGCCTTCCACTATCAGACTCCAGTGGACCGCTCAGTGATATGGCCCACTGATGGATTGCTACACTGATTAGTTCAGAGCTCTCACTATCCAATTGCTTCTCAGATATTGGATTCACTGGCTGTGCACCAAGCCTTCAACATGCGTTTGAAGTAATACCTCATATTAATGACCCATAACTAAGGAGCAGCAGGCTAAGGTCCCAGAATTTATTTTCCTTTTGACCCCTCTAGTGTCCCTGCCTATTGTATATTCTAGATCAGTCATGGTATCCAGGAAGCAGGATCTTCTGATTGGTCAGTCCTGGCTCACATCAAGTCCATTCCAAAACAGAATGGAATTAGTCTTATCATCCAAATGGCATGGACAGCCTCAGAGTGAGCTGCTTCTCCCAAGAGAATAGGGAAGGTGCTGGACCACCTCTCTGAAAACACATTTGTGCTAACACCAACAAACAGGAGAGGATGTGGCTTCCAGGTCCTTTTAAGTACAAGTCATACAGTCTTTTGTCCCTAAATACACAAGCCCCACCCACTGACCCACATGAAAACGACTAGCTATGTGGAAATTAGCACGTAACTCTCATCTGGTGATCTAGTTTCAGAGTGGCTCCAGACACCCCGATGGGTCTCCCCCAGCCATGCTATAGAATTCAAGGTCACGGGGGAGATGTAGAAACATTTACTTAAAATTTTATCTTATTTAGTATTGTGTATGTATGTGTATATATGCATGCATGGGCATATGCACGTATGTATACAGACTGGAAATAAACCTAGGGTTTCATTTCTAAGGAGCCATTCACATTGTTTTTTGATACATGGAGGGGTTCTTACACAGAGCTGGAGCTTGCTGACTAGGCTGGGCTGGAAGGTCAGCAGGCACCAGGGATCCACCTATCTTTGCCTTCCCAGAACTATGATTTTGAGCACAGGTCACCAGACGTGTAATGTGGGTGCTGAGGATCCAACTCAGGTCTCCATGCTTGCACAGTAAGTATTTTAATGACTGAACAATCTTCTTTGAATGTATTATTTATTTATTTGCTTGTTTGTTTATTTGTTATTTTTTTTTTTTGAGACAGGGTTTCTCTGTAGCTTTGGTGCCTATCCTGGAACTAGCTCTCATAGACCAGGCTGGCCTCGAGGTCACAGAGATCCGCCTGCCTCTGCCGCCCAAGTGCTGGGATTAAAGGCGTGCACCACCACCTGGCACCCATATATATCTTTTTCCATCATACATGCCCAATCCAAGTTCCCACCCCCTCCTCTCCTCCCATTCCCTTCATTCACCCACCCCTATCTCACCCCATCCCCTCCCCAGAGAAGGCAAGGCACACTGCCCTAGGGAAGGTCCAAGGCCCTCCCTACTCTATCTAGGCTGAGCAAGGTATCCATCCAAAGAGAATGGGCTCCCAAAAAGCCAGAACGAGCAGCAGGACAAAACCTGGTGCCGATTCCAGTGGTCCCTCAGTCTGCCCCAGCCCTGCAACTGTCACCCACAATCAGAGGGACTAGTTCTGTCCCATGCTTGTTCCTTCCCAGTTCGGCTGGTGTTGGAGAGCTCCCGTTAGCTCAGGTAGACTGTTCCAGTGGGTGTCCCCACCGTGGTCTTGACCTCTTTGCTCATATTCTCACTCCTCCCACTCTTCAACTGGACCTTGGGAGCTCAGCCAGTGCTTCGCTGTGAGTTTGTACGGAAGCCGAAGATTGATGTCAAGTGTCTTCCATATCCATCTTCCACCTTGTTATCAGTACAGGATTTCCCATTGAATGTGGAACTGACCTTTTGGGAAAGACTAGCATTCGTGGATCTCCACGGATGCGCCTGTGCTTTCCTCCCTAGTGCTAGGATTACAGGCACATGGCACCACGTCCAGTTTTTTTTTTTTTTAATGTTTGTTGGGAATCCACACTTATGTTCTCACACTTGTGTGACTGGGGCAGGGTCCATGGCGTGGTTGGTAGAGTAATAATCTGTATGGAGCAGGAAGGAAATATAGTTCAACATGACTTAGCTAGCTGGCGTTGGTTCAGACTTCTCAAGTCCGACATTGGACAGTTTTTGTTGTTGCTGTTGCTGTTTTCTTCTTTCTAAGACATATCAAGTACAGTACAATTTGGAGAGAAAGTTCCCTGAGAACAATGATCTGAATCCCATGTGCATGATAAAACTTAAAGTGTGACTACATTGAAACCCTTTTGCTAAGTACATGTGACCTCTACCATAAAGATGGGTTCTGTGCCTTAAGAGCCCAGGCGAGGCTTCGGAATGTTCCCCATCACACAGATATCACAGAGGTCACCAAGCTACAATGTACATGTGACATTTCCCATAAGGATGGGCTCTATTTACTAATAAGCAGGGCTCAGGATAAAGGTCTAGGGAGGAAGAGTCTGGGATACACATAATTGTCTGGGGGATTCCGGTGGGCCTGGCCCTACAGAGAGCATAAATCACCCGGCTACTAACTACATCCACTCCCAGCCGTCTAAGTGGAAACCTTCTTTAGAAGAGGCAAGTCTGTGTGCTTAACATTCTTGGTTTCCCTAGTGCTTATCTGTGAGCAGAAGGGTCTCGTACCCTTCACAGCGTGGGAAGCACTGTGTTGCCAACACCCACTGTGGGCATTTCTCTCTCTTCTACCTGCCAAGTACAGCAGAAGCCCTAGCCGTGCTGTATGGAGACTTGAGTGGCAGAGGGGAGGTCAGGCAGGGACCTGGAGATGCTACGGTGACATGTTCCCTAAACACGACCTCGTCTGTATCACATTTGGAGCCGAAGACACTGAAACTATGGAAAGGCGTGAACGGAAGCACAGACCTTAGCCAAGGCCCAGCCTGTAACAGACGTCTCAGCAGAGAGGTTAGCCAAGCCGGGAGGGGATGGAGCAAGCCTTTAATACTAGCAGAGGCAACTGGATCTCTGTGAGTTCGAAGCTAGCCTGGTCTACAGAGTGAGTTCCAGGACAGCAAGAGCTATACAGAGAAACCCTGTCTCAAAAAACAAAACAACAACAAAAAGAACTTATACAATAAGCCAAATTCTACAGAAAAAAAAAAAAAAAAGACAGCCCTACCAGTTCTCTTATCAGCAACGGCAGCGGGAGAAGCCCGTGAGGCAGTGATCTGGTGTCTACCACAGTGCTTCGGAGGTCAGATGACAAATAATAACAACATCCTGCCCATAAGTAACAAGGTTCTCTTTCCACGCACCACCGGCAAGTCCAAGTCCAAGACAGGATTGTCAGCGTCGTCTAATGCTTAGGAATTCACTGCCCCTGTGTTGGTGGAGATTTCTGGGGAGCTATCACAGTGTAGCAATGTCTTTCCAGTCAGATAAGTGTGGGCAGAAGTCTGTGGGCAGCTGGAACCTATCCCGCCCATTGAAACCAGAAGACTTCCTGGTGCCTGCCCCTTTGCTTGTGAAAGCTGTTAAAAACTGAGGTTTAAAAGATACAGTATCTCAGAATGCATTACCCCAAATAGAAAGTCATTTCTGCCATCAAGATCCGGAAAGACATTAGAGGAGATGAAAATAGATGATTAGCAGATGCCAGAAGCAAGATGGCAGCCATGTTGACGTTATCTGACACCAGAACACCAGAACCGGAACAACACCACCACATGCCAGCAAGGACGCGGAGAGCCTGGATCCCTTGCACACTGTGGGTAGGAGTGCAATGTGGTGTACTGCTCTGGGAAACAATTTGACAGCTTCTGTCAAAATGAAAAGCAACCAACACATGACCCTGCCTTTGACGCCCGGGAATCCATCCAAGAGCAAAGCAAGCTCACGTTTGCACAGAGTGCTGAACACGAGTCTTCTAGCAACTTGATTTGTAAGAGTCTTGGACCGGAAAGAACCCAGACATCCTTTAGTGAGCAAATGGCCAAAGGCTTATTGAGTCTCGATGCTTGGTGAAAACATGTCTCAATTCAGCTCAGGCTGAATGAAAGCTCTCTTTCTGGAAACAGGCATCCTACACCTGCTGCATTCACTGAGACCGGACAGGATGTGGCTAGAACCTAAGATCGAAGCTTTTGGTAGCTATGGTTTCTTGGGTAAGCTACTCCCCCCATTTATTCCTTTAACAGAGGATGTATATTCACCAAAATGTAAACAATGGCACCTACCTTCTGCAGTTTAAAAAATATCTATTTTTTACTTATGTGTATGCATGTCTGTGTGTGCATCTGTGCCCATCTATGTGGGTACTCAGAGATCAGAAGAGGGCGTCAGATGCACGGAGTTGGAGTTATGGATGGTTAGGAGTCACCCACTGTGGGTCCTGGGAACTGACCTCAGGTCCTCTAGAAGAGCAATGCATGTTTCCAAACACTGAGCGCCACCCCCACCATACTTTCTACGAAGACAGAATGAGGAAGGTGTGGTGACATGGGTGGTGCCCATAGCAGTTGTGTTAGTTACCTTTCTCATTGCTATGGCCAAATCTTCAACAGAAACAGCATACGGATAAAAGGTTT
This sequence comes from Alexandromys fortis, assembly GCF_014885135.2. Taxonomy (NCBI): domain Eukaryota; kingdom Metazoa; phylum Chordata; class Mammalia; order Rodentia; family Cricetidae; genus Alexandromys; species Alexandromys fortis. Next base: position 3,902,904 of record NW_026068020.1, read on the forward strand.
ATGTTGACTTCTTCCTGGCAGGGACAGCATGGCAGAGTTCATGGAGGCAAGACCATGAGGCCAGGGCTTTTCTGGGGCTCATCTTAACATGCAAGGATGTGGAGAGCAGGAAACACTAGGCTGCATCTGGCTCCCTCCATTTTCCCTTTGTTGTTCAGTCTGAGGTCCTAAGCTCTTGAATGATGCTTCTCTCTTTTTGGGTGCTCTTCCCTCCTCATTAGACCAGTGTGTCTCCCAGGTCGCCATCTAAACTATGCTTCAACCAGACACAGGGAATGATCAGAACAGAATCAGCAAAGATAAATCTGGCAGGAAGTCTACATGGGGACATCTTATTTTTTTGCTCTGTTCTCTTCTTCGGGACTTCTTTGGGGTAGTCAGTCATTTTTAAAACTCTTATTCTTTCCTATTGCCATTTTAACTACCTATCCTCTATTCTTAAAATGGCTACCGGATATTCCATCCACCCTTTGCTTCATGTATAAGTGAGTAATTTCCTTACTGTACGGACTGATTTTGTGTCAGCTGGACACAAGCTGGAGTCATCAAAGAGGACAGAGCCTCAGTTGAGGAAATGCCTCTATGAAATCCAGCTATAAGGAATTTTCCCAATCCATGATAAATGGGGAAGAGCCCAGCCCATCATGGGTGGTGCCATCCCTGAATAGTGGTCCTAGGTTCTATGAGAAAGCAGGCTGAGAAAGTCATGTGAGCAAGCCAGTAAGCCACTCCCCTCCATGACCTCTGTACCAGCTCTTGCCTCCAGGTTCCTGCTCTATTAGAGCTCCAGTCCTGACTCCTTTGGTGATGAACAGCAATGCTGAAGTGTAAGGTGGATAAACCATTTCCTTGCTTTTTTTGGTCTTGGTGTTTCATCACAACCACAGTAACCCTAATTAAGAAATCACTCTCAAGATAATATAGTTCATAACACTTTAAATCTGTTTATTCATTTACCTTTGAAGTATTATCACAAGTTTTCATCTTCCTTTCTTTCTTCTTTCCTTTTTCTTTATTCTTTTTTTTTTCACCAGTAGTCCTTTGTCCATCCTTTCTTCTTCCTTTCTTGGCTCTCAGGCAAACCCTGGGTCTAAAGCATGCTGAGTAAGCTCTCCCCTATTGGTCTGTGCCTGGACCATGTGTTTTGGCTTTGTATTTGAAGCCTACGGCACATTTTAAGAAAAACATGGCTGTTGTTTTAAAGTCCACCCCATCCCCACCCTTGCTTGCCTCGCTGATTACTCTTGTTTCACAGTGTATCCATCTAGGGTCACTTTCCTTCTGCCCCAAACGCCTTCAGCATCCATTTTAGGGTCTGCCAGTTGACAATGTACTCTGTCATTGTTTGTCTCCCAATGTTTCTGTTTCTTCTTCATTCCTGAGGACTATGTTTACAAAGCGTAGGTTTCTCCATTGCTAGTTAGTTGGCTTCCTTAGCACTTTAGAGATTTGACTGAAGTGTCTTCTGATTCCTGCTGCTTGGGTTGAGAAATCAGCTGCCAATTCTCTTCTGTGTTGCTAAAGACCAAGGGAAAACAGAGATCTTCTCCAGTGTAAGTAATCCCTTTAAATCCTGTCTCATATACACACAACTAACCTTCTCTGTGCATTCTAAATCTAAGAAAAAGTTAGCTGATGTTCAAATTAAAACGAGGCATCTAAACTAATTCATTAATTATAGAAGATGAAAGACAGAGTGGTCATATTAATAACCCACATCCTTTTAAATATTATACGTGTACTAAATTATCTATTATATAAAAGTTCAGGTTTGGTTTGTTTAAGTCATTTTATTTTTAATTCTAAAACCTTCTGGAGTGTGAAAATTTCTTCCCGGGGACAGTTAGAGCCTACTGAGTGAAGTTCCAGAAATCTAAGTGTATCTGGAGTTGACTGTGAATAAGAATAAAGAAATGAGGTGTACTGAAAAACATCCGCTCTCTGGGGCCCTGAGTGGTTTGTGTTTGAAGGTCTGTGACAGCAGAGCCTTAAAGGAAAAGAAGGAAGCAGTGGGGTAGGGGCTGACATGAGGTGGCCTTCAGATGAATGGGAAGTGGCAATCGGATCTCAGGACTTCATATCTGTTTACTCGCATGCATACACAGAGGTCAGGAAAAAACCCTCCTCTATACAGCTGGCACCTCTTTGCTGAACCCCTTTGAAATGGAGTGTGCAGTACAAAAGGGTGGTGTCACCTTAGAGACATAAGCTGTCTTTAAGTCTTTCTGCTGGTCTTCTTGTTCAGGACTCATTATGAGTCTGGCTCCTTGGAAGTCATAAAAAAGTAAAATGTCAAGTAGAAAAGACTTTGAATTCAGAGCTGGAGGATCTGGGTGGGTAAGGCAAGCAAGTCTCCAGACATAGAGGAGACCTATCCCTTAAGAACTTGCTTCCTACCACCTGAGAACTCAGTCTCCTTGGGCAAGTCTGAGCCTGCTCTTTAAAGTTGGTTCAATCAAAAATGCCCCACAGAGTGGCTGTGAAGCATGGATAAGGCGCTGACATGAAGAACGTCACCCTAAACTCTATCTTCATCCTTTGACTTTTACAGTACATAGTCACTGAATTAATAGGTTTGGAAATGGCAGTCATTGACTTGCAGATGACTCCCCCCTTCCTGCTGGGCTGGTAATCAGTTTGCCCTGGAACTGCTTTGGCAGTCCCCGCTACACTGCTCTACATCAGCAGGGAAAGCCTAATGGAGTCTGGCCTATTATATATTCCATGCTAAATGCTTACCCTGGAGTGAGGAGGGTGGGAGAATGGGGCTTATTCCTCTGTGGCTTCCCAAAGCCATTTCCAATTCTCCTAAGGAGCCATGCTCCATCAAGGGTCCTCTCCCCGCTCTACCTTCTCAGTCTTGCTTCACTGCCTTGTTCATGTCCTGGTCTCCTTGTGACCCAGAGTCCGGCACCGGCAGCTTTTCCTTATCTTTCATTTCCTGTTCAAGCCTTATAAGAACGGTCTGTAACTCTCAGTTTCTAACCCTTCCTTGGCCTTTGCCTCCATGACTTAGCTCATACTGACTTTTCAAGCCTTCTTGATAGTACTTATTTGATCTTACTAGCTGCTTCTGCCTTGCTTTGACCAAAATATCCAACAAATATGGCTTAAAGGAGGAAGGATTTATTTTGGATTATGCCTCCAGAAATTTCCATCCATCTTGGCAAAGAAGGCATACAAAGGTTTGTGGTAAGCAGGATCATATGATGGACTAGGAAGTAAAGAATGATCAACACCACGGGCAAAGACTAAAGGCCTGCTCCTAGTAACCTATTTCTGCTCCTAGTAACTTATTTCTGCTCCTAGTAACCTGTTTCTGCTCCTAGTAACCTATTTATTTCTGCAAGCTTGACATGGCTTCCGAAGACTGACAGTCTCTCAAAATAGTACCACCTGTTGGGAAACAAGCACCCAAAATATGAGTCTGCTTCAGAGTCAAACACAATATTATGCCTCCAGTCCCCAAAAGTACATGGTCATCTCATAAGGCAAAATGTATTTGGTCTGACTTTTACAAATGCCCCAGTTTCAACACTATTCAAAAGTGCACAGTCTCTTCTGAAAGGCCAAGATAATCACTACGCTTGGGACCTCCACAAAAATCAAAAAGAAAGGTGTAGACTTCTAACGCAAACAGCGTGGTGTCAATGCTCCCATTATCAAATGGAGGAGCAAGAGGACTATGAGGAGAGACAGGACCCAAGTCAGACTGAAGTCCAGCAGGGCAGGCACCAAATCTCACATCTCCACCATCGGGACACACACTGCCAGGATGTGAATTCTGACAGGCGTCAACAACCCACTCCTTCGGCCTGGCTTACATGTACACGTGGGACCTCCCTTCAGCACCATCTCCACTAGTGACTGCAGCTTTCCCAGGTACATTTCCACACTTCCGGCAGCTCCAGCATCCTGGGGGCTCCCACTGCGGTTTAGGCTTCACCCTCAAAGCTTTACGCCTAGCCAGGTTTGCCACACATGGCAGGGACTACAATCCCATCACACATTGCCTGGTCTCCTAAGCTTTTCTTTAAAACTTTGCTACAACGAGACCGGTTTTAACCCAGGC
>NW_026068020.1:3907640-3995992 GCF_014885135.2 Alexandromys fortis
CCCTGATTGCTCTTCGGGCTGACGAGGGAGGGGGACTTGATTGGGGGAGGGGGAGGGAAAGGGGAGGCGGCGGTGGGGAAGAGACAGAAATCTTTAATAAATAAATGAATAAATAAATAAATAAATAAATAAATAAATAAATAAGAAAGTAAAAAAAAAACTTTGCTACAAGCTCCCATGCCCCTCTATTTCTGGCAGCTCGCACGTCTGCATAAAACAGCTGGGGATGGGAGACTGGAGAGGCAGCTCAGTAGTTAAAAGCCCTAGCTATTCTTGTAGAAGATCTGGGTTTAATTAGTAACACCCACATGATGGCTCACAACCATCTATAACTCCAGTTCCAGGGGATCTGATGCCCTCTTCTGACCTCCACAGGTACCAGGCATGTTCATGGCGCACATACATACATGTAGGAAAACACATACATAAAATAAAAGGGAAACGTAGTAAAGATCCTCCCTGGGCAGCTCTCTTGAGCAAGATGCCTTGGCAGCTCTTGAAATGAAAATCTTTATGTCCTGGAGCCTTCAGTGGCTGGGGACCCCCTCAAGGCAGCTTTCTCATGCTATTGCCAAGTTCAAGGCTCCCTACAGATGGCCCCATCTCTTTAACAACTGGAGCCACTTTGCACTTCTCAAGTCACTTTTCCTGACCCAACTGCCTTTCACCTTTCTGCTCCTCTATTTGCTCCTTATCCTTATTGCAAACGTAGTGAAAAGCAGCCAGCAGTGAAAAGCAGCCAACAATAAACACGACACAGTCTCTATATAGGAGGGTGCAGCCTACTGTGGGTAGCACCGTTAGGCAGGAGGCAGGAGGTCCTAGACTGGGTAAAAAACTAACTAAGCAAGAGCCTAAACGTGAGCCAGACAGCATTGTTTTTTCCTTCTGCTCCGAGTTTCTGCCTTGATTTCCTTCAGTGATAATCTAAAGAAATACCAATCAAATAAACCCTTTTCCTTCCCTAAGTTGCTTTTAGTCAAAGTGTTTTAGCACAGCAACAGACTAGAACAATATCTTTTTCATCTTTCTTCCCCCCTTCTTCCTTTTCTCAGACAACCACGTGTTCCCATCACATCAGCCATTGCCTTTATTCCAATGATCAAAGCTTCCACTGTTTTAATTACCAGACTCATTTAATATCTACTCTACAGAGCCACAACAGATACAAGAAGTTGTAGTGCAATTTCTAATTGATCTTAGTAATAAATATCTGGAGTCTGATATTAGGGGGTGAAAGCGGCAAGATCAGAGAAGCAGAGCAGCCGCCACTAGTTCTTACCTCTACAAAATCCTCACACTGACAGGGTCTCCTATCTCTACAAGGATCTTGCTCCCTTGGTTCTGAGGATTTCTTCTGTTCTCTGTTCTTTCCACTTTCACCCCCTAATTTCTGACTCCAGGTTTTTATTATTAAGACCAATTAGAAACCATACTACACTGGGGCTGGAGAGATGGCTCAGCGGTTAAGAGCATTGCCTGCTCTTCCAAAGGTCCTGAGTTCAATTCCCAGCAACCACATGGTGGCTCACAACCATCTGTAATGAGGTCTGGTGCCCTCTTCTGGCCTGCAGACATACACACAGACAGAATACTGTATACATAATAAATAAATAAATATTTAAAAAAAAAAAGAAACCATACTACAAGAAATGAGACTCACGTTACATAAAGGGCACAGGAAAAGGCAGAGGAGGAGTGCAAAAGAATGCAAAGCCAAAGAAACTCTCACTGCGGGTGCTCAACGGCCTTTAAAAACTAACGCTTAGATTGCCTGAAGGAGAAGAGCCATTTAGGTACAGCAGCGGGGCCATCAACAACGAAGTGGCATGTCTATGGTTTAAGGTGAAACGAAATCTTTCTAGTCTAGAATGGAAGGACGAACAGAAGTCTAAAAACTGATTACAAACAGAAAGCAGGAGACATTAAACGAACATGATCTACGGGAAAATGGATGGGGCCAACGGCCATTGCCAGTTGCAGCAGGATGTGAGATTTACACTGATAGATGAGACTATAAATTATCTCTCCTCTGAATAACAGTACATCAAAATTAAAGGTCAGATTGCTGGGAAGCCGAGAAGCAGTCACTGGAAACTTAATGGCCGTGATAGACTGCCCCGCTGTAGGGCAGAGCCAAAGAAAGGACCACTTTCCCGGCTGTGTGTTGAAGCTAATGTGCACAAAAATGCTGGGTTTTAGCTCTTTACTTAAAGAGGGCTGGATCGAGATGGACGCATTTTCCCATCTGCTGAGGATGGGTCCATTTACACCCTTTCGACTTAATGATGGCGTAGATGTGACCTGTGATTGGCAGAAACGGTTCCTCGAGTTTTTAATTTGGGTCTTTTCCAGGATCCGAGGTAGGCAGGTTGAGCTTCCCCTGCAAAGCTGGGCAGAGGGGTAGGGTTTGCGGGCTGTGTGTGAGTTCTACAAAACATCCCACAGCGAACACTCCAGCGTGTTGTGCTGCTGGCCACGGCCTCCGCGGGCTAGGGGCATAAGATGCAGCTTTTGACAAGCGTACTTTTCAGCTTGGGGTAGGTCTACTAGGATGTGAGCCTACTGTCAGGGAACATATGTTGCTTGGACTCCGGGAAGAATTTCTCCCACCGTCTTGACCTTTGTTTATTTGCCCAAAGCCTACTTGGGTAGCAGGTGGGAGAGCAGGGGTTGGAGAGAGTTGTAGCAAGATCCATACATGGGGCCCTCAAGTTGACTCAATGGAGTCTTTACACTTGTCTCGCAAAGCAGGTGACCTGAGTTCAACCCCAGGGACCCATGTAAAGGTAAAAGGAGAGACTCGACTCCACAGATTTGTCTTCTGACCCACAAATGCACACAATGACGCCTGTGCACCCCACATACATCATGAGCACACAAGCATACAATAATAATAAAAAATGAATCTTTGAAAGGTTAACACATGAAATAAGCCAGTTTGCAGAAGACCAGAAACTCACACTGAGAAGAGTCTACACCATACACATAGGAGGTGATGTGTGCTACGTGACTGTCTTTTTACAAAGGATCATAAGACTCCTGGCCCAGGGCTTCGGAGCATTTCTATTTTTATTTCTAGCTTTGCATCCCTGGTGCAACCCTTTGTCCTGGGATACAAGGACCTGGAGACATCAGAGGGCACCCCTGAGACTCGGATGCATGCCTATCACACTTTCTCCAACCTGTCTTCCACAATAAGCTATATGACCGCAACAGAGTGGGTGACTGAAGATGGCTCGCCGCATAAGGAGCTGGCCCACCCATTGGCTATTCAGCTCTCCAAACATTACAATGTTGGCAAGTAGAGTATTTTTAGAATTCCCAGGGGCAGATGCTTATGAAGTGGAATATATTGTTAGCGGGGCAATGATGCTAATGAGGAATGTCACCGGGTCATTTGAAAAGTCCCTGGGGAAACTCGCATTCACCGATAATTGTTTTCACCTCCCTTGCATCGAGTTCCCGTCTTTCTATATAACACCAAAGCACGGGCATTTCCTCAGGGGGCTGAGGGGGATTGGGAAAGTCACTTATTACTGGGGACAAGAAGGAGAGCCAGCGAGCATTGTAGCATCTCAGGCATTCTCGGTTGGAAGTGACCCGCATTGTCATCCTGCTCAACCTCTCATTAGTGGCTTCGGTCTCTCTGAGAGGGCCTTGTGGCATTCATGAACAAACCCTCGCTATCCAGCGCTGTCTGTTCTAACCTTTGTAGTGCTGACCCGTAGCCACCCCTTCATTTCTAGTCTGTTCTTTCTACTTAGAAGTGGTGGCCGTATATAAAAAAAAACCCTCTCTTCCACAGGCTAGAAGCAGACACAACAGCATTCATTTGAACGGGGAAATGCGAGATAATGAGTGGTTAGTCCATAGAAGATAGTTCGCTGTTAAGAGTGTAATGCTATGTTCCCAAGAGTCCAGGAAACGCAGGTGTAAAGAAATCGCCTCTCCACTAGAATTGTGGGATTCAGAGCTGGTCTGGGCCTTGGCAGTCCTAACAAGCTAGGTTCATCCTCAGTACGCCAATTAAAAGTCAAATAATGCCGGCAAATAGATAAAGGAGATTTGTTCGCTGTGGCCACATGGGGAAGAAGAATAAATAAGGTGCAGTGGCCACTCCCAAGTCCATCTGCAGGAACCTGAGAGGAGGTTTAGGTTCAGACGGAGGACAGGAAGTGTGCATTCCTAAGAGAAGTCTTGGTCAAGGCGTGTTTCCATTCAATGCCACTGATAAACTGGAGTCACTCTGGCTCCCAGCCTCCTCCTCCTCCTCCTCCTCCTCCTCCTCCTCCTCCTCCTCCTCCTCCTCTTCCTCCTCCTTCCAATATGAAAGTCTCAAGGAAAATCTATTTTGAGGGAGATGGAGGGACTTGTTTTAATAGTCTAGTAGTGTGAGGGTTTGCTACTAGTGTCTCTTCGGAATGTCTTCATTCCTGCCACGGTAGTTCCTGGTGGAGCCCTGCCCTGACACAGAGGCTGAGAATTAAGGTACCACCACTGTAGGAACACACCATCTGTGGGGTGAGAAAAACCCAGGGTAGGGCATGTGCTGCTGGTTGGTGGCCTCTAGAAACAGTCGCCACTGACCGAAGTGGCTGTGGGAAGAAACTTCCATGGGTTGCTGGTGCGACTCTATGCTGAGAGGTAGTCTGGAAGAATTTCCTTGAGGTCAAGATTGCCTCCTCAGCGCCCCCTGTAGAAGCCGCCTAGCACTGCAACTAGGAAGGCACATAGAGTCACAGCTTCCTCCACCTCTGTAACCAAACAGACCAAAGAAGGGTGGGGCTGGGGACACAGGAGGTGGTGTGCCTGACAACATTCCTTCACAACACAAAGAGAACCAGCATGGTTTTCTTTTTTCTGAGATGCCCATGTTCTTTCTCTTCTTTCTTCCTACATTCTTTGAAAGTTATCTTTGCATGGATGTCCCTAATCCAAAGTATTTTCAGGCATCTAAGGCGTAGCTATGACTAGGCCTCCCAATGACACTCAGTCATCACACACAGTACCATTCAGTCCCCACCCGACCCTTTTCTAACTGTGTGCCCTTGCCAGAGTGTGATGACTCCCAACATGTTTGAAGCAATGGGGCAACCTATTGCAGACTGGAACCTCAAAATTGTGAGCCCCCAATATGCCTTTTTCTATATAAATTAACTAGCGTGGGTATTTTGTTATAGTAATGGAAATGTGCCTAACACATCCGGAACTTGACTATGTCGTGCCTCGGAGGCCATGCCTTTGATTATGTTTTGGGTCCATCCCTCTTTCCAGCCACAAATGTTCATTTTAAGGCAAGGATTCAGAAGAAGAGATTTTAGGACTCGCTCTGATAGACATAGTGCTCTGATTTCCAGTTTGAAGGTCTCATCAGGGTTTCATGTTCCCTGCAACCTAGCTGGACACAGAAAACTAGGCATTGCCCAGCCATGGCAGCTCACACAGGACTCCACCAGGATGCCTGGCTAGCCCGGATGCTGCCCCAGCAATTCCGCCACAGCTTCTTCCTTGCATGTTCACCTTGCCGTACACTTCATGGACAGACCTCTCTGGCTGTGGGACTCCATACTCCTCTGGTTGTTTCTCATGGAATTGGTGGTGGTGTCCAAGGTGTGGGCAGGCTTATACATTCCGGATTAACCTCCTGGATGCACCTATGACTCTGGTGTTTCTGTCTTTTCCAGAGAGGCAGAACTGTGGCGGGGATGAAGGCAATGCCTCTCACCCTTCATGGCAGAAGGGTGGGAGTCTGCAGGAGCGGTCCCTTAGTGAGATATTTACACAGAGATTTCATAACAGCAAGAGAGGTGACCAGCCCAGGATTCCCAGGACAAGGCAAACTGCTTGTCTGTCTGTTTGGATCCCCCCTTGTCTACATGTTTCTCTCCATGGTGTGTGTGTGTGTGTGTGTGAAGGGGGGGGGGGGTAAGTTCAGATTCTATTTAAACTGGAATTGATGTGGTTGTTTAATAGAAGAAATTAAAGCTCCAACAGCACAGTTTTTAATACCCCTGTAATCTTAGCTCGGGAGCTAGTATCATGAGGAACAGGAGCCAACTGGATATAAAGGACCATTCTTGTAAATGGTGAGGCCAGTACAAAGCTCACTGGCATTGTTCAGTCTCCACTTAGACTGGAATCTTGGGGACTTTAACTGGGGACTAGAGGGCTAAGAAAAGTTTCTAATTTCTCAAAAATCTAAATTTTAAGGCAAATGCTTTTGTGTTGAAAATGGGGCCGGAAGCCAAGAGCTTTCCTCTACAAAAAGGCCATGAATTTGGTGCTTTTTGATTAAAAGGGAGAGAGCGTAAGTGGATACGGCCTGCTCTAATCCATGAAAGGAGGCTATTTGAAGCTAGAGTATTTCTTTTGGAATTTATAATGGGCATCTTAAATACTGTGCCAACCCCATCCTTTATCCATTGAGAGCTGGTGCCGATAGTGGTGACAATGGGACAGGAATTCAGGGCATCTGGGTGGGCCGTAGGAAAGAGGGATCCAGCCCCATGGTGCTGATATGTCCATTAAGAGCCCACATCAGGGTTTTGAGCAGTTCTGGAGCTCTGACAGCTCACAAAGGAACACGTGCAAAACTTGGTACATGAAGCCAAGGGAGAGCCCAAGAAATAAACACATCTGTAAGACATTGGGCCACGGGTAATTCTATGTACCGGAATGCTTCAGAACTGATGGGAAAATGCAAGTCATGAATTATGCACGCACGGTAATTATGAAGGCAGCATAGGCTAGGACCCGTCGCGAAGCTTTCCACACTCCTAGATTAGAGGTTGTTGTAGCTCAGGGAAGCCAGGAAGCTCACAAGTTAAGCATATGGCTTTTATGATGACTCTCAAAAACATTCTAGAACTTTCAAGGACCCTCCACATTTCTGTGGCCAGCTCCCATCTAGGGCGAGACCTGTGGTTAGCCTCTCTGCCCTCTGCAGTGGAATGTAGGCTGTGAATATGCGTTGCTCTCATTCGTTGATAAATAAAGCTGACATGGCCTATGGCAAGACAGGATAGAATGAGGTGGGAAATCCCAGCAAGGAAGGGCAGAGTCTGGGGTACACCAGCCAGCTGCTGGGGAAGCAAGACAGGTAGAAAATGAGGTAACAAGCAAAGCATACGTAAGAAATATGGGTTCATTTAAATGTAGGAGCTAGTTAATAATAAGCCTGAGCCACCAGCCAAGCATTTATAATTAATATAAGCCTCTGAGTGGTTATTGGGAGCGACTATGGGACTGGGCAAGAGAGAGAAAAGCCTCAGTTGACAGCATTGTTTGATGTGTTGGGCCTTGCAAGAGTCCTAGGTCATTTTTAGACATCTTAAGGAGAGACCATTTATCATCTGACTAATAGTATTGGAGTTGGTTAGTGAGACTGGCTACACATCCCCACAAAATCCTCAAACTTCAACACAACCCTCAGGTTTCTCCTGGTTTCTTGTGATTGTTTGCTCTTTTGCAGTAGAGGACACCCAGTAAAGGGGTAACGCCTTCTTCCTTGTCTCCAAGTGAAAACTCAGCTGCTTCCCTTGGACTTAGAAGTCGTTCTGCAATTTTTTTTTTCTGGAAATAGATGCTTGGGTGGGATGAACCTCGGGCTGTCAGGTGATTCCAACCATTGCAGAGAGCTTCTAGGGATCACTAGGATGTATAGAAACACGGCCACCATGTTCACTACGCTACCACTTTCGTCTCTGCCGGGTCTCCATGCTGCACGGATAGGTACACTGCGGAGCCACAGGACTCGTCCCCTGGTCAGGGATGTTCTGCTCCACCTTGTCGCGGACTCCACACCTCTGCCGCTGCCTTTGCCTGGAAAAGGCTTGTTAACCCAAATGGGTTTGTTACTTTCTAGAGACCAAAAACCTGACAGAGACAGCTTAAGAGAGAGGTTATCTTTCTCAGGGTTTGAGAGGTCTCAGTCTATCATCGCTGGGTGGGAACAGCAAAACAGATCACAACACTGCAGCTAAGGTTAGGGACAGAGTTGCCTACAGGGAAATAAGAAGCCTACACAGGCACTGGTATGGACTGGAGTTCAGTAACTGAGTGTGGAGACCTGGTCTCGGAGTGCAGAATATCTAACCTTGTGCTGTGGTTGTCTGGAGGAAGAAGAAGAGGGACTATTGCGTGCAAAGGAAAGGACTTGGCAATCAGAATTTAGGTCGTGGTGGTGGTGGTGGAGTAGCCTTGGTTTCCAGCACTAACTGACTCTTCGGAGGCAGGGGGATCACCGTTTGGAAGTCAGTCTGGGCTACATTCTGGGCTGTGGATACAGTTTTAATCGTTTAGAGCCGCTCTTGCGGTTCTTGCAGAGGACTTGGTGTGCAGCTGAGCAGACTCAGGGTTATTATTCTCCACCAAATGCAAAGACAAAAAGAGAGTGCTGGTTACAGTCGCCCCTGCCGGTCGGGTATGCAGAAGAGGTAGAGGCAGGGGGACCACCACTTAGAAGTCAGCCTGGGCTACGTGGGCTGTAGATGTGGCTTAGTGGTTTTGAGCCCATACACCGCTCTTGTAATTCTTGCAGGCCACCCTAAGTTGGTTCCCAGTACCAATGTAGGGCAGCTGATCAAGGACTGACTCCAGCTCCAGGTGATCCGAGCCCTCTTCTGGCTTCTCCACACGCAGGCGCATGATTTAAAATAATACAATAAAAATTTTACAAGAGAGGATAGGACAAGGGCATGCTCCATGTTATGTAATATTTAACTATGAGACATAGAAATCCCATTATGCAGATAAAAATAGATGTAAGCGGCCTTGGAGCGGAGTAAGCCTGCATTAAAATACTTAGGAATGGGTTTGGAGTAGTTACATTGGCTTTTAGCAAAATTAATTAATTATAAGCTTGAGTCATCTTATTTATAATAATGGCTACAATTAGCAAACAGCTTGCCAGAACCCCAAGAAGTTGACAGACTCATCTCCTGAGCTACTTTCTGGGTGTTGGTCTGATAGGCTCCGGGCCACCCGTAATGGAGCCTTCGTGACAACATAGGATCAAGTCTTTGGGCATGCTTATTTCATTGATGAGGACTTTGGGGATTGCTGGCTAATAAATTTCATTTTAGCAAGAAGATGAATTAGAAGCAACTTGTCACCACACCTTAAGAAAAATAGGGGACTGGGTACGGCCCTGGTAGTAGAATGCTCACTTGGTACCCATGAGGCTGTGGGTTCTATCCCCTGCTCAGGAAAAGAAAACAAGACAGTTATAGCAGTAACTTCTCAAATTGCTCAGTGAATAAGTTTTTTTTTTTAAGTAAATGAATATGGATTCTAGTGGGTGAGTGCTGGGATCTTTGGATCTTTTCTTTTTTCCCTGAGCAGGCACTGGAAGAAGCAGCTGCCCCCTGAAGAAAGTAGTTCTCTCTGTAAGAACCCAGCCCCCTCACTTTCAGAATCTTTCCCGATGGCTCAGATAGCACTTGGTACCAAAGCTCTACGAGGAGGTAAACAGAAATTAAAGTATGCTTTGTGGCATCCTAGAACAGGAAGCCAGCTTAGGCCTCCTGACTGAGCTGTCAACCCTGCCCTGGAACCCAGCCATGGGAATAAAGCTGAGCCCTGAGAAGTTACGTGTTACTTCAGGGTAACAACTCCCGTGTCTTCCTCCTCCTCACCAGATTTCACCACAACCTTGCCTCTGAGGCCAACAAAACACAACACCCTTCAAGTCCCAGCTGAAGGGCACTAGCCGTTTTCACAGCAGCTTCTTCCGCAGTGTGTGAGGAGTGGGTGGGGCAGGGCTGGCTTAGAAACCAATCTCTAGCCTGAGGCACTTGCATCAAATCCATTGTTTATTCATGAGCTGTTGTCTTTATAAAATTATAAAGTACACCCTTTGCCTTAGGCAGGCTACATCACACACATTTATAAAGCAGAGAATCTCCTCTCTCAATATTTTAAAAATAATTTGAAAGCACCATTCTTGGTGGGTAGCACTCTTCTTGGAGTGGCCTGAACTTTGCCACCTCCTTAAAGAACTGCTGTTGTCTTCAGGTTTCCTACCCAGGACGCCCAATGCTCTCTTAGATTTTTTAAGAGTTTACAAGGTGGCGGTGGTGGGGGGGGGGCGAAGTCTCTTTTCCCTCATTATGCAACTTTGCCTCAAAATGCTTAGGCTTTCAAACTCTAGCCAAGCATTTCATCTTCTGCAGATCCAGAAATGCCAGTCAGGCAGCTCGGACCTATGGGTAACCACAAATGATGGTTCAAGCCGCTGAACACACCTCCTTTACAGCAAGAGGCCCAGCTGTGCCTTTGGACAATCAACAGTGTGCTCCAGAGAAAACGCTGTGATGGTTTGTGCGTGCCAACTATGGAAGCACACATGGAACAACACACACACACACACCCCACCCACACGTAGACACACACAGACATACACACACAGACACATACACACACAGACACACACGCAGGCATACACACAGACACACACGCAGACATACACACACAGAGACACACACACATGCACAAACACAGAGACACACACATAGGCACACACACATAGACATACACACACATAGGCACACACAGACACACACAGACAGACAGACACACACACACACACAGACACACACATGAATTCACCGGAAATGCTCAGGGGATGAAGCAAAACTCTATCAGGCTGATCAGGTTCTGACTAAGGCCCTAAAGGAGAGCAGCCATGAACAGACAATGTTACCAGCTTACACAAATCCTTAACCCTTCACATAGGCCGTCATCTTCAAATCTCTCTTAGGTCCCAGCCCCAGGTTACACTTTAAACAGTTAAGCAGCAACTACTGTACCAGTACTTCTGTGTTAGGGGTTTTTGAGATTAACGTTTTCTTTAACCAGTGACTCTATTGCTTCTATTATGTCTTCAGCACCTGAGAGTCTTCCATCTCTTGTGTTCTGTTGGAGATGCTTGTGTCTACGATTCCTGTTCAGTTACCCCCATTTTCCATTTCCTGAATTCCCCCGGTTTATTTTCTTTATTGTTTCTGTTTTGATTTTCATATCATGAATAGTTTCCTTCACTTATTTGTTTGTTTGTTTTTTCTTGGCATTCTTTAAGGGATTTGTTGATGCTCTCTAATTTTCTGGTTGTCTTTGTTATTTGGGTGTTTTGTTGTTTGGTTTCTGTTTCCTCTTTGTTTTCTAGTCTTTGTGCCCTGGATTTCTGGTGTCTGTCATGACCTCTGGCAGAGTAGGGAGTCTCTGTCCAAGTTGGGAGTTGGCCTTCTTGGTCTTTGGTACTGCGGGGGTGGGGCGTGGGATGTCGCTGTTCTTCTAATTGGTATGACCTGCCCCTGAATGACTGAAGTCCTCTGGGATTCGGGTAGGGCCCAGCAGCGAGGGATAGGGGAAGACATGAGCTGGAAAGGCAGGGGCTGCAGCCACAACTACTTTTGAAGTAAACCAATATTATTCTTTTTATGTAATTCTTACCCAGGGTCATTCTGCCTGCCCATTTGTTGAAATTCTATCTTTCCAGCCCAGGACAGTGGCTGTGCGGTGCCACTCCCTTTGAACTGCCTAGTAATGGCATGGTTTTGTTTTTAATTGTTTTTTTTTTAAATATGAGGATTTGTCTGATGATCTCTTTTAGTCTTGGGGAAAGGGCTTTATTGAGAGCAACCTTAGCCAATAAATATTAACACAATATATTCTCATCAAACCTAATCTCAGTTTATATCAGAGGTACAGTTTTGCTCTGAACAGCAAGCCTAGCTAGTTCCTGATTATCTTAGAGTTACATTAGATTCAGCTGGCCCCTACTCTGTGTAGCTTAATAACTCCTAAGGAAGTTGTTTTATCTCTTGTTTTGGTTCGTTGTTTTTATTTTGTTGATGGTGGTGGGTTTTTGGTTTTGGGGTTTTTGGGGTTTTTTTTGCCTTTTAAAAGGCAAATTATTAAAAGGCACTGAAGTTACCCAATACTCAGAGAAGCCACCAAAGGGGAGATTCCTGAGGAATCTTGGGTGAGGAAAATGATCCTGACGTTAGGAATTTTGACCACTTTGACCTGCCTTTGAAAACATCTTTCATCTTTAATAACCCTCACCGTGGCTTCTCCTTTTAGAGAATCTCATTAATGGAATTTACATAACAGGCTCGGTATAGTTTTCAAGAGGCCGCCTGTGTTTAATTTGTCTTGATGTCGCTCTGTTGAATTTGGGGGCCTGAGAGCATTCTGAAGTCACTAGCAGAGTGAGAATCAGGCCAGGGATGTCAGACTGGGAAATGTCTCAAGGTTACTTCTATACAGGTCTTTATACCTAGTTCACAGTGAATTCTGCATGGGTCATGACTGCCGGGGAGCAAGGCTATGCCTGCCAGCGTCTCTCAGAGACTGAAGACATCCTTCAGGAAAGAGCATCCTTCCAAGGTAAGGGTGAGGGCGTGACATGGGTGCTGGCTACTTCAGCATCTCATCCTGAGAGCTATGCTCTACTCTGTGTGTCACCTTAATCTGCACACACATGTCCATTGTTTTGTTATTATCACAAAGCCTTCTTCCTTCACTCTCGTCAGAGCAAAAGTACGCCTCTCACCTCAAGGAGAAAAGGGACAGTTGGTTATTCTAGAACCAGATATGAGTGGCCACGGCCTGGGAGCACAGATTGAAGTTTCTTCTGCGTTCCATCATACTAAGGGACTGGGAGTGAGACTTCCTGATAGGCAGGCAGAAGATAACTCATAGCTAGGCAAAGATGGTGAACTTCCAAGATGGCTGTCTTCTTCCTCTGCCTCCTGACCTGGGACAGAAGCCTAGCTGCTTAAACAAAGGCTTTGTTGGCCTTTTCTCCTGTCAGTAACCATAACCTCACTCCTCCCTACTCCTGCTAGCCCTGCAACCTCCAGTCCTCCAACCCCCAGGCCCCCATCCCCCCACTCCAACCCCCTCCCACCCCCTGCTCATGGACTTGCTCAACCATCTCAAGGCTGCATTAGGATGTGCTTACACAACAGTTGCAAGTCAATCAACCATCCTCTTTCCCACACTGACAAACCCTAAAGCACCAGAATAAGACCCTTTGGAGACTTTAAAAAGAAAAAAAAAAAACAACCCAGCCGTCAAAGAGAGATGGAACTTGGGAGTCCCTCTTTCAGTCTGAAGAAAGGAAAGGTGCAGAAGGGGTGGGGGGGTTGGAACAGGACACACAAATCCAAGGCTTGTCCTGCAGACAGAAACAGAAGCCTGGAGCTTCTGTAGAGGACGAAAGAATCTCCTTGCCACTAAATAAGTAATGTGATTTGGAAATTTTTTTTTTGAAAGATCTTCTTTCAAGCTCAGCAATATGTGAGAACAGCTCTGGTAGCTTTGGATAATTTTATATTGTGATTTTTATAGGTTCTTTTACTATTTCCATATATAAGTTTTTTCAATAATAAATACATTTGTGATCACAAGAGTGTTTTCTTTCTTCCCAAGAAATAAGTTTCAAAGATGTATGGATAGCTCAGTGGTTAAAAGCACTTGCTGGTCTTCCGGAGAACCAGAGTTCATTTCCAGGCACCCATATCCAGTGATTCACAATCATCTGCAACTCTAGCTCCAGCGAGTCCTACATCCTCTTCTGGCTCCCAGAGACACCCACACTTGTGGGCACACACACACACACACACACACACACAATTTAAAAGAAAATAGATCGTCTAAGAAAAACAATAATCAAAATGACCTAAGTTTAAAACTTGAAACACAGGCATCTCTTTGAGGAAGAAATCAGTATTCTCCAAGCACACAGTCGCCCAGCTCATCCAACCGAAAGCTAAATTTAGTCTCTTGGCAGTCAAGGAAATAAGTGGCCTGTGACAAGCTCTCTCTGTCTCATTATGAGATAAGGCAAAGTCAACACGGAAAGAAACATCCTCTTGACACTAGAATCTATGTGAAGTCCATCAAATATGCCTATCCACCTTCAGGAAGAGAACACGCACCTCAGCCACTGCCTTGAACTGTGACCGTACAAAAATGAAGAAATAGTCTAGACAAGCGACAATGACTTCTGGACCGGCTCTCACTGCCAGAGCAGCGCATCCACAAAGCCTAAGTCTCCCTTTAGAGATGCTTGGGAGTAAACATGCCAGTGTGTGACTCCGGAAAAGGCAATGAAAAAGGCTGCAAAGGGAGGTTTGGTGAACTCAGCTCCAGACCCTGATACAGGAGAGTAGACAGACTGTTGCAGCCATTGTCTGCAAGGTCAGTGTTCTTAGCTGTGAGTATTTGGGACAAGCAAACCCACTGAGCAGTAATCAAATATGGAGGTCACCAGTTGTGTAAGGTGTGACTGACTTGCATACATGAAATTTCTAGAGTGGGAAAACCCATGGAGAGGGAGCTGCCTCTTGTTAGAAGGGGTAGGGGATAACTCCTTTAGTGTTCTTTGGGGTTGAGGAAAATATTTGGCACTATGTAGATGTCAAGATCACACATACCATGAAAGTACCAAATGCCACCAAACTGTCTATTTCAAAAACAATAATTTTTTTTTTTTTTTTTACTGAAAGCATGGAAGAGGCAGAGCAGTGAAGCAGAGATAGGACCCAAGTTCTTGTTTACCTTGGCAGCCATACAAGGAGGTAAAATACCTTGCTGAGTGCTTACACAGTGTTTGGAGAACTCCAGAGAGCTGCAGGTACATCCCAGGAGGAGTTCATGCCTGCTGGCTACTCTCCACAGACCCCTCACTTCATCAGGATATGGTATGGTGGGTGGCAAGGCCACCATCCTAGTCATCATCCTGGTACAGACACAGGCATGAGGCATCCTCTGGGCTTCCTTCCTGGTTCTGCTACTGCTGTGGGACAAGGGTCTGTACCCTGTCACTTGTATTTTAATAAAATGATGATTGGCCAGTAGCCAGGCAGGACGTATAGGCAGGGTGACTGGAACAGGAGAATTCTGGGAAGAGGAAAGGTCAGTCTGCAGTCCTCACCCAGACACAGAGCAAGCAAGATGAGCAAGCCTCACTGATGAAAGGTACTGAACCATGTGGATAACACAGACAAGAATTAAGGATTAATATATAGAAATTAGTTAATAAGAAGCCTGAGGTTACAGACAGACCAGTTTATGATTAATGTAGACCTCTGTGTGTTTCTTTGGGACTGAATGACTGAGGGACTATGTGAAACAGAAACCTTGGTCAACATGCTACAGATTCCAAATGGAATCAAATGGGAACCTAGAAGCTTCCAGCTCCTGGAAGGTAACCAGATTGCTCCTAAATAATCCAGAAATGAGAGAAGTTGGGAGACAATTACAGGAGTTGGAAATAAATAAAAATGAAAACCGTGTCAGCGTGGAAAGGCTGCTTACAGGAGGATCTGCAACACAGAATGACCCCATTAGAGATGAAGGAAAGTCTGCAACAGTGATGGAGGCTTCTACTTGAAGGAGATGGAGACAGAAACACACGATAGACCCAGAAGCAACTAACAAACTAGAGTATTGACACCAAAACTCAACTAAATGAGAACATAAAGCCAAAATAGTCTTTCTCCAATAGACTTATCAGAATCACCAGGTCCTACAAAGCAACATCAGCAACATAAAGGGGAAAAAAAACACTAAAAAATAACATTAGTAAAAGTTTAAAGATCTTGGAAGTTGGCTTCTCAGGCTGTCAACCCACTGGGGAAGAAGTCCTTTGCCCCGTCTCTCCTACTCCATTGGTGAACCTCATTGGTTAAGTAGGTACTAATGCTGGGACAAAGGAAGTGTGACTGGGTTCCTTCAGGAATAGCGGGTGCCAGGCAATGTCATTTGTCCTTTCCTCAGTTGGGGAAGTGCGGACATAGTCAGCTGGAGCAGTAAGTGGCCCAACACAAACTCTCCTAAAGGTCCATGTGGTGGGTGGGCACCTTCAGAGCTTACTTAGGTGAGGGAGGCTCTTGGGAGCCTGGCTACAAGTCAGCCAGTGCAGATCATGGAAGGTGCTCTTGTTGGTTGAAGATACCCTACACACACACACACACACACACACACACACACACAGCGAGAGAGCAGTGCAAATCATGGACGGGTAAGGTGCTCTTGCTGCTTGGAGATACCCTACACACACACACACACACACACACACACACACACAGAGAGAGAGAGAGAGAGAGAGAGAGAGAGCATGTGCTTGATGTGCTTGGCCTTGAAGTGTAGGGTTGCATCATCTACTGGGCTAAACCTGTGAGCAATGTTGCAGGGAAGAATCCCTGACAGCTTATGGCCACTGGGATGCAGAACACCTGGAGGGGGCAGTGGTTAGATGTCTTCCCCAGAGTTCCTTCTTCATCCTCTTGGCCCCAGACTGGATCCAGACACCAGTGGGGAGAGGGAATCTTTAAAGAGAGACTTTGAAAAGACAACTTGACAGACACAAGAGAGACAGACCAGCTTCCCAAATCTCCAACTCTCTTTTGACAGCCAGAGAAAAGGATGAGTGAGAGGCCCATCATCCTCAGCTGTCCGTTATTCTCAGTTGCACATATCAGGCTGTTGCCATGTGAACTGCTGCACAATGACGAGTTCCTCCTTGTGTTTCTGGGAGACAACTGTACCACTCGCCACCATGTTGGCTTCGAAACAAAAGAGCAGCAGATCCTTGTTGAAAATGAGCCCCTGTGTGTCACTCTGAGCCTGGCTGATTGTGTTAGAAGCGACATATCACAGGCATCATAGGGGTCCTCTCAGGTGTCAATCCTTTTCATCCTGTTTCCATAAGAACAACGGAATGGGTGGGCAAAGACGGCTCAGGCGGTAAAGGTGCTTACTGGTAAGCCTGAGGAACTGTGTTCAATCCCTGGAACCCACATGATGGGAACACTGACTCCAACCAGCTGCTCTCTGACCTCAGTATATGTCCCAAGGCACAAATACCCCAAATAAATACATCAGTGTTGTAAAACATCTTAAACATCATCAGGAAACAGTGCCCAAGTCAACCCTGACTGTAAGCAGATAACTAACTCAGTTTTGCTAAATATGAATAAGCCCCTGGGCACTGTGGCCTCGCTGCTGTCAAGACATCAGGAGAAATCTATTTAAGGATAAACTCATTAAGAGCTAACATAGTGAATGAGAATCAGAAGCATGTTTACAGTGGTGGATAAATCAGTGTCCCATAGCTTAATTACATTGAATTCTGGATTTCATTTCCTACCTCCAGAATAAACCTTACAAGCGGAACATTCAGATTAGAAGAAAATCAACACAGGATCACTGTCTGTGAACTGGAAAAACAAGGCTGACAGTGCTTCCATTAAGGAGACTCTAGAAGACAGGGTATGAACAGGTACCGCCAAACCAAAATATAGGTCAAGCCTGAGAACATACTAGGTGATGGAGGGGTTGGAGGTGCCCCAGGTTCGTGTTTTGTGTCATGGGCAGACTCAAAGGAACTGAGATTCCTCCAGCCTATGGGTGGAAACCAGTGTTCTGCAGAATCCATGGCTGCTGTCTTACTGATGTAGGAGAGTCTTCTATCTATCTGTTGCTTTTATTGGTTAATTAATAAAGAAAACTGCTTGGTCTGATAGGTCAGAACATAGGTAGGCAGGGAAGACAGAACAGAATTGTGGGAGGAAGAAAGCAGAGACAGACAGATGCCATGGCTCTCCTCTCCGAGAAGGACGCTGGTTAGACTCATGCCAGTCAGCCACAGTCAAGTGGCAATACAGATATTAGAAATGGGTTAGATCAATATGTGAGAGTTAACCAATAAGGGACTGGAGATAATGGGCCAGGCAGTGCTTATTTAAATGAATACAATTTGTGTGTTGTTATTTCGGATGTAAAGCTAGCCGTGCGGGAGCCAGGCGGGATAAAAAGCAGGCCTGCTTGCCCCATCACTACATCTTACTACTCCAGATTACAGGCCGAAATGTAGTAATAAGAGCGGAGGGCTGTGTCCCCAGCACCCCGGCCGCCTGGCTAGCTTATGCCCGAAATAATAACACACAAACTGTATTCATTTAAACACTGCTTGGCCCATTTCTATCTAGCCTCTTCTAGGCTAATTCTAACATATTAATTTAGCCCATTTCTTATCATCTATGTAGCACTGCTAGGTGCGCTTACCGGGAAGATTCTAGCCTACGTCCATCCTGGGTCGGAGCTTCATCGCGTATACCCAGGAGAGCGAAGCAGGGCCTCTGCTCCAGAGAGCAGAGCTGTCGAGTCTGAGCTCACTTCCTCTTCCTCCCAGCATCCTGTTCTGTTTACTCCTCCCACCTATGTTTTAACCTATCAGGGCCAAGGAGTTTCTTTATTGCTTAACCAATGAAATCAACAGATTGATATATGACACTCCCACATCACCGAAAGATAAGGT
This sequence comes from Alexandromys fortis, assembly GCF_014885135.2. NCBI lineage: Eukaryota > Metazoa > Chordata > Mammalia > Rodentia > Cricetidae > Alexandromys > Alexandromys fortis. Next base: position 3,925,975 of record NW_026068020.1, read on the forward strand.
TGGTGTCCCTACTGCCTTAACTGTCATTTTCACTGTCTAGAGTCACCTGAGAATTTCAGTTGAGGGATTGCCTAGATCATAAAGGCCTGTGGGCATGGCCAGAGGAGGGAGGGAATTGTCATTATTGTTAATTGATGTGGTGAATCCAGTCCACTGTGGGAGGCACCGCTCCGTGGGCAAGGTTGTTCTTGGCTGTATATATACATCCAACTAAGCATCAATAAGTGAGCTAGCAAGCAGCAACCTCCATTTCTGCTGTATTTCCTTGCCTGTAAGTGAGCTCCCTAGTTAGAGGCAGGATATTACTGCTCCTTGCAGCACCAATGTCAAATGTGTCCCGTCATAAGGACTGCCCTAAGCCAAGGAACAGGTGAATCAGACCCTGGAAGCATCAGAATGAGAGTCAGCCTACCCAACAGTGAGGACCACAGACCTGTCTTTGATCAAGGCTCTGAGCCTCACGTTTGAAGGAATACTGCAGCAATAAGACATTAGGAGGCATTCTTGTGTGAGAGCCTGTGCGTGTCCTCTCCCCGATATCCAGAGACTGATTGACGGGGAGCTTGCTGTGTGTCTTCATGGCCTGTGATTCCCTCACCACCACTGTATGCCTTTACTCTGTCTGTAGTTCTCTATGGCCTCTTAGCTGCAGGGATATTTTAGGTCATTCATTTCTTTAGGGTTAGCTCAAAGGTATTTTTGTTGTTGTTGTTGCATCTGAAAATGTAGAAACTTCCTGTCTTGTTTCTGGAGCTCCTCTCTGTTCTGGGGACATTCTGCACTGGTAGATGAGGCCACTGGCTTGGCAGATTCTCTTGATTCCTTTTGTTTTTGTATCCCATATCGTATCTAGGTAATCTTTGTCACCAGCCACTCTGGCTCATGGATTGGATGTCCATGGTCAGCCACATGCTTCTGTTATTATATTTTATTTTTCTCATCTTTTTAATCTCTTTATTCATTTCCTCTGGGATCTGATAAGGTCACTCAGGTTCGTTACTGACTTCACTGATTTAATTTCCTCCCACTCTGAGCCTGACTTCTCTCCTTCCGGTGTGGGTTTAATATCTGCCTGCACTGCGGCTTCTGTCCATAGCTCATGGCTGGGACCACACTCCCTCTGTGCTGGCGCAGGGCGGAGAGCTAAGCAAGAGCTGTGCCCCTTGGCCACACACCTGTGGTTTCCAAACTCCCCCATTCATGGGGTTTAGATCATGCTGTGCCCTGCCCTGATTGTATTCAACAGTGGCCGTCTGGAATGTGCCTGGTTGGAAGAAGGCTCAATTCACAGGCATCATTTGACTGCATTTTGGGTTTAAATACAGGCAGCATGGCTCTATTCCACTTGTTAGGCATGTAAACACCATCTGAGGTTGCTTTTGCAGACGACCCAGGTTTGAGCCCCCAGAACACTTACAGGGACTCACAGCAGTGTAACTACAGTCCAGGGAATCCAGCACCCTCTTCTGACCTCTGAGGGCATCGCACACATGTGTCTATGCAGGCAAAACAGTCATACAAATAAAATTTTATATATATAAAACCTCCATCCGGTAAAAGATACCTGGGACTTACAGAACAGAACAGACCAAGAAGGGAGCAACATTCTCACTTGGATCCCATAAAGAGGAAGACACCTAACACTGTGATGACCCTTCAAGTGGTCCATACAGGCAGAGAACTCCTGACTGCCCCAGTGGCTTCCGCTTGGCTCCATTCATACCACTGATACATCTACTCAAATTACTATCTGTCTGTCAGGGCATTTGCTCGTCAAGACCTTGTCCTGACCTTTGTCTCTGTGGCCTCCACAGTCTGTACCTTGACTTTACCTTAAGCATAGACTCAAGCCTGTGACCTGAGGATCAGAATGGCCAACACTTCTCCAGCTGCTTTGTTACCTATCCCTCACTCCAGCATCCCCTAGATCTTTGCACCCATCAGCCTTCAGCCTCTACCCCTAATAAGGCCTTGATGACCTCTTCGGGGCCTCCTTAACCCTTTTACAATCACTCTGGGACCTCCATAAATGGTCACAATTCTCTGGCATGTTATGTGTGGTCTGGCATGTTATGTGTGGTCACAGATCTATAAATGGTCACAATTTCTCTGGCATGTTATGTGTGGTGTGGGAGTTAACATTAGTAACTAGGATTGAGAGGAAAGATCCTGTGTTGATTGACAGCGGCTGTCAAGGGAGCTCAGGGGTACTTGGCAAGCTTCAGACAGTGAAAGCAATGCAGCTACTGGATTTACTGCTGTTCCGTCCATTCTGATGTTATAAGAAGACGCAAACATGTCTGTATTTCTGACATAGGTAAAGATGCACGGAGCATGCCTGTTACTCAGGAAGTCCCACAAGGGCAGGAAGCTGGGGTTAAAAATCAGAAATGAAAACCTTTAGGGATAAGCAGATGTGTGTGACAAGGGAAGTCTTTGTGTGGAAGGACAGTCTGAGCTACATGCCAGATGTGTGCACAGAAGCTAAGGACCCCAACATCTAAGTGACAAGACTGGGCTTTTTAATGTCGGAACAACTCAAAGGTCCAAACACAAAATGTTTTCTAACTGAAATTCTGTGCCCAGCTCTGGTTTACAGCAAAGGCTTGGTAGGAAAGCCTTCTCCTGTGGGGCAGAACTTTTCAGGTAGCTCTGTGCTGTCCCTGCTGAGTCAGGTAGAAGTAGAAAAGGCTTTCAGAGACACCTTGATGGGTATTTAGGTGTGTCTATGCCTCCCACTGCCAGCAAATGGGGAGACTCTGCTGACTTTGCTAAAGGATGCATCCAGGGATACTAAGAACGGTCCATGAAGTTCCAGTGATGCTAAGAATGGTCCACACAGGGCCAGTGATACTGAGAATGGTCTGTGCAGGGCCAGTGATACTGAGAATGATTCATGCAGGACAAGGGATGCTGAGAATGGTCCATGCAGGAGCAGGGATGCTGAGAATGGTCCATGCAGGAGCAGGGATACTGAGAATGGTCCATGCAGGAACAGGGATGCTGAAAATGGTCCATGCAGGGCCAGTGATGTTGAGAATGGTCCATGCAGGGCACTACCCCCATGACAGACAGATCAGTCTCAATGTGCATCAGTCAGCAAGGCATGTATGTCCTTAAGGAATGCTTATGATTTTCATGATTGTAGCTATTCATGTTTGAAAGCTGCATGGCATGTACTGTGCATATGTGTGTGATCTGTCCTGCTCTCAGGACATACCAGGCCAAATCGGTGCCTACTCCTGCTTCTTGCTTCATTCTCCTTCTCCATCTCCTCCTCTCACTCCTCTTCTCCCTCTCCTTCTCTTTCTCTCCTTCTTATTATTTTTTTTTTAAAAAACAAGAGTCTCACTATATAGTCCTCACTGGACTTGAACTCATTTTGTAGCTCAGGCTAGCCTTGGCTTCTAATGACCAGATTTTTTCTTGCTTGTGGAGGCAGAGGCCTCCAAGTTCAGTTCTGGACCTGTGACCACGGTTGATGCCTGGCTTCCTACTGGGTGTAAGCCAAGTTAATAGTGTTGTCCCAGATTTACAGCTAAAACAAACAAACAAACGAAAACTGATTCAGAAGCAGGTGATTTACAGATAGCTGTGTTAACAAGAGCAGGGTGGAAATTTCCACACTCTGTTTGATAACTTGAGACACCGGGAGGCAATGGTTTGAACGGAGTGAGGAAAACGGAAATGAGTGTAAAGCGGCTATGAAGGGGATGAAAGATTCATGGAGAAGGAGAAAACAACCACGCTGCATAGACTACGGAGCAATTTTCCAGATATGATAGAGGATTAGATGTGCTAAAGGGCTTCAATAAGCTGAGGAACAAAGAAATAGAATCACGTATAAAAAGGACCAGTGAGTAGGAACAGCTAATACTCAAATAAGAAGTCCAAACAATCTGCCACAATTTTCTGCAGTCTAGAGATCTAATTTTTAAAATTATTTTAGCTTTATTTATGTCTATATATATAAGCCTATGTGAGTGCAGGTCCCTGCAGGAGGGCATCGGAACCCCTGGAGCTGGAGTTACAGGTGCCTGGTTGTAAGCCACCTGCTGTGGGTACTGGAACTGAACTTGGGTTATCTAGAAGACCAGCAAGTGTTCTTAACCACTGAGCCATCTCTCCAGCCTCTTTTATCATTGATGATAAAAGCCCACTCCTTCTGCAGGGGAGGGTGAGTGTGAAATTCTACAACCTTTAACAAATTTGACTGACCATAGACCACCAGAATGTTCTGGAAGATATTCTGTAGGCCCATATGACTTAAGTTGCATTAAGACAAAGCAGTGATCATAGATCCATTTCAAACCTACAAAAGGTTCTCTTGTCTGTTCTAAGTGAATACATAGTATCTCCCATCTACTTCTCTGGGAAGGATGAAGAATGTGCCTAACACATCTGTATCTCTAGACACCCAAGACTGAGGTCTTATCTCCCGGCAAGGACTCCACACAGCTAAGCAAGCACCACTGGGCAAGATCTTTCCAATCCCTGGTTACTCTCCAGGGCAATTCTGGATGGGAATCAACACCGTGCTTCTTTTAAGTCTTTTAAAGACCTAAAAGTCTAGCACTAATCTCTACCCACCCTTTTAGAATTGAACAGTGGTTTCCACTGACTCTGTTGACTGGCTTGTTCATGGGATGTAGAGTAAGAAGTTTCAGGCGGTTCTTTGCTAGGTTTGCCCTCAATAACTCCCACTTCTAAGCCAAGAAACCAGTCCTAAAAATGTGCAAACTTCCAATCATATTTGATGCAGATCAGCCCTAGCCATGTTTGTGGCCCCAGAAGATCTAACATGAACTGGCTGAGGACTTACTCAGAACCAGTACCTAGGGTGGTTTCATGATGTTAAGGCCCCTAGTATCACTGGTACACAGGATGCTGTACCAACAGTTCCTAACCTTTGTGGGTCTTCTCCTTTCTAGTTGTAACTGAAGGTTGATCCCTGTGGGAAGTAATGGGAAGCTATCACATGTATTTATCTCAGTATTTCAGTGTCTTTCTCCTGGGAGCCCACCTTTCCTTCTCTAACTGGATTATGGCTTCTAAAATTGGCACTGGGTAAAGGCTCTGCCTATAATGGTGGTTTCCTTTAGCCTATTGTTGCCAGTCTTCATTCTCTTGATTGTACAGACTGATGTTGGCATTCTCAGCTGCTTTTAGCCTCTTGATTGCTTACTTAAGGCAGTAACAGACAACAAAATGACCCTGTCTTCAGCAAAGTGAAAAGCAAAGACCCAGACTTGATAACAGTCTTGCAACGATTACATGCATGGCTTGGCAAATGCGTACACACACACACACACACACACACACACACACACACACACACACACACACTATACACATAAATATATACAAACACACATGCATACAGAGATTTTTTTAAGTATTGAAAAATGTACCATAGCCTATCCAAATCTATCATCATTTTTAGAAGAAGCCTTTTGGTGACATTTTGAATTATTTATTATTTTATTATTTTTGCTGTTTTTATCTTATATACTAAAAATGATTTCAAAAACTTAACCATAAAAAAAAAAAAAGAAAAAGGAAGAAGAAGCCTCTTGGTGGTGACAGTTTTCGGTGTGAACTCCTAACTCTGTAAATCAACCTGTGTTGTCTATCTGAGGAGAAACAAACAGGATGTTGTCAGAGCACAGAGGGTCTAAAGTCACAGAGCTGTAGTGGGCAGCAGACTTTCCTCAGGACAGGGTATGCAGTTGCTGTTAAGTCTCCTAACGGGGCTCCCCTTCTGGCGATCAGGTAGGATAAGGGTCATCAGGAGAGCAGATGGCCCCCTACTCCTGTCCAGCATCCCTGACAGCTCAGTACCCCTTCTCTCACACACATGCAACCGATGAGATTGCTCCTGCTCTGTGCACAGCAGAAGTCTCCTTGGGAAGTGAGTGTTCCTCATGCCTGAACCTTGAGCCAACTGCAGTTGCTGCCATGAGAGGATGAGACCTGGTGTTTGGAGCTTTTCTATTTTAGTGTTGGTTTTCCTCCCTTGAATTTTACTTTAAGATTCTAATCTGCATTATTTTGAGGTGTTGTGAAATGTATCCTGAGTCCTCTGTTCTTTAGAAGGTTTGTATTCCTATTAAGCTTTCAATTCTGTTGCTAACAATGCTTAGGTGTGTCACAGTTTCTAAGTGGCAATCATTCTTATTCTTCATCTCATGTCTGTTCCTTTTCTAATTTAATGGCTTATCCTATTTTATCAACATTTTGCTGGAGTGCTCTTTGGTTTTGTTGCTTCATTATTGTTTCCTTTATTATCATTTTTATTAATATCTCCTTTCATGTCTTATTTTTTGTTCTTTTTTTTTAGACTTGAGTGGGATTTCTTTTTCACTTTCTGACTTGAACAAACTCACTTATTTAAAAACTGTTTTAATAAATGCATTAAGGGTATAATTTAAAACCCAAGTACTAATGTCTCTGCATCTTTCAAGATTAAAGAACATAGTATTTTTGTGCTGTTCATTTGAGATGCTCTGTAATTTTTATTGTGGATTTTTACTTAATCTGAGTTATTAATAAATGTGGTTTAAACTGTTGCTTATCAGAGAGGGGTAAATATTATTCATCCTGGAATTGTTCAGGTTGGTTTTCATTCAAATGCATGTTGGTTAGCTAATATGACTTATATTTTATGGACTTTTTGAAATGCATTGGATTTTTTTCATGATTTAATGCATGTTCATTTTTTCTCAAAAAACGTTTCTTCTGAATGTTAGGGATAATAATCTTATACACATATGTGCTCTTGAGTGTGTGTATGTGTGTGTGTGTGTGTGTGTAAATCAGAGGTCCGCCTCTGCTTTTTCTCCTCAGGTACCATCCACCTTGTTGAATAGGCTAGGCTGGATGGCCAATTGAACCCCAGAGATGTGCTTGTCTCTGCCTCCCTGGTCCTGGGGTTAAAACTGTATGGCCACATCCAGCCTTTTTATGTGGGTTCTGAGTCTTGAACCATGCTTACATAGCAAGCATTTTACCAACTGAGCTGTTGCCATGATCCCTATATCCCATTCATTTAAATTTTGTTAGATATTAACTTCCATCTCAAGTGTTTGATACATCATTTTCTAATATGTACAGGTCAAATTCTTCCCAAAGCTTCTTATTTCTACTTCGGGAGGCCAAAGTTGGAAGATCCTGAGTTGGATTATAGTCTGATATGTATAATTAAATTCTATCTTGGGGGAAGAAATCCTCTCAGTAAACTGGCACATTTTGAGAAAGTTTCTCAAGGGCATACAGATACACGATTCTTCCTATTGGGTTGTTAATTTAGCAGAACACAAGGCCTGCATTTATCCCTCATGATGTTGTTTGCCATAGATCCTACCTTGCCTTTCATCAAGGTTGTTATCCTAATTTTGTTCATTTGTAAAGTATATTATTTCTTATGTTTTAAGTAAACTTTTCTATGCAATGTTATATTATTCTGTGGGTGTCTTATTGATGCCAACCAGTTATAATTTTAAGATGTATCTTTACTTTCTGTGATGGTTTGAAGGAGAATGGTCCTCACAGCCTCATCTATATGAGCACTTAGTTACCAGGGAGCGGTGCTATTTGAAAGAATTAAAAGGATTAGGAGGTGTGGCCTTGTTAGAGGAAGTGTGTCACTTGGGGTACGTTTTGAGGTTTCAGAAACCCATGCCAAGCCCAGAGTCACTCTCTTTGCTTGTGTATCAGGGTGTAGCTCTCAGCTACTCCTCCAGTGCCATGCCTGCTATGCATGTCATCCTGCTCCCTGACATGGGGATTAATGATCATGGGCTAACACCCCAGTCAAATACTTCCTCTCATAATAGTGGCCTTGGTCATGGTGTCTCTTCACAGCAGCAGAACAGTGACTAGGTGCTTTCATTCTGTTTGTGTATGTCTATGTCTGCAGTGTCTGAAGAGGCAGTCAGAACCCTGGGGCTGGAGTGACAAACTGTTATAAATTGGGTGCTGGGAACCAAACCTAGGTCCTCTAGAAGAAAAGTCCATGCTCTTAACTTCTGAGCCATCTCTCCAGGCCCTAGAGAGATTTTTAAACCTCAGGGATGAACCTGATGATCTTCCTTCTGACTGACTAGTCTCCTCCTTCTTTATCTATCCACACGACTGTACAGACTCCCCTCTCCTGCCTTCTGGTGTCTTCTGACTGACACCCTTTCTCTCTCCTCCACTCCTCCCTCCCCATTTCCTTCCTACTGTTGAGACAATGGAAATTTTCTACATTCCTCCTTTGCTCCTCTGTTAATAAGAAGCCATAGATTATACATTCATTGATTTGGTTATAACCATTAAAATTTTGATTCAACTAGAAGGTCTTTTTCTGGCAAATTTTACAGTAATTGAATTATTCCCCTTTAAATTTCAGCAAGAATTTTTTAAAATATTTATTTATTATGTATACAATATTCTGTCTGTGTGTATGCCTGCAGACCAGAAGAGGGCACCAGACCTCACAACAGATGGTTGTAAGCCACCATGTGGTTGCTGGGAATTGAACTCAGGACCTTTAGAAGAGCAGGCAATGCTCTTAACCTCTGAGCCATCTCTCCAGCCCCTCAGCAAGAATTTTTGTCATGCTTCTACCATCAAAAGGCTCCACACTCTCAAGACTTTTTATCGTATCTTTTTTACTTTACCTTTTATTTTCATGTGCTTTCTTTGGAGTCACATGTGCGAAGGTCACAGGACAGTTTGTGGGTGTTCTCTCTTCTCACCATGTGGATCCTGCCGATGGAACTCAAGTCGTCAGCCTTAGTGGTGAGAGTCTTTACACACTGAGCCATCTTACTGCCCCTTTTCTTGCATGAACACACACACAGGCACACATACATGTATGTATGCACACACCCCTAAACTGGGTACTTGTCCTAATGTAGGCACACACACGCACAAGAGATTCGCAGAGCCGGAGTGTGGCTCAGTAGTAGAGAGATTACTTAGTGGGTGCAAGGCTCTCAGTGAGGTTCCCCAGTACTAGAAATGAGAGAGAGAGAGAGAGAGAGAGAGAGAGAGAGAGAGAGAGAGAGAGAGAGAGAGAGAGGAGAGAGTGAACCTGTTCTTATAGATGAGGCTTAATGGGTGATTAGCGTGTACTCAATAAGTAATAAGTCTGCATGAGCTCATCTTATTTCTCAGGCTGGAGTGAGTACCAGGAATAGCTAAGTCAGTGCCCTTGACCTCCATTATGAAGGCAGCCTGTGTGTGTGTGTGTGTGTGTGTGTGTGTGTGTGTGTGAAGGAGATAGCGACCACCCACCAATCCAGGCATCAGACAACAAAGGACTACGTCTCCACATTCTCTGAGAATGCACGGCAGGCCCTACACAGCAGCAATGCCTGCTCACACCTGCCCCCTGCGGTATCAGCTCCATCCTCACCTACCACAGGCAGAGCCCCAGGGTCTCCCACCCTGCTGAGGAGCCTGAGGACCACACTGCAGCTGTGGGTATGACAAAGAGTAAGGGCTGGGGGGTGGCAGTCTGCAGCAGAGAAGGCCATTCGAAGATCGTGCAGTTTTCTTTGAAGGCCGGCCCCCATCAAGGCAGAGAAGCGCCTGAGTGTCTGCCTTTAGAAACAATGTCTATTCACCTGACAGGCTCAGGAGAGAGAAGCTCAGCTTCATAGGAACAGGTAACCCAATGGTACAGAGATTGGCACGAGATGCGGCACCGTGTGAAGTATGCCCATTGAGGTGGAGAAAGGCTCCTGCCTGGGTCCATGTGCCCGGGGCTTGGCAGACATAACGGTGAGGTCAAGTCCCTTGGCAAGCCTCCTGGGTTCTCATCAGAGTCTAGTTCAGAACCACACTCATGCGGACCCTCCAGTATGCAGCAAGGGACTCCAGAGACAGAGTATACTAGGACACACTTTCAAGTGCTGTCTTCCACCTAAAATTCCACCTGTCCCTTGTCCCCATGAACACCTCAGGAGTCATGAATATACAGGCTAAGTATGGCTGACTTGTTCTAGAGCAGAAGTTCTCAATCTGAGGGTCGTGACCCCTTTGGAGGTAAAGGATCCTTTCCCAGGGGTCGTCTTTGACCATTGGAAAACACAGATTCACAACAGTAGCAAATTACAGTTATGAAGTAGCAATGAAAATAATGTCATGGTTGGGGTCACCATGACAGGAGTAACTATATAAAAGGGTCGCAGCGTTAGGAAGGTTGAGAACCACCGCTCTAGAGCCTCCATATCAGAACACCGTGGAATCCAAGAATGGGGCTACTTGCAGTCCTGAAGTCTGTATCCTCAACAAAGGCACCTCTCCAGGGCACCCAGAACGTGCTGAAAGCCTGGTGGAGCTTGGCTTGCCCACTACATTCTCTGGTTCAGGTGCGAGTCAATCAGAAGGTACATTTGGGGGGACAGTATTTGTAATGCATGCAAATACTCTTTCTGCGAGCAGGCATCTTGCCTGAAATTTCTATGCGTAAAGCAAATGAGCCCCCGGCTAATCTTGAAGCAAACCCAGGTCTGAATACGTTTGCGTTAGAAAGAATTGTTGACTTAATTATGTTCATTAGCAAAGACCTTTATGGGGAGATGCCTAAGAGGCTGAAGAATAAGCCTGCCCTGCCCCAGGGGAAGGTATGTTTAATGTCATCTTTTCTGTTTTTCTTTCCCTGGAGGCTTTTCCTTTGGGCTTACAGAATCTGAATTCTAAACAATGAGAATCGTATTTACTTTCTTGCTTCAGCGAACAAAATTTTAATATCCTACTGTTTCCTGTAAATCTCAGCAATTTCCCAATCAGGGCAGAGGTGAGCGAATCAAGTGGATGCCATCAGATGAGGGCCCTGTTTGGAGCACAGATGGAGAGCCGGTCACAAAGTGTGCAATGGCGTCTTGAGGTGCACACTCATGGACACTCACAGAGAACCGGCCTTGAGTTGGCATCCCCTGTCCATGTGCAACGGCCCACAATTAGACGAGTTGTCTTCTAGTTCTGCATGGCTCATAAAGCTTCGCTTTGTTGGGTTAAATGGTCTCCAAATTCTGCAGAATCGTTGGCCTCACTCACTGAGCCAGACCTCAAAGGGGTGCTTGGTGCTGGATGCACACGCTCATACACGCTCTGGGGATCTGCTTCGGTGGGGTGTCGCTGTTCCAGGAGTGGTCTAAGACCACCCATTGTGACTGCTAGGATCCACCCCTAGGACTCTCCAGTGTTCAGCACAGTCACGTGTCTAAGGAGTGTCTTCAAGGACCCCGTGGAAGTCATAGAAGGCTCATCAGTCTTCTCAAGGACCACTGGGTAACCTTGGCTCCTTGCAGCAAATTCTATATGATCCCCACCTCCTTAGAACTCCACGTGGACAAAGGGACACAGCTACTGTGTTGGAATGACCTTGGAACCTATGTCCCACTACAACATCCTGGTGGCCATGTGGAAACACCATGATAATCTCTCAGGTCAGACTTGGATCAGCGATCTTGAGGGTTTCTACCCAGGCATGAAGGTGTCAAGGTGATTTTGGTGCTCGGTGCTTGGGTCAGATAAAGGAAGGTTTCATTGGGTTTCCATGTTACCTTTGAACATAGTGAGAGAGGGAGGGATTTGAAGTTTTGACGAGGCTTAGTCTAGGATGTGGGCTCTAAGGATATGTTCTTGGTAGGCACACACTGGAGGATCACCCCTTAGCAATGCCCAGTTTCTTTTCTCTCAAGGACCTTTGTCTGGCCTCTCTAGTCGGGGTACTGGCATACAAGCCAAGTCATGCTGCAGTGTGATAAAATTCTCAATATAAGGTTGAGGGACTCGGACACCTGGTGACAATATGTAGTGTCCAGGAAGGCTCTGGGGCAAGGGACTCCTCCACAGACTTCAACGCAGAAGAAGTGCTGCTTGGGAGGCAGTAAGCCTCCATTCTTATGAGTTTGGACAGCCAACAGAGGCCATCATCTTGGGATGGGCAAGTCTTTTAAAAGTCCATCTCAAAAGTAAACATACACCCCACAGGAGACTAGTTCAAGTAAGGGTTCCTATTCACCATTATAGGGCAAGACTTAGGGTAGATTCTAGCAGTCACAATGGGTGGTCTCAGACCACACCCGAGCAGTGACACCCCACCTAAGCAGATCCCCAGTGTGTGTATGAACGTGTCCACCCATCACCAAGCACCCATTTGAGGTCAGATGCAGTGAGTGAGGCCAGCAATTCTGAAGAATTTGGAGAACATATTAGATCAATCCCCTCAAGTCTGAGTTGATAATTTCTCATCTCTTAGCTGGAGGTGTGTCTTGACACCCTGCCCAGTGTGCCTCAGGCGCCTTAGAAACAGACACCCCTGGGATTCACACGTCCCCACTTGTCGTGTAAAAATAGTTTCACATCAACTTTTCTCACCAGCTCCTTCCTGTGGATACTCCAAGGAGGCTCTGAGAACAGAAGGCACAGTCTAAGTGTCATCTCCTCCCTGTTTGCCACCTCCCTGCTCTGTGCGAAGACCCAGAGGGCTTTGCAGCCCTGAAGACACTCCTGTGAAGATCAGTTAAAGACAGCAACAACAACAAACAAACACAGAAAACAGCAGGACAGGTTAAAATGTCACAAGATCCAGGCACTAAGCCCACCTGCCCACCTGTGTCAGTGTGGGATCAACAGGGTCTCAGAGGGAAGGGCAGCCCTCGTGTTTTAGGTACCCACAGTGGCAGATGAGGGAGGAGGGTGTTGTGCTGTAAAGGTCTACTTCCTGCTGTGTGGCTGGCACTTCACACAGCTCATTCTCTGTCACCTACCCACTCTCTCCCTCTCACCCTTGGCTTTTCTTCTGTGGTCTAGATGTGTAAAGACAGACCATCTCTGCGTGCTGGGGCTGAGCAATTTCCTGGAAGGATTAAAAAAAAAAAAAAAAAACGAAGCTCAAAGCAGGGGCTGTCTAGTCCAGCAGGGTAAGCTACTTACCCTGAGGCCTCTCCTTGTCAGCATTCAGTTTGAGTCACCTGTCTTTCTTATAAAGAGGTGACAGAGCTATGTGGTCAAGCCTTGATACAGGCCTCCATATGCCCCGTGTAGCCACCACATCCTGCAATTGCTTCCATGTGGTCAAGCCTTGATACAGGCCTTCACGTGCCCTGTGCAGCCACTACATGGCACTTGCTTCTAGATGCTTGCCTGGTCATGTCATCCTTGGGCTTGCAGGAAAAAGGAGTAAGTGTGCCTCAGCTGGATGGGGAAGGGATGACACTGGGCTGAAATGGTGGGACTAGCTGGGGTGTTGTATGACTTTTCCTGTGAAAATGTGAACATTTGTATGTCTTTTATATCAGCCGGGACTCTGGTAACAGACACCGCTCAAGTCGAGGACAACGAACCAGTAAGGTTTCTAGGGCTATTTATATGAGCCCACTCCAGCGTGGGAAATGACTCCCCAAAACTCCATCCTTGATGTCTTTGTCCGGCTTGCAGGTAGCTTGACCAAAGGGGATGCTCCCCACCCCCCAGCAATGGATTGTGCTTACATAACCTCTCCCTATAAAGGAATGTTTCAGATCAGAAGAAATGGTTCCACGACAAAAGGCCTGAGGACTCTGCTGGGTGTGGTACTGATGAGGAGAGCAAGCCCCCCCCCCCCCCACTGCTCCTAGGTGTTCATTCCAGTCTGAGCAGACACTTTCAGTGGGGGTACGGGGGCAGGGAACCCAGGAGGTAACAGTACAAATGAGGAGGGCAGTGAACAGACAGACAATGGTTTGGATTAATTCTGCAGACTTATTAAAATGCCAGATTGTATCAAGCAGAAAATTAAGCTTGAGCTTTTAGAATGTGGATCTCGTAATGGCATTGGACTTAGGGAGAGTCTTGGATAGGGAATCCCTTTGGTTGAGGTTGTAGCCCAGGAGGATGGAAGAGATGGAGGTAACTCCAGAGTACCCAGGAAGCTGATCTATGCTGGTAATGACTGGGGGAGACTATGGCTGTAACCCAGACCTCTCACCGGAGTGTGGAAAGGTGAGGAACAGGCCTGTGGAAGATGGAGAAGGTGCTGTCTATAATCTACCATCTTGGTTGTCCGTAAGTGCTGACGGTCTGGCCCATGCGAACTGCTGTGTTTCGGAGTTCAGGTTAGAGTTCTGGGCCAGAGCAATCTTTAATTACCGTCAGCAGATGCATGTTAATTAAGGGCAGGAGAAGAAGTGAATCGCCCAGAGAGACTTTGAAAATGAAGAGGGACCAAGTCTGGCCCTGGAGAATATTAAGGTAATTAGGAGGTAGAGGAGAGATGACAGAAATGACTGAGAAGAGAGCCAGGCACAGTGTGACCTTCTTGTCCGCCCTTCATTCTGTGCGAGCCCAGCTTGCAGTGCCCTGAAGGTGGTGAGTGGGGTGAGGTGGGGTAGGAAGACTCATCAACTGTAGAACATTGGAGGCCCCTAGAGGCCTAGAAACCACCTCAGTCAGACTTCTTCCCTTCCCACTGTGGAATGGAGATCCAAGGTGGGAGTCCATTCCCTGACTCTGGTTGCTTCCTGTGGAAGACAGCACCCCCAAGCAAAAGCAGCACCCCCAAGTGGGAGATTAGCCTGAGAACCCATGCAGCAACCTGGTCCTGTCCCTGGAACTGCTGGACCTGCCAAACTGAGGCTAAATCTTCCAGCCCTGGGGATCTCAAAGGCTCTGATCTCATAAGGCTTAGCCTTATGGCTAAGTCAGTGTCTGTTAGTCATTTATCCATGGAGTCCCTGCACTTACTAAGGCTGGGACAGGAGAATAGACTGGAAACAACACACAGTCTGTGTCACGAGCCATTTCCCCCCTAAAAATCATTACAGGAACCATCATCCTGGGGAGTCTGCAGGGAACCCCACACCCATAATTATGTTAAGAATTGTTCTATTGACAGAACCTGCCCCACACCCAATTAACTGTTATCTGTTAGTAGAACACGCATCACATTCCAGCTATCCAGGGAACCAGGTGTGGCAACTCGTGACTTCTTGGCCTACCTGTCCAAATGTAACCTCCTGGCCTATGTGACGAACCTGAACCACGTGACCTGGAACACGCGGCAAGAATCCCATTTCCCTACCCCCCAAGCCCTCATTCAGGGGCTATATAAACAGCAACCATGATCCTAATAAATGGGGCTTTGACAAATCTGCTTGGCCACATTCTTCTGTCCTAGCTCATTCCCTTCCAGGTAGCGCCCCTTCGAGACCCTGGAATAACTGGCTGCAGGATGGGTTACAACCCCTAGACTAGTGACCCACCCAAGGCGGCCACAAGTCTGCACTGCCCCACACACACTTGACTGAAGGAACAGGCAGTAGCATCACTAGGTCCTCAGCCATGGCCTATGACTAGGATCCAGGAAGGACATCTTCACAATTTGATATGCTGGCTTGTGACTTAGAAGAAAAGAGGACACAGCCATATTGATTTGCCCTCAGAACAGGATCTGCCTAGCTAGGGCTATACATTACAGGATATAGGTGCAAAGTGAATGTGCCAAGGGCGGTGAAGTCAGGTGCTGCTTGTGTCATGTGACATGGGGTCCTGTGTGCCACAGCCAAGGGACAAATTTCATCCTGGGAATCCTCGAGTTTGGAGAGTTTTGCTAATGACTTTGAAGCATCCCTTTGACCATGGGTACCCATTGAGGGAGGACATGGTGAATCTTTTGTATCACTCAATGTAAACACTGCCTTCTATGTGTGGTTTACCTGCTTGTATGTCTGTGCACCATGTGTGTGCACCGCCTGTGGAAGCCAAAAGAGGGTGCCAAATATTTTGGGATTGGGGTTACTGATGGTTGTGAGCTGCCACCATGTGGATGCTGAGAATCAAACTCTGGCCCTCTGTAAGAGCAGTTACTTCTCTTAACTGCTGAGCCATCTCTCCAGCCCTTAATTCACAATCATCATCTCAAAAGCAGTAGCTGACAAATTTCCCTGCTGGGCTAACTGGCCTGATATTGAAGGGGAAGGTGGACAAGAACCCTGAATTTACACTGAGAAAGGTCTAAGTCTGCTCATGGACCTGCCTATTTTGACCCTGGAAGAGCAGGACTTTGTGGGGAATGAATGTCTGTAAGGAGCACCTGCTCATGGGACAAAGGAAGCTTTAGACCCATTTCTATAACCATCCTTGAGGCCATAACCTGTTGGTACATTTGAACCTATAATAAATTCACCTGACGGTAGTTTCTGGGGGTGGGGGGTGAAAGGTCACATAATATATTCAGAATCTCGTCCTAGGTGGCTGGATGTGTTAGCTTTCAAGGGATCAAGAAAAGAGCAGCTATGAATTCCTGTCATGGCCACTCTTGCCCATCTTTCTAGAAGGACTCCATTTTTGCCACTCGATCTTCCTATAAAGGGTTTCATTGTATCTGTTTTCTCCTGGAGATCCCAATACTCATCCTCATTCAGTCTTTAGATGGGAACAGGCAGAGAGCAGGGTACGGTGTGCTTTCTCTGCCTTAGAGCCAGTTCCGCACCTGCAGGCCACAGACAAGGGGCAAGAAGACGCTCCCTTTTCCCAGCCAGGATTCACGGCATGCCAGATGGGGCTGGTGTTAGGTCCTCCTGACCTCACAGGGTTCTGAGGACTTGAGAGGGAAGTCAGTGTCCTCTCAGCCCAGGGCCTGATACATAAGTCCATCTTGAGCATTTAGTAAACCACAAACCACAAATGACTTTGACTCAACATTCTTTTGCAAGTGGTTGGGTCTGAAGGACACACGTAAGCCTGAACACCAGTAAAGGGACATAGAAGACCCTGCCAATGACACACTGTATGGGAAGACACAGTCGCTCTGGCTAGTTTTGGGATCTGTCCACTGTCTCCTCCAGGTAGATGCGCCTTGCTGCCCCCCAGTATTCAGCCAAAGAGCAGTGACAATGAGTCCCTAGTCATAGATTAGGTCTTGTGCTATTGATAAGACACATCTATCTGCATGTTTTGTTTTGTTTTGTTTTTCCTAGAAAGAGATTGCTTAGATGAAAGCTATCGGACAGCAAAGAGCCTCTCCAGTTGAGACGAAAAGGAGTTCATCAAAAGACACAAAAAACTCTTGGAGAACCTGTCTGTCAACACTGGAATGCCACCAACCATTGCCAATTGGTCCCCTGTCCTCACCCCATCAATGCCCTGTTTCCCTGTCTGCTTCTGCTTCCTCTCCCAGTGCCTGTGGCCCACTTGCTGGAGGTGCTGTAACTTAACATCACCTCACACCTGTCTTTGCAATGCTGAGGTGCCAGTTTGAAGCAACAACATTATGTGAGCTTCTTGTCATTGACATGGCACTGGCCTAACACCGAGTCAGATGTTTTACAGCATTCAAGGTGTAGCATTTAGGAAACTCAATGCCAATGCAGTCTTTCAAATCCCCGAACATGTCCACCTTCTCAAAAGCAAATCCCACACCCACTAAGCAGCCAGTCTTACTGTTCCTCCTTACTGTTAGCCATCCTCAGTCTGCTCTGTGTCTGGGGATGCCTCCTGTGGGGTTGTGTGGGAATGGACCCCTTCACAGGTACTCCCTCCTGACTAGCTTCTCTCCTTCAGTGTGGCGTTTTTAGGCTAATCAATATTGGATTCGGTATTCAGAGCCTTTTATGGCCAAGTAACATCCCATTGCCTGGAGAGACTTCTTTTGCTTTATCCGTTGCTCACTCATGGCTATGGAGAATACGATTTATATAGCACCCAGGGGTGCTGTGAACATGCACTCATGGCCGGCAGGGCTTGCTGGGCTGTGTGGGCATCCCGTTCAATTTACTGAAGACTTGCAGGAGGCCACGGCTTTATCACACTGTATCACAGGGTACCCGCCTCCAAGTTCCAACTGCCTGGTTCCTTTGGTGAGATCTAGGTAGCCAGAGGGAATGGGCCTAATCCACTTACATGTGTAGTAGAGCGAGATCAGAGCTACAGAGGCGCAGAAGCAATGGGGCTGCCCTAGCAGTGCCCAGCAGAGAGGAACTGGAGGCTTTTCTGTCAGCCACTAAGGACCTCCTCCCTTGAGCCACCTTCTGCCTTTGGAATCTCTTCCACATCTCTATCTGCCCCCCTCCCCTACCGTGCATGCGCGCGCGCGTGTGTGTGTGTGTGTGTGTGTGTGTGTGTGTGAGACTGGCAATCCTCAAACACCTGCTCTTTTGACTCACAAGTCACCCACTTTCGCGTCATTGATTCTACAACATCACACAAATGTGTGATATTTACCATAACAATGCGTTTGAATGGCTGTTTTCCAAAGCCTTCTGACTGAACAAAATAAAACCCCAAACTCACCACAGTTTTCTGCAACATGGCTCTCTTCTCTTCATGAGGTGTGTGACTCCTATAAACATCGCGCATTAATAATGCAGAATGGGGGCCAGCCCTGGAGACAAGCCTCCCTAAAGCAGCTGAACGCCATGAATAAATAATTCTTCACTGGGAGCCAAAGGTGTGTTCCGAGTGAAGAGGCTCCGACATTTCCATTCATGGCAGATGCCTCCTCTGTGTCGGAATAATAAAAGGCAAATTATTTCCCACCCCTCAAAAACAAGTATTTACACATATGTTAGCATGAAAAAAAATAAAGCCACAGGCTGCATAATACTGAGTCTTTTAAATGTTATAAATATGTTCACAAATCTGGAGCAAGGATCTAGCTGCTTAAGACAGATGAGGCCCAGAATTTTATCTTAAGTACCAATGGGGGGAAAAAAACTACTTAAAAATAAACCGCGCACATGTTCCTGTGTGTGTGTGTGTGTGTGCGTGCGTGTTTGCATGGGAATGGGGGCATGTGTGGAGGTCAGAGGATGACGTCAGGTGTTTGACCACCACCATGCACCTCTCTTTGCTCGCTGCTGCGTGTTCCAGGCTGTCTAGCTGGAAGTGGACTCTGGGGCAGTCTCCTGTCTCTGTGCCCCCCCTGCACTGAGATTGCCCCGTCGATCCTTTCCTTGGATCCCAGGGACCTGAACTCAGGTCGTCACACTTACAGGGCAAGCAAGCGCTTCAACACCTGAGCCACCACCCCAGCCCCAATGTTCTTTGAAACCACAGATGTGCATAGCATCTGAGAGAAAGGGGAAAATTAATCACTGTCATGATGGAAAATATTAATCTTGCTTTAAAAAAAAACATATTATCAAAAAGGCCAAACAGCCACAGTCACACAACACTGTATTATGTATGTATGTATGTATGTATGTATGTATGTATGTATGTATTGGCAGAGCAAATAGCTGCTACACAGAAAGAGTCTCCAGGCGATCGCGAACTCTGTGGCGTGTGACTCGTGGCCTGTGTTTTATAAGAATGCCGTCTCTTCTGCCCTTCCAGTTAGTTCCAGTTTTTGCTTCCACTATAAATATTCCAACCAAGGCAATTTTGCACAGAAGCGTTGCACTTTGAAGTCTCTTCTCAGATCAAACTTCTAGAAAAATTAATAAGCGAGAATTCCAGAAGGCATGGGCCCGTCTAGCGACAAATGGTTTTTGTACAGCCAAGGTTGTGAGTAGATAGACTGTAACAAACGCTGGTGGGCGTTCGGCGCTTTTAGTTTGTAAACACCTCTGTGGCTGAGTGCACGGACTCACACACTGTCGCTGTGTGGAATGGATGTCTGTGATGGGGAATCCCACAGCACGTGGACTCTCATTCTATCAATGTGTGTAAGGGATGTCTGTGATGGGGAATCCCACAGCGCATGGACTCTCATTCTATCAATGTGTGTAAGGGATGTCTGTGATGGGGAATCCCACAGCGCGTGGACTCACATTCTATCAATGTGTGGAATGGATGTCTGTGATGGATCCCACATCACGGGGACTCATATGCTATCACTGTGTATAATGGATGTCTGTGATGGGACGCTGAGGTTCAGTTTTCCCCTTTAGTTATAGTATCAAAGGAAGGCACCTGTCCAAACCATTATTGGTCATTTGAAAAATCATAATTTGAATATACTCAGCTGCATGTTTGTCCATTTCATTGACACTTCAATGCCTTTATATGAACATATATGTGAATTATTTAAATATTACTGATGTTTAAGCACTCATAGAGCTGGGGAGGTAGAGGGAGGACCAGGATTCCACAGGTTATCCTTGGTTAGATAATAGTTTGAGCTACCCTGGGCTACATGAGACCCTGTCTCAAACAAACAAAAATGAATGTGTTTAAAATTTTGAAGTAAATATTGTCGGGATTTCCATTTTTTATACATTCAAATCCTTTGGAATGCGATGTGTGACTTCCAGCTTTGAGCGTAGTATTCTTACCATCCACTGTTGCAAGCTCTGTCAAACTCAACTGCATACCAAATCAAAAACTGTAAAAACTACAACTCTACTGTCCTTCCCGGGGCTGTGGTGACAGGATCTACCATGCTCTGCTTTCATCTGGGGGCTGGGGGGTGTCCAATCTCAGTTCTCATGTTTGAGCAGCAAGCACTTTAACTGGGGTCCTAGGACCGGGATGGATCCCCGACAGACAGATAGAAAAGGATAACAAAAAGACCAGCTTCTGGCATCTTCCTCGCTCTTGTGAGCTGAGACAAAGGCCTGGGGATCATTTTCTCTTACCAGCAGGGTCTGCCTCCTGGTAGATAGATGGATCCAACAAGTCCAAAGCTGGACAAGGTTATGATTACCCCACACTTGGAACCTCTTGGCCTCCCTGTCTTTGCTCAAAATGGCCAGACCAAAATTAGGGAAAGAAAAGCCCTCAAAGGTCCTTAAAATCCCCAGCTCTCAAGGGAAGCTCAGGCTCGGACTTCCCAGGCCCCCTCTGCCTCACACAGGGCCGTCCTCGCCGTTTCTTCAGCTTTCACGAACGCCTTTCTTCACCCGCTGATTCTGCCCGAGTCAGATTTTCCCTGCTGTTACCTGCCACACTTGAGATTTTCCCCACCTTTTAATTCTTTAAATGGCTGAGAAGATGAACCAGATCCAGACCCCTGGATGGTAACATGCCCGCTGTGCCATCTCTGCAACCCTACACTTAGATTTCTTTTAAGTGTGTTTTGCTCTGGTCCCACTGGAATTGCTGTTGGGTTTTCGTTCTGCCTGGGTCTGAGTGGCTCTTTTGGCAGAGTAACCACCAGACACTGATGACTGAGGACGCAGTCAATACCTGGCTCAAATTCCTTCCCCTATAAGAGGTCTGAGAGCTGCTACGGGCTACACTAATAGGCTTGTTCATGCCAAGCCTGTTTTGGAAATGCACTGCTGGTGTCAGCGGAGGAGAAAGCAGCCCTAGCGTCGGGAGCAGGCCCCGAAACAGCCTCCTGCACAGCACAGAGGGCTTCTCAGAGCCGGACAGGCCTCGGACAGGGCCACACTGTGCCCATGATAGAGGAAATGAAACTGCACTCCCTGCAGGTCTGAACGTGGGGAGAATGAAGACCGCTGTGCCAGCCACAAACGGCAGACTCTCTTTGTCCTGCCTCGTGTAACTGACCACTGTCCCCCAAGTCACAGCTGTGTCTCTTCTTGCCTGCAATCATAGGATTGCCCCTGTGGCTGACAGCCCCGAAGCGGAGCGTTGAGCTAGAGGAAAACGATGACAGTCTGATGAAGAATTGCTTTGGGGTTCCTGGGGACAAACTTGTTCTTTTTCCCTGCCTTTTCTAAGACCCCTAGGTCTGTGTCATTCAGTAGCGCCCCTATCCTCCCCGGGACAGAGGGAAAACGTTGCCTTAGACATGACAAGTCTTCCAAGATTGATCTGGTCTCCTGTTCATTTCTGGTGTGGAGAACTTGTTTTCTGTTCTCTGCAACTAGTCAGGGACCTGTCTTGTTCCCATGGCTTCCTTTGAAATGGTAAAGAGCCACCAATCTCTGGAGAATGTAAGGCTAGGGGAGAAAGGTCCTAATAAGTCCACTGTGGTGGGAATTGGCATATGGATGGGGAGACAGGAAGTTCATCCTTTTAGGAACCAACCCCTGGGAAAAGAGAGGAACCCCAACATTCAGAGCCAGGACTCCCTCTGATAATGGCCCTCCACTGTCTAAGTCGAGGAGGGCTCTGTTCCCTCTTTGGAAATGAGAGCCACATCTAAAGGACTAGCCTTTCTTCTTCCATTGCAGCCAGTGGGATAAAGTGATAGTGAAAATAATGGCTTTATCTACCTAGTCTGGCTATTGCTATCAAAATTATGCCTGGCCTGTGGTCCTATTTAGAATTCAGAGGCTGAAGTTGGTTTTCTGTTTTCATATGTATTACCTCTCTACCTTATCCTGGAACGCCTAGGCAGAGGATGACATTAGGGAAAGGCAGGACCATATCTTTACAGGCTCCCATGTCTTCTCTCCATTCAGTCATCTTTTTGCCCCCATAGTTGGTCTTCTGGGACATGGAGTCTTTCATGAAGGTGTGCCCCCGGGATAATAGGTCAATAAACCCCAAGGACAACCTATAAGGGAAACCCTGCTTTTCTCCTTTTTGGAAATCTGTTTTCTTGATAGATTCAAGAGACTTTTTTCTCTGCAGCTGCAGACAGGACTGCTGTGTGAGCTCTGTAGGAGCAGTTATGAGGGCCTCAGTTAGCCTGAAGGCCAACGGCAGAAGCTGGGGTCACAGGGTCTCCATGGACCCTCTCCTTCAATGCACACTGGGTGCCTCTGGAGCTCTCCAGACAGTTCAATACCTGGGGCAGGAGGATGAGAGATTAGCATATGAAAGAAGCCAGATGTGCTGGCTAGATTTATGTCAAAACTTCTGGTACAAGCTAGAGTCGTTTTGGAAAAAGAAAACACCACTAAGAAAATGTTACCACCAGATTGGCCTGAGGGCATTTTCTTGATGGGACGGGATGGGATGGGGTGGGATGGGATGGGAGAGGGCTCCTCGCACTGTGGGTCATGCTGCCCTGGGCTGGTGGTCCTGGGTGCTATAAGAAAACAGGATGAGCAAGCCACGGAGAGCAAGCCAGTGAACAACACTCCTCCATGACCTCTGAATCAGATCCTGCCTCCAGGTTCCTGCCTTGAATTTCTGTCCTGACTTCTATTTATGATGGATTACAAGCTGTAAGATGAAACAAACCCTTCCCTTCCCAAGATGCATTTGGTCATAATTTCATCACAGTAATAGAAATCTTAACTAAAACACCAGCCAATGAGAAAGGCTGGATGCTGGGAACTGCAGACCCTCAGACCCTGAATTTTCTATGACCCTCTTGCCTGCTGGAGTAAAGAACTTATTTTCCTGTGCTAGCAGCTGCTCTGGGCACCAGACCCTCATGAGTTCCTGATGGCAGGGGAGTGGTTTCTGGTGGGCTTGCAGCTGAAAAATCCTGAGAGCTGGGGCATGGCTATTAGTCAAGGGAAGTCCTATATGAGCTGCCCTGGAATGCAATAAAAGGGGCATTCTTGTTTCAAGGATGACCTGTGTCTCTGTCTGTCTCTCTGTGTGTGCTTCAATCTCCAGCCCATTGCCCAGCTAGTGCCATGGTGCAGGCACTAGCTACAGCTGGAAATCTCAGAGCACAGCTACATTCAACAAAGGGGAACATGCACAGAAAAATCTCGTGGTATGCAAAGGACCCACAGAAAGGGTCACAAGGCTGAGGCAGTGGTCATGAAGATTCCCACCTTCTCTCTTCTGATAGGACCTCAAGAAGACCAGGCTGACTTTGACCTCACTATGTAGTTGGGGATGACTTTAAACCTCTCATCCTCCTGCTCCCACCTCTTGAGTGCTAGGATTACAGTTGTGCAGCACTATGCCCAGTTTATGCATGCCGGGGAATTGAACCCCAGGATTTCATGTATGTGGGCCGTGCACTCTATTGACTTAGTTATGTCCTTGTACTTTTTCCATATGTGCCTATAACATGGCCCACTAACAGTCCAGCTCTTTCTGCTCTCAGCCTGCTAGATATGGAAATGGAGGAGATGCCTGGTTCAGGGAAATAGCTGATACCTTTCAGGAATCAGCTTCATTCGGACAGGCAATCTAGAGACCACTACTGTTGGACTTCGTACTGTGACCAGTTCAATTATGTTCAAAACATCAAAGCAGGGTCTTAACAGGGAGGAAAAGTTACCCTTTAAGACCTAGAGAGATGCCTCCTTAAGAGGCATAATTTAAAATAAGAGTTAGAGAGACACCATGAGAGAATGGTGATGGTGTGGGTGGTGGGGGGAGCAGGGAAACTTCCAGAGAAATCCCCTGGACAACAACAACCTTTTAGATCCTTTTGTGGTGTGACAAGAAGTTTCACAACACTTGCTTTAGTTGAGTACCGCACACCTGACAAAGAACCTGGAGGACAAAGAACCACAAGTTAGGGGAGGCTGTTAGGCCACACACAAAGCTTCTGTTCCACCCAGTGAGCTGCTGGGAGGCGTGGCCTGATTTCTTCTGGCTGTGGGAATCTGGCTCCTTAGAGTGACGACTAGCGTCTGAAGTGGGCAGTTCATGACCTAATGTTCATAAGGTGGCCTAGGCAGGACCCCAGAACAGGCCACCTAGAGAAAGATTTCTCTGGTCTTTGAAGATGGAATCAGGGTTAGGGCTTGCCCTTTGGTAGGGTAAAATTCCCACCTGTCTACATGAATAAAGCACCTGTGTCAGTGGGTGTCTGTGGGCTTTCTTCTTCAATAGCTCCTCCCCCAACCCTCACCTCTAGAAAATAGTAATAACTGGGAGTTTAGTATCTGACCCAGACAGAGGTGGTTCACTGTAGCACTATCCTGTTATTAATAATAAAAGTCCAGAGTCAGATATTGGGGGTGAAAGCCGAGAGCTCAGAGAAGCAGTAGAGCCAGCCACTAAAAAGACCTTTTACCTCTACCAAACTGTCTGACTGAAGGGGAGATCCTATCCGTACTGTGTGCCTGTCTCCTCCTGCCCGATATTCCTCTCCCCCCTCAGCCGTATCACTTTCTCACTTCTGTCTCCACCTCCCCAGTGCTGGGATTAAAGGCGTGGGTTCCCAAGGGCTGGGACCACCTTTGTGTGATCTCTGTATCTCTTACAGACTGGATCCATTTCATGTAATCCTGGGTGGCCCTGAATTAGCAGAGATCCATCTGCTTCTGTCTCCTGAGTCCTGGGATTTAAAGTGTGTGCCACCACTGCCACCTGGCCTCTAGTGGCTTAGCTCTGCACTCTGATCTTCAGGCAAGCTTTATTTTTTTGAACACAAACAAAATATCACTACAGCTCATGGACAGCTGTTGGCAGGGGAGGGGTATGATGTGGGGGATGACACTTTCTCTGCCTCACAGGGAAGTACCCCTCATTGTGAAAGTCCTTCAACAGCCTCCCCAAGTTCTGTTTCTCCGTGTCAGTTTCTGCCCCCTCATCTTCTCTGGAGCCTGGTGGTTTGTGTGTGGCTCCCAGGTTTCTGCACATCAATCCATTTATCACTTAATGTCTTACCTTGGCTATCATTAGTGTGTTCACAGATTAAAATAGAACCTCCCCCACCCCCGTGAAGGAAAGAAGGTTCATCTGACTCCAGGAAAGCTTTTATGTCTGCAGACAACCCACAGAAATACAAGGCAGGAGTCTCAAGGTCAAGAGAACATTCTCTGAGCTGTGGTCCAGGGCAGACCTTAACCAGGGCCACAAAACAAAACAAAGCCTGGCTTCTGATTTGCCCAGGAACCGCAATTCTGTTCTGGAGTTTAAAGATGGGGCCCGGCAGTCAGCTCCCGAGTTGTACAAAAGCCACACTGAGCCTTTTGATAAAGAGGAGATATTCACACACACCCCTGCACGCCTGCAATGACATTTAAATATCTTTATAAAATAATTTGAAGATCAAAGATCCAATTTGAAGAAATTTGTCACAGGCATGCAAATATTTGTAACTTAAATTTAAAGCATCCTGGGACCGTTTGCTGGAATCACATGCCGGGGAAAGACAGTCGGGAGTTGTGTGATGTGGCCAGGCACAAGCTTTTGTGCAGTCTGCGGGCCGTGAGAGGCACAGAAGAGAGGCGAGCTCTGTGCCTCCGTGCCCTTCCACGGGATTGGGGAGGGGGCCGGGGGTGGAGAGTGAGTGTGATCACATAATTATGGGGAAACAGCGTGGAAGGTGGCTGGCAGGGCTTTGACATATTCATGTTAGAGCCAAAGAGAAGAAAACTGACATCATGCTTTTGAGTGAATTCGGAAAAAGATGAACACTATTCAACCCCCCCCCCCTTACCTACCCACCATTGCTTCCGTGTCTCTCTAGGAAAGGTCTGTGTTAGGTTGGGAGCATAGGTCCCAGTCCCTTGCATCTATCCCAGGCCCCAGGACTGGTCTGGACTTCAAATCCCAGCAGGCCAGATCCTGACCACTTCCTGGGGGTGGGGTCAGGACCACTCTCCAGGGTAATTAAGTGATCCCCCCAAAAGAAGAACACGTGGTCCCCCTTTCTTCCTCCCGGGGGTTGCATTTCTGCTGGCTTCCCGTTTACCCCTCGGGGCCAACCGAGAGTGCAGATCTCCCACTAAACCTGGATATTTCTTAATTTGGCTTGTTTTGATTTGGCTTGATTGGGAATTTTTGCGTCGTCAGGAGCTAATATTAAGAAATATTCCTAACAGTCTGGATATTTGGATTTGCATCTTTTAATGTCCTTTGCCAGCACTGATCCCTTCCTGTAACTCTATACTTGAAGCTCTATACTCAGAATGAATGAGGGAGTGCTCCCCCACCCAGTCACAAGACCGAGGGGATGGGGAGGCCCAGGAAACAGTTCCTGCTTGTTTTTCTTTTCCCTGAAACAAGCAGCCTTTAATCTTGTCATCTGAGAATTCTCAAGGCTTAGCAAACAGTTTTTTTGCAATAAATACGTTGCCATAAAACTCAACTGTGTTTTCACAAAATATCTTAAATTAGTCATAATTCTCTGAACAGTCTTTGTAATTGACCCCTGGCCAGGAGATCAGTGCCCCAGAGAGGAAGATAAACATGTCAGCTGCTGTCAGCGTGGGGTCTGAAGCGATTATCCCTGTCACAGTGTCTTTTCATTGGCATCGGCTTGAAACCAATGCCAAATTACAGTGAGATGCCAAAGAAACCGCTTATGCCATGGTCTCTAATCCCTGACTACCGGGAGCCTGTTATCCCAGTCCTGCTGAGCCTAACTCCACCCCCTTGGCATGTGGCACTTCAAAAGGCAAGTCTAGACTTCTCAGTCAACAACAGTAGCGGGAAGTCCAATTGGACCAAGCCTAGGATGTCTTGAATGCTTGATAAGACACTTGCCCGTGTGACTTTTGAAACTTCCCAGTCTGGGTTGATGGTTTGAAACTACACCAACATCCAGCTTGCTGTGAATCTGTTCTGTGACCCACTCTGTGACATGCACAGCTCTTCTCAACATTGCAAGGACACGGAGAAGCCTTGGAATGAAAACAAAAGCAACAGCCAACAATAGAGCAACACACTTATTTCCTAGTGAGGAGAGGATTCTGGGATCCCCATAGATGTTGAAGACTCTAACGTGAAGGAAAATCCTACCGCATTTTTGGAACGCCTCACAAAAGCTCTGTTACAGTATACTAACTTAGATCAAGAAACTACAGAAGGCAGACAGTTACTCATGACCCATTTTTTTCATCAGTGCTACTCTGACATTAGGGTTAAGCTTAGACTTTTGGAGAAAGGTCCCTTGACCCTGCAGGCAGAAGTCCTAGAGTTGACTTTTAAGGTAAAGCTAAGACCTCTTTCCAAGCTTACAGCCTAGGAGAACTACTCAGGAGTGACCTGGATTGGCAAGATAGCTCAACAGGTAAAGGCAACTGCCCCAAGACTGATGACCTGAGTTCCATCCCTGGCATTCACAAGATAGATTTCCATACATGTGCCATGGCATATGTGTGCCCCACGAGCGCGCATGCGTGGCTACCTCCACTTGTGACTCAACTAAAACCCTTGTGCTGCATGCATGGGTCGCCCGTCATCTATATCATCAGCGTGTGACGTAGTCACGCCAACCCCCTGTGCACATGTGCTAGGCGTGGGTCGCCTGCCATCTGCATCATCAGCGTGTGATGTAGTCACACGAATATGCTAGGCAGCTTTTAAAAGCTGAACGCATCATCTTTGCTCTCTCTCTCTCTGTACACTGTTTCCCAGGCCTTTGTGGATTTGTTCACGTCTCGTGTTTTCTTCTCACTCACGTCAGATCATTTCAGGTACCATGGGTGGACTCCAGTGCCTCAAAAAAGCCAGGCAAGTGCTCTACAACTCCAGTATACTCCAACCCAGTGCGACAGGGTTAGAGCGAGGTTTTAGTGACTTCATTTTTGCTGCCTGTGCTTACACTACAAGCAATGTAGTCGAGGATTCAGGAGACCTACCTCTGGGGCCAGGCAACCTGAGTACAACCAGGCTGTGCCATTTTGACTGAGTCTCTCAACGTCTCTGATGGCTGATATTATTAATTTGACTGGATCTAGAATCATCAAGGAAATAAGCCAATGGGCATGCTTGTACAGGAGTTTCTGGATGGAATTAACTGAGCTGAGGATAAAATATATACCCTAAGTACAGGCAGCCTGGTCTCCGGGTCTGGAGCCTGAACTGTGTAAGAATAGAGCAAGCAAGGCGAGCAGTGAGCATGCATTTGTTTCTGTTTCTCTCTGTTCTTGACTGTGGATGTGCTGTGACTTCCTGTTCCAAGGTCCTGCCTTGGCCTCCCTGCTATGTAACCTGGAATTTTAAGCCAAATAGCTGCTTTTTACCTTAAAGCGGCATTTGTCAGGGACTTTTATCGCAGCAATGAAAGTGAAGCTAGAGAGAGTCGTGGCTCTCCTGTCGCTGGTGATCCGATGCAGGCTGTCAAGCTTGCTCTCCGGTGCCTGTTCTCCCAGAGACATCTCCTCAGCCCATTTGGTCAGGTATTCTGTCATTATCACAAGTGACAAATACCATTCCGAAAGAGCTGGCGTCTTAGTCCGTAAAATGGGGCTAAAACCTTACAACTAAAACATAAATGGAACTCCCAAAGAACCAACAGTGGATTTAATATGTACACACACACACACACACACACACACACACACACACACACTGCACTTAACACTTAATATAGGTGAGTTTTTCATTATTGTGACTATAACAGATCTTTTGTCCCCTTAATTTTCCCCTCTACCTTTCTCTTATTGTTGTTACAGAAGAAGCTTTAAAATCAATCCTATGATATGCCTTCAGTATTATTTTCACGAGTCTGGGGCAGCACACACACGTGCATACATGCACGCTCGTACAAGCACCCCTATTATTTATTAACACTAATTACAGAGCCACTAACAGGTTATGCCCTGAGCTGGTACTGGAGATGTACAGATACCTGGAAAGCATCCTTGCCACAAGCAATCTGAAGATGAGCACAGGGCTGGGTACCCAGAACGGAGTGTGATCACAGACCAGTGAGGATTTGATCTAGAACCCCCACTCCCATGGCACTTTTAGGGAGGAACGGGGACAGAAGGCTTTCTCCTGGGGACAACCATGGTTCTATTAGCAAGTCCTCTGGTGCTGGACCTTTATATTATTTAGATTGTCCTCAAAGACGATGAACATTACTGACATTGGTAAGGCAGGAACTTAGAGCAGCTGGTCACATCATGCCCCATGGTCAAGAATAGAGAAAAACCAAGGCTCCCAAATAAATCATACGTGGAGGCTTATTATTACTTATAAATGCCAGCCTTAGCTTGATGTGTTTCTAGCCAGCTTTACTGAACTGAAATTACCCCATTTACCTTTGCCTCTGGGCTTTTGTCTTTCTCTGCTTCTGTGTACCTTCCTTCCTTTACTTCTTACTCCGTGGTTGCTGTGTAGCTGGGTGGCTGGCACCTGCAGTCCTCCTACTTGTCCTGCTCCTGGATCCTCTCAAATTTCCCCTCCTAATTATTCTCTCTCCTGCCAGCCACACCTGTCCTTCCCCCTGCCTTGCTATTGGCCATTCGGCTCTTTTTTAGACCAATCAGATGTTTTAGACAGGCAAAGTAACACAGCTTCACGGAGTTAAACAAATGCGACCTAAAAGGATGCAACCCATCTTGGCATCGTTAAACAAATGTGCCACAGCATGAACAAATGTAACACATCTTCAACTAACGTTGCACAACACAGGTGGACAAGCCCACCTCGTGGAAACTCTCTTCCAGGTGAGTCTGGCACGTTGGCAGCTAAATATCTTTAATAACGTTTGGAACAGTGTTCTTCATGACAGGGTCACAGAGTGAAAGTCGTTGCAAGTCTGCTTTCAGAAAGAGCGCATAAGCACCTGCTTCCTTGAATTTCAGAGAGCACCAAACAACAATTTTACATTTTAAAAAAACAAGACTTGAGAACTGTCTTAGTATCTGATTTTTCATTCACTTGGTCACAAGACACACCATGACCATGTTTACATAGCCCATCGGCCCATCCCTGCTGTTTCTCCTTGTTAGCAATGATTAGAATCCTTGCCCCTGGGATTTCTGCTGCCTTTTTTTTTTTTTCCCTTTTTTCTTTTCTCTTCCCTGGTTCCCAAACACAGGGCTTCACACATGCCAGGAAAGTTCTCCCCCAATGAGACACACCCCACTCCTCCTTTTACCTTTAATTTTGAGAGAGAGAGTCTCACTAAGTTGCCCAGACTGGCTTTGAACTCTCTGTACCAGGCTAGCCTTGAACTCTGGAGAAGCAACAGGTCTGTGCTACCGAGCTCAGTTCTACTGTTTCTAATGTTGCGTGTGATGTCTACACTGAACTATCAGCTCTCGCCTGTAGCTGTTATTATCTTCCGTTTTATTTTAGTAACTCATGTTTTGGGAGGTACATCAGGTCAAGGACAGACAAACAGCAACAAAACTGTGTATCTTGAGCTCACCTTCCCCTGCACTCAGAGCCGTCTGTACGTTGGATCCAACCTTCTTTTCAGGCTGCCATGCTGGGCTCCAAGACCTGCTAACGGGAGGAAAACAAAAATGAATCACTTTCCCGTGAACATTCTGCAGTCACCTGAAGAGACAGCCAGACACCTGTACCTTGGCAAAGCCTTAAAGATGATTCTGGGACCTGCTCGTAATTAACAGCTCCTCGTTAGGAATCTGAACTATTCTGTGAACTATATTGTGAGAAAACGTAGCACAGGTAGCAGCAGATCTTGAACTGAGTGATACATGGCATACCTAACACATGACACCAGCGACCACAAGCAGAAGGCGCAAAGGTCACCTGATTGGGTCTCAACAGGGGTACACGGACAGATGTGCTGTGAACACGGCAAATTCAATGTCAGGCTAACTGAAGAGAAGCCCGGTGCCCAACGCAGGTGATGATGTGTAAAGACAGTAATTGATAGCGACAAGGAAAAGCCTCGGGTTGCTCAGTGTTGGCACAACTGACGGAAAATGAGAAGCTTCCTTGCAGCCAGCACAGTTTAATGATGTGAGGACCTGCCTCAGAGGCCATGAGTTTCCTGTCACTGGACCTGCTGCAGTGGAGGCTGGGACATGTTTTGGATCGTATGTTAGCTTTGTTTCTGTTGCTAAGATAAAACACCCTTGCAAAAGCAGTTAAATGAAGAAAGAGTTTATTCAGTTCACAATTCCAGGTGACAGTTCCTCATTTCATGGGGAAGTATCAGGAACCCGAAGCAGCCACTCGTAAAACATGTGGTTAAAAGCAGAGAGCATTGAATCAACGCATCAATGCTTGCTAGTGCTCAACTAGTTTTCTCCACTCTTATACTGATCAGGATCCCCTTCCTAGGGAATGATGCTGCCCACAGTGTGCAAGCCTTCCCACAGGCCAGCCTGATCTAGACAACCCTTCACTGAGACTCCTTTTCCAGGTGATTCTAGACTGTATCAAGTTAACAACTGAAAAAAAATGGCGACATTATATATGATATATACATAATTATATATATGTGTGTGTGTGTGTGTGTGTGTGTGATATATATGTGGATTTAGTCAGAATCCCAGCAACTGCAGCCCGCATACTGTCAAACATTCCACAGGCCAGTCAGAGGCTCAAGAGGTCTTGATGCTCAGTCATGTGTTCATGAAAGGTTCACAGAGAAGTGGCCAGAGAACCTGGAAACTCTGGAAATCGGCAGGAGGCAGACGTCTTCCAGGAAGGAGCAGCACCGGCCCATTCACCCTGACCTTTATAATGACTTTTTTCAGAGGCATCATGGTTAAGGGGTGCAGTGAGCTTTGGAAAAGTCTAGGAAGGCCTCCCAGATGATCTCCCTGTGAGTCAGGGCGCTTGCCTACTAGAAAGGACATGGTAGGGGACACAGAGGTCTTTGTGCTCACAGAATGCACTAGGGGAACCTGTTAAGCATACAGGGCTGTTGCTTCAAGGCAAGGAGTGCAAAACCTGTTTTCCACCAGGAAGGCTGGAACACAAGTGCCCTTTAGCCTGATGACCTTTTATATAATCTGTGAGACTGGAGACTTTCTGGCACTGGACCTTCCTCCAGACCCTTCTCATACATAAACTTGTTTCTTGTCAAACATACTTCATAAAGCGTTTCAATGTAGTCAAGTCTATATTTAGTTTACTTGGTCCCTCAAAGGGATTTAGATGTGCTTTCTTGTGCACACAGGATTGAGATAATCATCACAAGAATCGTTTTCACCAGATTGAAATTTAGAACAGCACTGGAAACTTATTCCTGTTGTATCGAACTCTTCTTGCCTCCTGAAGCTCATGAAGGTGCCTGTGAAATTCACAGAGACCCCTCCAAAGGATATGATTCTCCTAGTTTCCAAAAGAAGGAGATTTCCTGGAGGCAGTGGGTGTCTCTAAGGGATTTTTAATTCCTGGGTCAAGTCAGTTTTCAAAAGCATTGTTAGACCAGGAGTAAAGGTGGGACCGAGAGGGATAGCTCAGAAATACAAGGATGCCCCGTGAGACAACAGTAGGCACAGTTCTAGGGGAAGCAGAGAAGTTGAGGACTTGCGAGCATAATGGTTTCCTCTAAGGAAGAAAATGCAAGCTGTGTGCACACACGGCACACACGTAAATGAACACATCGGTGTCTTTCCACAACATGACAATTATTAAATAATAAATTCTCAAACTTGGGGTGTTGGAGAGATCTCTCAGCAGTTAAGAGCACTTGCTGATCTTGCAGAGGACCTGGGTTCAGTTCCCAGCACCCATGTGGTTACTCACAACCATCCAGAACTCTGATTCCACGAATCCAACACTTTCTACCCTCTTCTAACCTCCACCATTGTGGGCATGCATAGAGTATACATACATACATGTAGCAAAACATGCATACCTAAACAATAGGAAGGAGGAGAAACTGTGATCGATAAATGAAAAAATTAATTTAAAAACTATTAAAAATATAAAGCTATGTCAATTTTTTGGGTATATTTATCAAGCAGTTCTGATGTTCTTTGATAGCTGACTGACTGTTGGCAGTCATGGGCTCTTTCAGTCCAATTTTAATTACTAATACTCTCAAATTGTATATTCCACCTCATACAGTAATATGTATGTATCAGCATGTATGTGTTTGCTACCGAATGGTCACAAAAGACCTCAGAGTTCAAAAGGGTCATAATGGAGGCAGGGATCTGATACAGGTACAAAGCAAGACACATCAGGTGTTATTAATATTAACAATTAATAATATTTGGAGAGTTTGGGTGCATACAGAGCTCCTGGGAGCATGCAGAGCTAGCTGGAGCCCCGGAGTCTGGTCAAGCTACTGAAGAACTGAACGATTGAAGAAAAAGGTGTAGAACCTGTGTTCTGATGGATGGTGAACAGACAAATGGACAGATAGATGGATGGATAGATGGATGGATGGATGGATGGATGGATGGATGGATGGATGGAGGATGGATAGAGGATGGATGGCAGTTCAAGAAGGTTGCATCAAGCAGTGGAGACCCCTGCTGAGCTGCAGCCCTGGGACAATGGTGGGTTCTCTGACTCTCAGGTGGTCAGATGACAGGCCAGAGGGACTATGTCTGTTGCATTGTTCTGTCTTTCTCTCTGTGGGGTCCAGATGTTGGTGTCCTACCTCTGCCCCATCTGGCGTATTCAGTAAGTTCTCAGGTCTGGTTTTTCTGACCATTTTAATATGCATGTGTACCCATGTGTTCCCAGCCCACTTGGATACGTTGATCAGTGGTACCCTTTGGCTTGTTGCGGGAATACGCTCCTTCTCAGCCTGTGTCTCACAGCTGTTCTGGGTGCTGGAGGAGGAGTAGCCCTGCCTCTGCATCTGTATTCAGATGTAATTTTGCTTTCAGAGCAAATTCTGGCTCTGAAAAGCAGAGTCTTTCAGGGCAGGGCACAGCCTGAGGCCGCTTTTTCTCACAGAGTGGGGTGACTTAGAAAAGGGCTCCAAACATATCATCCGCAGAGAGTAGAGAGGCTGCTCAAAATTCCTTAAAGGAGCTGAAATGCGGTGATTGTTTCTGAGTGTCGGACATCTGTTACAGTGGGCGGAGCTGAGAGACAAGTTCAAGACC
Organism: Alexandromys fortis; assembly: GCF_014885135.2. Classification (NCBI taxonomy): domain Eukaryota; kingdom Metazoa; phylum Chordata; class Mammalia; order Rodentia; family Cricetidae; genus Alexandromys; species Alexandromys fortis. The sequence goes on from NW_026068020.1 coordinate 3,960,399, forward strand.
TAAGGGCTGGAACCTGCAAACAGGACCCTAGGGCATGAAGACTACAGCTGGGATCAAGCTCAGATGAGTTCGTGGGTGTTAGGACAGCCACTCCAATGGCTGATGGCTTTATAGCAAGGCAGACACAGAGACATGCCCACGGACAAGATGCTGAAGCAGAGGCCAGCAAGGACACAGGGCAGAGAGAGGAAACTGGAGAGGGGCCCAACCAGATTGCCCCTCTGAGCCTCCTGGTTGGGACCCCCTGCTGGTGGTGACGTGTTCCAGCAGCCCTTGGAAGCAAACACACGTGCTCAGCACTTTTCCTGGGGACAATCCTTAACTTCAGGGTGTTGACCTTATGGTGGTGCAACAGTGATAAGCCCTCACCAGATTCTGAGCCAGTCCTCTCCCATGATGCCAAGTGGTGGCAAAGAGCTCAGCTCCCGGGGAGATGTTCAGTTAGGAATCTTGAATGAATTTTCAACTGGTCACTTTCAACTTAGGTTGGACATATGGGACATAACCCATTGTCAGCACAGGAATACCTGTGTTTGAAAGGTCTCTGGCGGGGAATATGAGGGCAAATAAACGAAATGAGCAAACGTACCATGCGCCCAGCTGGGACAGGACATCTGGCATCTCTGTGGGAGTGGCTGGCCTTGGTGACGTGTAATTTCACGTCAGTGGTGCAGGGTGGACAGCAGCCTGCGGAATGCAGATATTTGGAGAGGGGAGAGTTCTAGGGTATCGAGAGAAAGGAATGGCCATGAGCTGTGCTGGTCCAAGCTGAGAGCGAGGTCCTGGGTCCTGATTTAGGAGGGATGTCTGTCTGAGGAGCCGGGAGACAATATCCCCATTGGATACAGCTGGCCTGGGCTGAAAGGGGGTGGGCAGAGGGGAGAGAGGGAACACAGTGGGTGTTTGTTTTGTCGATCAAAATCTCTCTTCTGCCCCTGTAACACATTAGCCCCAAACAGCAAAGCACCCCTTTGCCTTCAGATTCTGGAGTCTTTGGGATTAAAGGGCTGGGAACAGAGAAACTGCCAAGAAGAAAGAAAGAAAGAAAGAAAGAAAGAAAGAAAGAAAGAAAGAAAGAAAGAAAGGAAGGAAGGAAGGAAGGAAGGAAGGAAGGAAGAAAAAACCTTCTCCTCCATGAAGCATTTAAGATTTCCAGTGCACAACCAAATACATTTTACTGCTTGGATTTTGATTTTGTGTTTGTTTGTCTGCCTCCTCTGGCTCCAAGCATGTGGTGTGGAAATATATATATGTAGCTCCACCGCCCAGCCTGGATGTCCTCTTTTGTGTTAGCCTACAAGACAAAATTCCAGACTTCAGCCATTGTTGCTACTAAACGCTTGAGTTCTGGTGTTTTTCATCAAGGTATGTAATTGCGAAGCATGCAAATTAGGCAAGTCTGTGAGCTGTAATTTCTCTGCCTCAAAGGAGGGGGTTTGTAATGAAAACGGATGGTTGAGCAGGATTCTAAAAGCCACTGGAGACCGCATCGGAACACACCCCACTCTTCAGGAAGTGGAGCACACTCTCTCGCAGTCGGACTTGGCTTTGGAGTCTTCCTTAGCCCCCTCCGATTCAGCGAAGAGCAATGCGATCAGCGTGCCTGGACATTTCCTCCCAAGGAAAGCACGGGTGTTTCATTTTATCAGCACCAAATGAGGCTTCCCACGGAGTTGTAGTGAACTATGGGGTGGATGGGCTGGTAGGCAGGCCTGGCTTCCCCGGGCCGTGGGCAGGGTTGTCCTAGCATAGGGTTCAGAGCCCACAACATTCCTGGTGTGCCCGTTAGAAACGCACGCTTGGCTCTCATGCCTCATTGGAAGGGAGCTTTCGCTGCTCAGCGGGTTCCGGAGACTTTCACCCTTCTGGTGCAGTATTTGTGTCCCCGGAGTGGTTGGAAATGTTGCTGAGTAGAGCCAAGGTGCCTAAAACGCCACCCATGTAAGAGGACTTCAGCAATGCAGCTTTGGCTCCTGCATGGAGGTAAATGGGCCTCCTCCAGTCAGCTCAGCCGGGCCTTCCACAGCGCCGCCTTGTGGCCAGGGAGGAAGTGACAGCACGATGGACCAGAATCCCTGAGATGGAGAAAATTAGGTAATTTGTATGAGACAAGAGTTGGTCATGTGGCTTTAACAAAAGAACACGAGATGTTCTGAGAGTTAAGGCATATACATCCTGGTATCATTTTGGACGAACTATCGGTAGTAACCGACATGTTTATGTCTGAAGCAGATAGAGGCGTTCTGGAACCTCCAAACAATTTCTGTCTCTGGTAGGACAGCAGTGACAAGCTCCGCTGCTCTGGCTTCCACGCACCCAGCGGGGCAAATGCATCCTATGGTCAGATGGCTAGAGTGTGAACTGGCCCTGTAATCCCCACACTCCAGCTCTACCAAGTCACGGGCGGCCAGAGCGAGGTGGTAGGTAGGAGACTCCCAAGGAAGATCATGAGAGGTCTGCTTTCTCTTACTGTGCCCTAGGCCCAGGTCAACCTTCGTTCCTTATTGAGGGTACCAGATCTAACTGGCGCCTCCTCCAGCCACTGAGGACTACGGTGCCCACGGAAAGGGCAAATTGAAGAGGGGTCTAGCTCAGCAGTTCATCCCCCTGGGCCAATAAGTATCATTTTCATTGGCTGGTAGCTTTCTTTTCTCTAGATCCTCTCTTAGTTACGATAACTAAATGTTTTATAACCCTTTGGCCTTTGATCATGTAGGGGTTTGCTTTTTGTTTTCTGGGTTGGTTTTTCCCCCTTTCTGATATATAAGTTTATTACTGAGTGACATGGCTTGCTGGTTCTTTGAGTGTTTGGTGTCAAATTTCTGCCCACAAATAGTAATCATGGGAATATCAGGGAAAGCTGGATCAAGATCTAGATAAATGACTGTGATCTCTGGCCAGAAATTGTTTTGTTTTCAGCCAGGAGGTGGCGGTGCACACCTTTAATCTCAGCACTCCAGAGGCAGAGGCAGGAGGATCTCTGTCAATTCAAGGCCAGCCTGGTCTACAGAGTGAGTTCCAGTGCAGTCAGGGTTACACAGGGAAACCCTGTCTCCAAAAACCAAATTGTTTTTAAAATTTTATAACTGCCTCTTACAGAGGCTTAGGAAAAAGGGACAAGACGAAGCTCCGGAGGAGGACAGATGCGAGGCGGAGGAAAACAAGGTTGGGTGTTGATCACTTCCTAAGTCAGGTCAGCTCCCGCAGCACAGGTGGCGCACACCTTTGGCTCGCAGGCTTAGCAGCATCTGGATATTTTTGCCCAGATCAAGTGTCTTCAGAAGGTCATCCCTCTTTGGCTGGGGCTTGGAGGTCCCCAAAAAGCAGCAGGAAGTGGATGTCTGTCAGCCACCACATCGCTCGAATGTGAAGTTGAGGGCGGCTGCTAGGTTCCTCCCATGTTTCAGCCATCTCTTAAAGGGCCACTAGGAGAAAATCAAAATGAATACTTTATAAAGAATTTTTTTGGAGAGGCTTACTCTTGATGGCCCTGAAGGACGCTTGCCAGGCTCTGTGAAGTGTAACCAGCTCATTATAGCTTCACCTGGGAACAGTCTCTGGTGAGTGGGAGGCCATCAGGAGACTCAGAGAAAGGAATTGAAGGGGACATTCAAGTGGGGGGGTCTCGGCCAGCAGATCTGGGGGGAGGGGACGGCACCTGGGGCCTGCATTCCTGACATGCCCAGAAGGGCTGACTAAGTTCCCAGAGCATTCCCTGTGTGAAGGGTCTTTTCTGACAGACATGGCAAGGTATGGCCGCCTGTGTCCTCTGGTCATAGGTTTTGTTTGGTATGGATTTGTGTTGGTATCTTTGAGTAGCTATGAGAAATGAGATGTGCTTTTTAAAAAAATATTAACCTTTTTAATTGTTTGGGTGGTTTTTCTCTATTTTGTAGCTCTGACTATTATTGAATTTGCTATGTAGACCAGGCTGGCCTCAAACTCACAGAGATTCCCCTGCCTCTGCCTCTGAAATGCTGGGATTAAAGGTGTGTGCAACCATGTTTGGCTAAGCGTTCCAGTTGTAATAAGGATATAATTTACTTTCTAATTTGTCTTGCAAGGGTTACCACCCCTGTGTGTCTGTGTGTGTGTGTGTGTGTGTGTGTGCGCGCGCACGCGCGCGTACATGCATGAAGGTGTGTGACAGTCATACGAAGGTCAGAAGTCAGCCATGGGTATCATTCCTCAGGCACCACTCACCGTATTTGTAAGACAGGCTCTCTCACTGGCCTGAAACTCAGCTAGTAGGCTATGCTTGCTGGCCAGTGAGCCCCAGGGATTTTCCTGTCTCTGCCTCTTCAGTGCTGGGCTTACAAGCAACACCCACTGAGAAAGGGAGGGGTCTTCCTTGGAGATGAACCCCCTAATTGATGATCAAGTATAACGTGATCAGTCCTGAAATCATATATATGCAGCCGACAGTGGATAGACTCGTTAGGATGTATTTATACATTTATGCTCTTATAGTTAAAAAACTGTCCACCGTGAATTTAAGAGGGCAGAACTGGGGATGGAGGTAACGGGAGACAGAGGGGGAAATTATGTAATCGTATTTTTTTTAATGTGCAGAATAAAATAAAATATTCAAAAACCAGGATGTTGGCCCTAGTCCTGGTGTTAAAGCCAGCTCCATTCATTTCTAGACTACAGACTTGCAGGAAAGCCTTCAGTCTCTCTTTGCCAGTCCCCCTTCCAAGGACGCAGACAGCCTCACAAGGCTGATGCTAACCTGGGTCAGATACAGCAATCCATCGATTCTCAAGATTTACCAAAATGCTGTTTATACCGTGCAAGTTTGGTTCGCTTCCTCTCTGCCCCCTATTACTGAGAGCCCCTCTGCATTTAGAATGTCAGGAGAGCCCCCCTGTGGATATTCTAACAACTGAATTTGCTGTTTCTGTAACCCATGATACAGGACACAGGCTCTCACACCCGCTTTGTGTGTGTGCTGACACAGCGTGTGATCCGTGACGTTGACTGAATACCCGTTGCCATGTGCAAAATGAGTGTGATTACAGGCTAGAGTGTGGTACAGCCAGAAGCAAGGTCAAATCCCAGCCAGTTCCGAGCACTTCAGGAAAGGGTGGCTCAGGAGAAGCGGACCTGTTTGGAGGACCTTCCAGCAAGAGGGTTATATTATCAGAATGGTCTCGGGAAGGTGTGTACTTGACGCCGTAAGTTTTCCCAGAGCCACACTCTAAATTTAATCAAATTCACCAGAACAAATTAAAAAATCTTTTCTAAAGGAAAAGGGGGAGGAAATGAAAAGGAGGGTTTTTTTTTGTAGCACATAGTATCAATCATCAAGAACTTTACATTGCCCTCCAAAGTCTCCCCCCTCGCTCCTTATGCGAGCCAGTCAGTTGGCTATGTTGGCCAGATAGTCAGCATCAGTGGAGTGCTGAGCCTAAGCAAGGTAAGAGATCGGCCTACGGTTTAATGTGGTACCTAAGATGTTATACATGTGTTAGAAGCAATCGCTGCACCTTTGTGTAAGGAACCTGAGCATCCATAGACGGTGGTACCTTGGGGAGCAAACCTTGATGAGGTCTTGAGGGGAAACAGCTGTGTCTCTTCCCTGGCGCCTGTGGCGGTTCTGCTGGCCACTCCCTGACAGTGTCATCTTTACCCATGGTGTCACAGTGGCAACCAGACCTGGGTTTGCCTACGGTCCCTCTGCCCTCTGGACTGCAGTTCTCACGCTGCTGTCTAAGGGTCCCATTCCCTGAGACAAACTTTCCGACCGACCTTCGTTCTCCAAGCCCAGACTTGTTGCCCCTTCTGCACAAGTCTCCTGCCCTGACCCCTTCTCCTTCCTGTCATACTTTGGTGGATGCTCAGTCATCCATGGGTCTTCTCATGGGATCACTCACCAACACCTAATCATCTCTTTCTCAGAACTTGGCCAGCTCTCTTCCGGCCCCCCAGGTCTGTAGAACTCTCCACTATGGCAACCCACAGCCATTTGGTACTCTGAACACTATCAGTGGTGAGTCTGTGCAGCCAGAAACTCATTCCTTGCTGTTCCTCTCCCCTCCCACAAGCTGTTGCCATGCCTATGTCTATAACTATGACCAGAATTCTAAAAAACAGTTCTTTGGCTTATAAGGAAATAATAGGAACATGGCCCTTGGGGTCCCAGTGATCATTTGCCATCTCCCCCAAACCCTACAGGATCCTCAACATCTTTATATTCATGCTGGCCCTGAGCCTTCCACACGGAACCCATCCTGCTGCCTTCCTGGGAAATCTGCCTTTCTCTCAATACCCTCCACAGCTCTCTCTTTGCAGCCATCAACACCCCTCCTGCTGGTACATCTGTGCCATGGCCCTGCTTTAGGAGTTAACCCTACTCAACAGGAGACTGGAGGACAGGGCTGTCACTATCTGTCCCTGCAGTAAAGTACAACCAGGAGTGACATGCCCTCTGTTTCCCTGAATGAGTACCTTTGGGTAGGAGCAGAAATAGCCACAAGGAAACCAGTATCTGTACCCTGGTGTCCTGGGCCTTATTGGTACCAGCACCGCAGATACCCATCTGCAGTGGACTTTTGTGGACTCTGTCACCTCGTACGGTTGTGGGTGCCTTGCTTCAATCAGATAAAAACCAGGGAATCTGGTGTAGCGGAATATTTGATCACTCTGTGTGAAGATGCATCTTTGTCCTTCCTTGCCCGCCTAAGGCACCTTCTGGTTGGTTTCAGAAAGAGCTGACTGACCAATAGCTAGGCAGGAGATGACAGACGGTACTCCTAGGCAAAGATGGGAACTCTGGGAAGGAATCTGAGAGACACAGAGGATTCTCCAGTGAGGCACAGAGCAAGGCAGATGTACAGTATGGAGGAGAGGGAATGACCACATGGCAGAATGTAGATTAATACAAATGGGTTAATTTAAGTTATCAGAGCTAGTTGGGAACAAGCCTAAGACAAGCTCTTTATAATTAATAAGAAGTTGTCGGGAGCTGGTGGCCCGAAGAAAGTCCAAATACGAACAGGTTCTCTCTCCAAGGAAGCTACTACTAAGATCCAAGTACATGCGGGAGAGGACAGGGAATTGGCCACATTTCACTGCTGAAAACCCTACGAGGGGCCAGGAACTCACATGAAGATTCGCGGGGACAGGATGTATTAGTTACTCTTTTGTAACTATGATACAACGCCATGAGCAAAGCAACTTCTAGAAGAAAGAGTTTAATCTGTGCTTATGATGCCGGGGGATAAGAGCAGTAGGCACGGAAGCTGGAGCAGGAAGCTGAGAGCTGAGAGCTTGCACACATATCATGAAGTATAGAGAGAGAACTGCAAGTGATAAGGAGCTTTGCACTCTCAAAAACCACCCCCAGTGATGGACTTCCTCCAACAAGGCTGCATTTCCTAAACCTCCCCAGACAGCACCACCACCTGTGGACCAGGTTTTCAACCATCTGAATCTATAGAGGGTATTTGTCATTCAAACCACTACACCGCGGTTGGAGAGACAGCAGGTAGGAACATGGCTCCTGGGTACTGCAGAACGAAACCGATCAGACAGTGTGTCCTACCAGCATAGCTGTGATGAAAATGTATTGTTGCGGGTGTGGGGATACATCAAGCTGTTCACCCACTGGAGGGAATGGGGAAATGGTACAGGAATGATGGAAACAATTTGACCGTTTCTTCCTTATTGGCCTATGTATGTGTGGTGTGCATCTGTGTATTCACATGTGTGTGTTGTGACTCGTGTGTGTGTGTGTGTGTGTGTGTATGTATGTATGTGGAGGCCTGAGTTGATACTGGATTTCTTCATAAATCACTCTCTGAAGCAAGGTCACCTACTGAATGCAGGGCACACTGATTCTGCCTAATCTAGCTAGTTTACCTGGGGAGCCCCCATCCCTGCCTCCCAATAACAGGTGCTCACCACACACCTACCTGGCTTTCGGGTTCTGGGGATTCAAATTCCAGTCCGTAGGCTAGCACTTCAAGCACTGAGCCATCTTCTGAGTCCTGGCCCATTTCTTCAAAGAGCAAACACATTACCATCTGACCCCATCGCTCTATTCTGGGTATCTACCCACGAGTAATAAAGCACATGTCTGTACAAAGACCTGCCCTCAACACTCACCCAGACTTCTCTGTGAAACCCCAAAACTGGAACTAAGTGAGAATCCATCTTCAGTGGAATTCACAGAGACTGGCTAGCTGCGAGACAGATGTTCCTGTCAGCATAGAGGAAAAGCTGCCAATAATGTGTGTGTGTGCACGTGCATGCGTGAGTGTGTACATATGTGTGCATGCATGTATATGTGTGTGAGAGAGAGACACAGACAAACAGACAGAGGACAATTTGTCTAGGTTGACTCTGTCCTGCTACCACGTGGGACATGGGAAGGAACTCGGGTCATTAGGCCTGGTAGCAGGCCCTTCTACCTGCTGAGCCACGGTTCCTGCCCCCCACTGCTTTTATAAAACCTCACAGTCTTCTGTGTTATGTGCAGATAGGCTCAGCCAGACAAATCAGAGGCTGGATCTAAAAAGACTCAATAAAAGGGTCTATTTATAGGAATCTACCTCCTGCCCCCCACAGGGCTGCTGTCTACCTGTCTGCCTCCTCCCTTTCTCCCCTCGCCCTGGGCTGCTGTCTACCTGTCTGCCTCCTCCCTCCTCCCTCCCCCCCCCCCGCCCCGGGGCTGCTGTCCACCTGTCTGGCTCCATCACTTTGGCCGGCACAGAGATCCCTACATAGTGAGTGCTGGACCACCCTCCCAGGTGGGCTGGATAGGGTTGATGGAAGCTGCCATCCCTTCCTCCTCTTCCCAGGACCTCTGCTCAGAGGCTGACTCCGCACCCGGAGACATAGGAAATCAGGTCACTACCAATGTTCCTTTCTCCATCTGCGGTGTCAGTGATGTGAACAGGACTGCGGACACTCGGGATGGCTCTGCATCCTCCCTGAGGCCTCCTCCCGTTCTGTCTGTGTGAGTTAGGCCTCATGGTGGAGACACAGCATGCTGTCCTGCCTTGCCTGGTGCTGGCCAGGCTAGAATCCCATGCCAGGAGGCTCCTTCTCTTCTATTTATGCAGTGGCTCCTACCTGCTAGGCCACCGGCACTGTCTCTTGGAGCAGGTAAGCTCCCCCAAACAAGTGGCGCCCCAGCCTCCTGGACACTTATTGGCCTAATGTTGATAGATACATGGCAACTGTAGCACAGGACCAGACAGGTTGGGGTGGGGCATAGAATGGCGAACAAGTGAACTGCTTCCTAATTCATAAAGGACATAGAGGTCCTAGCCACTTGGCTCTAGTTTATTACGTAAAACAGTGTTGGTGGCATTAGGTCTATTGGGAGTGAGCTGTTCAGAAATGCAGCTTGGCTAGCTGCCTCTGGTTGGACTCTTTAGTTTGTTTGTTCTACAGACAACCAGGTGATAATCCACTATGTACTTGACACCTTGGGATTCAGTGAGCAGTGTACTTACTCCTGCCCCAAAGCAGACTGTCTTAGTTGGGTTTCTATTGCTGGGAAGAGATTCCACCACCATGGCAACTCTTACAAAGGAAAGAAAACATTTAACTGGGGCTGGCTTACAGCTCAGAGGCGTAGTTCGTTGTCAACATGGTGGGAAGCGTGACGATGGAGCACAGGCAGACATGGTGCTGGAGAGGCAGCTGAGAGTCCTGCAGCTGGACTGGCAGGTAGCAGGAAGAACAGGCGACCCTGGGTTTGGCTTGAGCATCTGAAACCTCAAAGCCCGTACCCCAGTGACCCACTTCCTCCAACAAGGCCACACCTCCTAATAGTGCCCCTACCTATGGGCCTATGGGGTCCATTTTCATCTAAACCAGCACAAAGGCCTTGAACAATTGCACACTCCTGCAACCACACGCTACACGCTACACACTGCCATTATAAACTATACATACATGCACAGGCCCATAAGTTTCCAAACCACAGGGGCTCCCGAGAAGAAAATGAATAGGACTCTTTACCAGTGTGGGGTGGGGGCTGCTTTGCAGGATGGAACGTGGGGCTTGCAGGGTGTTCCAATGACATTTGTGCTGCTGAGGAAGGGTAAGAGGGAGGCAAGTGTGTCAGTGTGTGTGTCCCTTGTCAGGGAGGCGAGGAGCTTAGTCATAGAGGGGAAGCATTCATGACGGCACTTCCAGAGGAGTCCACTCCATACTGGGGCCTTAAAAGAGGATCGTGAGAAAAATGGCCCTTGGTCATGGGGAGGAGGGGCTGTGAGCATGCTTAGTGAGAGGGGGCAAGCACTGCTGAGAGAGACCCGGTGAAGCTTAGCCAGGTGAGCTAAACTTAATTCACTCATTGAATGAATGAACAGAGAGATGGGAGGAAATGGTTCCTGGGGCAGACGGGGCAGGGTCTGAGTCTAAGGTTTCTGGAGATAAGCAGGCAGCTGGCCCATGCCAAGACGGTCATTAGGTCTTTGGGGAAGCGGCTCAGTTGGCAAAGTGCTTGCTGCACAAATATGAGGATCTGAGTTTGATCTTTGGCACCCACATAAAAGCCGGGTGTGAGGGCACGGGCCTGTGATCCCGGAACTGGGGAGCACGGGACAGGAGGACTATGAAAGGACTATGGCCCAACTTTCACACCGTGATCTTTGTTAATCAAAGGGAGACCAAGGAAGATCAATAGAAAATCACTCTTTGTATTTTGGCCGTGGAATTCTTCCCCATGAGTGGACTGGCGCCTTTGCATTCAGGACAGCGCAGGGTTTATGACTGTACCCTGTGCTTCTTGGTCAGCACAGCTGACTTCCCTTCAACTTTACGGGGTCGCTTGTTATCTTAGATGGTGGGCCCACTCTTACTTTCTGTTTTCCTTCTGTAATGCCACGGGTGATCTTCAGTGGGAAACAGGGGACAACTTATCAGAATCAAATAGGATGGCAGACCCTAACTTCAAAGGAAGGGCATTGTTTTGGTGGGAAGGTCATAAAACTTTAAGAATCAAAGCGCATCCTGCCTGAGGCCCACTCCTTCCTGAACCCTGGAAAAGGGTGTCCTTTGGGATCTGGGGGACTCATTTCTTTTTTTAAAAAAATCTTTTCTTTTTAATTTTAAGTGATTATTATTTTAGTTGGGAGTTCCTCTATGCTGCTCAGTGGACCGTGAACTCCTGGACTCAAGCAATACCCCTGCCTTGGCCGGCAAGTGCTGAGATTATAGACATAGACAACTGAGGTCCACTTCCTTTGGTTTTTAGACTCACACGTTACTCTACCCCGCCCCCCTCACTGACTTCCTGTGTTAAACAGTGAAGTCACAGGAGCTTCGTGGGAAGGGGTTGGTTATGAGCCCAAGAAGTCTGTCCAGCATGCAGTGCAGGGTGATGCCAGTGATTGAGAAGTGTGCTCAGCAGATTGTGGTCTAGACTGTGTTGTTTGAGCACTGTGTGTTTCAAATTCCCCCTTATAGACACTGCAGGGCTTACTGAGTGTAAAGTCAGAGCAACCTCTGCCTCTCCCTCCTGTCTCTTCCTGCCTTAGCTGCACTTATGCTGTGTGCCTCGTGCTCCCTCTAGTGGCAGAACTGACCAGCAGCACAATGAAAATAGTCCAGCCTGCTGTCTTGCTTAGTTCCTTCTCCTGCCCCAGAGACGGACACTGTCCACAGACTGCCCACTTTGACATTCTAGAGAACACAACAACACCTTAGGGAATGTCACGGTCATGAGACTAGTTAGAACGGAGTCTCACGAGAAACGATTTGACGGTTTTACACCCCTCAATTTATCTTTGACCTTAAAACTCCATTAATTTTGTCATGCCCTTTCCATGCCAACGACACTTGTCTTTGCAAGGTTATTACTCTCATCTTCCAACATGGATCTCTTACACTCTCGCGTGGTTTAGTTAAGCTTCATAGTCCTGTTAAAATACATGTCATTTATGTGGATTGTTCAGATATATGAAAGCTAAAGAAAGAATTAGAAATTCATGCTTTAAACCCAAAGATATTGGAAGGAATCTCTTTGCAAAGATTACAGGTTTTTAACATGAATGGGTTTCAAATCTGTGGTTAAATTGAAATGAGAATCCTGCTTCAGGAGTGGCTTGGGAAAGTGTGTTTCTACCTGAAGCTTCGAAAAAACGTGATGGTAACCCAGTCAGCCCCAAGAACTGTCAGTTTAGGTTAAAATGCTCCGTGTCTCTGTATTGGTAACGTGTGAGGAGATGCGATATTAAGGCAGTTTATTTAAAATGGGGTGCATTCCTTTGAGCCTCCCTGAGAAAGTACAGTGTATCCACATCCGCCAGTACTAGTAACTGGGGATAAAAAAAAATATTGGAAAAATGGCTGGAGAGACGTTTCAGTGGACTATAGTGCTTGGGCTGTGCGAGCTGTGTGTTTTGTTTTAATCTAAGGTGGTTACCCTGACAAGGACTCATATTTCCTGAGCCCCTCCCGCGCCCACTTTACACTGATTAGCCAGGTCAGGAGGCAAAGTGGTGATCCCACCCATGGGATGAGGTGCGGTCACCTCCCGTGTCAGTGATAAAAGACTGAAGGATTTTGGGCCAAGAGCTCTCACTACCCTGACTTGGGTCACGGTGAACTGAGCTCTCTTTCCAAAAAAGAATAACTTTGCCAAGCTATTTTGCTTTGTTCCTGTGTTCCTTTGTGTGACACTGAATTTATTTTTTTGTTGTTGTTTCTAATGCTGTGCAAGCCTGTTTGATCTCAGGGTCCATGTAAAAAACTGGACATGGTAGTAGCAAGGGTTCCTATGGAGGTAGGAGGCAGAAGGAGAATTTGCAGGAAGCCTCTGAACCAGCTAGCTGGAATACACAGTGCCGTGCAGGCGCAGAAACAAGAAACAAGGTGTAGGGAGGGAACGGGCCCCTACACGTCGGTTGAGAACAAAGACACAGGTCTTCTGGAAAACTATTAAACATCAAGAAGATGGCTCAGCCAGTAGGCTGCTTGTCTGGGAAGAAGGAAGCCTGAAATGGATCCCCAGAGCCCGCATTTGAAAAGCCAGGCACCATGGCACACCCAGTGACCCTGGTGCTGGATAAAAGCAGAGACAGGAGGGGCTTACTGGCTGGCCAGCCTAACCTGGCAGGCAAATTCCAAGCCAGGGGGAGACGCTTTTTACAAAGAAACAAACTGGATGGTGTGGGAGGACCACAACTCAAGGTTCTCCACTGGCCTCCCTCCATTTGTCACGTGGTTGCTAACACATGCGTGCTCACCCGCACACAAACATGTACATGCGAAACAGTTGTGTCAAAGTTAAAAAATCATCGTACTTGGCCCAGTGAGATGGCTGGGCTGGTAAAGGCAGTTCCTGGCAGGCTTGGTGATAAGAGGTCAATCCCCCCACCCACAGGGCAGAAGGAGAGAGCCAGCTCCTTCCTGTAAATTACCCTCAGATCTCCATACACGCTCCACAACACAGGCGCAAGTATGTGAGCAAACACACACCCATACATAAATGTAATTAAAAACACAATATTACTGCAAACCTGCCGTGTTTACAGACTAGTTAGAGTCTGCACCTGAGCTTCATTAAAGACACCTGGCCACAAAGCAGGACCCAAGAACGGGAAAAGTCCTTAAATAATGTGACTTAAAATGTATCTTCTTGGGGTGGTGGGGAACAATGTATTTTATCTAGAGAACTCCCGATTGCAGACATCGCCACAAACAGCCCTCTAACTGCTTGGCTCTCTGCTCGTGGATCAGTGCAGTGCTCGGTCCTCATCGGAGATGCTCCTTTGGGCCGTGGCCAGTGGCCAGCGTGCAAACTTACAGTTGGTCAACTCAAAGAGACTAGGTGTCTGCAGAGTGCTCAGCCACAAAGGAGACGTCCGTATCCTACCCCTTACCGTCCAGACTCACAGAGCTTCTGTAAGCGTGTGGAGGAGATTTTGTTAGAGTCGGAGGTGGGAAATAACCAGAGCAAACAGTATCTTCTGGACAGGACAGGACCGCTCCCTCACAGACTCATGAACGCCCACAGGAGATCAATCCAGTCAACATTCCAGCACAGTGCAGGGAGGACTCATCAACCCTCTTCCCTAGATGAGGAGCTGTTGACAGTTGACAGCTTGGGGAGCAGATGTCAGTTTTCTGGGTGTAGGGCTCTGGTTGGTTGACTGTGTTCTGGGATGGTTGGTTCTACACCTAGGAGTATAGGATCAGAACAACTTGAACTTGGTTATTAAAAAAAAAAAAGATTCAAGTTTGGGGTGGGGTGGATCTGGAAGGACTTAGCAGGAAGAGTGGGGGTGAATGTGATCAAAACACATTGTGTACATGTGTAATTCTCAAAGAATTAATAAATATTTTGTATTAAAAGTTGATAAGTATAAACTTTTTTTTTTTTTTTTGGATTTTCGAGACAGGGTTTCTCCGTAGCTTTTTGGTTCCTGTCCTGGAACTAGCTCTTGTAGACCAGGCTGGCCTCAAACTCACAGAGATCCGCTTGCCTCTGCCTCCCAAGTGCTGGGATTAAAGGCGTGCGCCACCACCGCCTGGCTAGTAAAAACAATTTTAAACATATATTTTCTCATCATCTTTTAAAAAGGCTCAGTTCCCCCACTCAAGCTCTCTGGCGATTTCTGCTTACTGGAAGGATGTCTGGTCACCCCAGGAGTAGTTTTCTGGCCCAGGGATGGGGGGGGGTGATCCCTCTCCTCTGCTGCAGTGTGCCCAGATCTGTTGAGATGTAAGGTTAGCAGGTGTGCTCACGTGTGGTGACGTGGGAAGCAAGAAAACACATAATCCAAAATCAGTAAGTACCGTGGGTCACAGGGTCATTTGTGTGCTCTGTTTTTCACCAGCTTCAAAGGCTTCTACATCTGTGAGCACACCTGACTGGGATAGGAAAACCAGAGCCATGGCAGGACTGTGAGCTTTAGAGCCTGGCTCACTTGTTTTTCCTCTTCTCGCCACCAGGAGGCAGCCCTCCCAGCCAGCAGAAACTCCCTTGTGTCTGTGGATTTGAGGAATCCTTGAAGAACTGTCTTTATTTGGACGTTTCTTTTCAAGCAAAAACGCTATACCTAGAAACTCAAATTCTATGAAACAGCCAGACAATGTGGAGGCTGTTGTTCATGCACCCATTCCCTTAGCTGTGCAGTGTGTGTGTGTTATTGCCACATACAGGGCGCTGTGTCCAGATCAATGCACGTAGGTGCTCCTGCAGTTTGTAGAAGCCTCCGCTGAGGGCGCGATGAGTCAGGGCATGGGGGTGATTACAGAAGACAGCCCCGGCTGCTGTTTAGCTGCAGGCCTCAGCGTTTTACAAAGTGGATTAGCATCTTCTGGACTGCAAGAGAAGCAGACAGCCTGTCACACCAAGTCCTCTACCTGGTCCAGCACACCCTGTCCCTTCAGATGACCTCATATGCTCTCTGCTGGCCCGCAGTGACCCAGGCCACCCTCGTCTGCTCCTTGCTGTTCCCTGAAGCCATTAGCACGTCCTCACCTGTCTTCTGCACATGGCTTGTGGAGCTGTCACATGCTACTCATGGCCTGTGTGAGCTTCTCTCCTTACCCTATTTGACCGGCCTGGGTACCACATCCTTAGTACTGAATGTCAGTCTTGGGGGCATCTTTTTCTGCAGGACTCTTTGCTTACTATGTGGCACCATCCAAAGGCAGAAAACTCCCTGTCACCAAGTCTCTGCTCACGGTGACAGTCTTGACTGTCAACTTGTGGGCATGTCTGGGGGTGGGGCAGGGCATTTTCTGGATTGCTGATTGTTGTAGGAGTGCACTGTGAGCCGACTGTGAGCAGTGCACCTGAGACAGGTGGGCCACAGCGGTTTAAGAAAGGCAACTGAGCAAGCCAATGAGAGCATGTCAGTAAGCAGCAATCCTCCATGGTCTCTGCTTCAGTTCCTGTCTTCAGATCCTTGCCTTGGCTTCCCTTGCTGGTGGACCAATAAGCCAAACAAACCCTCTCCTCCCTCAAATCATGTTTGGTCAGTGTTTTATCACAGCAATGGGGATGATAATAAGACACTCATCAACACCTCCCTAACACTAGAACTTTCTGGGGCCGACAGAAGTCACTCAATAAACACTCACTACATAAAGTCTGGGGTCTGTGCTTAAGGACTCTTGGACGAGTAAAGGCAAAGAAGGGTGGGATTATCTAAAAAGTACAAAGGTGTGTGTGGTCTTCTCTTGAGAATAGGTAGGAGGGCGGTGGGGTGAGGGGCAGAAGCTGGGAGGCAGTTAGTCATGAAGGACCATGGTGATTTGAGCAGAAGCTCCAGGCCACAAACACAGAGCATGCCTTACACAGAAGATAACACTCAGAGTCCAAAGCTGCCTATGTCTTGTGGGCTGAGCGTTCTCCCATCTCCATAATCTTCTCCTTTCTATGAGGTGTTGAGAGAAGAGTGAGGCACAGCAGGTGGCTCTGTTCCTGTAACCTCCTCTTCTCTCTCCTCCTCCTCATTCTACACAAGACCTCAGACTTGAGGCAGCCCCTCACAGTTTACAAGGGATACACACAAAGTCAAAGAGAATAAAAGTACCTTGCTGGGGAAGCACTTACTTAACCTTCTACCACAGTTAAACTTGGTTGTTTGATGGGACTTAAATCCAAGGAAGCAAACCTTTGGGCATACCTGTGAAGGAATGTCTAGATCAGTTAATCAAAGTAGGAAGATCCACCCTGAATGTGGGCAGCACCATCTCGTGGCCTGGGGTCCTGGACTGAATGAAAAGGAGAAATTGAGCTGAGAGTCAGTCTTCCTCTCTCTGTTTCCTGACTGTGGAAGCAACATGACCAGCTGCCCCATGCCCCTGATTCTATGCCTTTGACTGCACCTTCAAAACGTGAGCCAGCTTGCTGTTATGATAATGAAAACAATTACTCTTCCCTCCAAGCCTGCTTCATTCACAGCAGTGGGAAGTTTCCCCGTCCCAGTTCATGCTCAAGCATGGAAATCCTTGAATTTTTTAAACCCGTGGTCTTTGCTGCACAACACTGCTGCTTGAATGCACCATATAAGGAGGCGGGAATCCCTGAGAGGGCTGAAAATACTGGTGTGTGGAGCTTGACAAACCCTCATGCACGTGTGGGGGAACAGACAGGGAGCAGGACCTGGACCTGCAGGGCATTGTGTGACTGAGTATATCCACTAGGGAAAGAGCTTAGGCAGCAAAGCCAGGAAGAGCCCTCAGCTATGCAATAGTGCTCCTTATTAGTAATAATGCAACTAGTCGTGGAAATCCAGCATTTGTTTTGGGTGTAGCCCGAATGCCCTGGAAACAGCCCTGGGAAGCCACGGTTTCCCTTTGGAGGGCATTGGAGGGAGTTGGCCTTGAATGGATGTCCATCAGGCTGGGGCTGGGATTCACCCCTGGCCCTGCAGCACTGTCTTGGAGGAGGTTCCAATAATCCACAGGGAACAGGGAACAGGCCCATGGTCATTTCAGCAGGAGTTAGGGTTTCTGAAGAGTGCTTCAGATTAATTGCCAATTGCCCTGTTCAACCTTTCTTTTGGCTATTTTTAACTTCTCAATTAGTTCATTTTAATGATTTTGTATATTTGTGGAGTACAATGTAACATTTAGACCTATGTATACATTGCATGAAAAATTAAGCCAGTTAGCAAAACCAACACCTTAGCTTCTGCTCACAGTGAGAATGTTTAAAACCTACTCTTAATAATTTTGAAATACACATTTTTTAAAGACAGGGTCTTAGGTCATAACTGACCTCTAACTTGCTAAGCAGCTGAGCCTGGCCTTGAACCTCTGATCCTCCCTCCTCTGTCTCCTGGGTGATGGGCTTTCAGGCATGTGCCACCACACCAGATTTGTGCAGTGCTGAGTTGCGGGGCAGGGGAGAGACAGTATTTGCTGTGCACTGGGCATAATTAGATCAACCACAATTCAGCCCGGTAGAGAACTTGGTTCTGGTGTAAACGGATCAGATGAGAAGCCACAATGCAGTTGCTGTTTAGAACATGGTGTTGAGATATAGTGATATTTTGTTTGTGATCTAACAAATAAAGCTTGCCTGGAGATCAGAGTGCAGAGCTAAGCCACTAGTTAGTCATAGAGGCCAGGCAGTGGTGGCACATACCATTAATCCCAGCACTCTGGAGACAGGAGCAGACAGATCTCGGTGAGTTCAAGGTCATTCAGGGCTACAGGAGATTGAGTCTGTCTAAAAGAGAAATAGAGTTCACACAGAGGTGATTCCAGCTCTTGGGATCACATGTCATTAATCCCAGCACTAGGGAGGTGGAGACGACAGGAGTGATACGGCTGGGTGGAGAGAGGAATATAAGGCAGGAGGAGACAGGAGCTCAGGGCACTCCCAGGATGCAGTCTGAGGATTCATAGAGACAGGATCGCCCCTTTGGTTGAGGTAAGAACGCTATAGTAACTGGCTGTTCAGCTTCTTTGACCTTTCAGCATTAACCCCTGTATTTGACTCTGGGTTTTCATTATTAAGAACAATTAGAATTCGTACTACATTGCTGTGTTGACTTAAAGAGGAACAGCTGGGATTTGTTTCCCTAGGCATCAGTATGGAAGTTGTCTCACCCTGAAAGTGTAAGCAAGGAAGCTGGTGAATCCGCAGAATCTGCAGAATCCGCAGAATCCGCAGCTGGCTCTAGAGCTGCACTTCCAAACACGCAGATCCCAAGACAGGACGTGGTCTTTCTGCAAAACTGAGCCACTGAGCTTTTTCTGAATGACACCTCACAGAAAGGCTACATTAGGTCACCCTGGGTGAGAGGGTGCTTCTGGAATATGCCAATATACACCGTGTTTTCCTGGTGGTGGGGAGCCGAGTATAAATACAGCTTCTCTCTGTTTCACCTGTGTCTGTGCATGCGTGCTCCTGGAACCATCCTACGGACTGTGCTTGCTTAGAGCTGCCCAGGGGGGTTTCTAAAGACTTGGGTGGTGGGGGTGGAGCAATTGCTCCCAAAGACTTTGGTCTTTCTGTTCCAGTAACAGGGATGAGTAGATGTCACGTCATCAGCAGAGATTAGAAGTTCCCCAGTGATCGATGCTCGTGTTGATCTCTCCATCTGTGATGGGTCCTGCTGGATCAGGGTGGCAACAAGAATGTTCTAAACACAATAAACCGGCACCCAGTTGATTTGCCATCTCTTGTCTATAGCCCACGGAGTTAGCTCCTGGCCCTGATGATATCCCTGCTGTGGCTACGTGCTAGAAGGCCTGACACAGGGGATGAAAGGGATGGGTGGCCACAGGGCTTTTCAAGTACAAATCAAGGCCGATAAGACAGATTGCCGCAGGTGATTTCTTCCGTCCCGTCCCGTACAGGTACAGGACAGTCCAACTGGAGGATCTCAAACTTCATCCAGCTCTCACTCAACTAAGCAGTGTCTTGGCCTGCTATGTCAGATAGTCAAGTTACAGCCCCCAGCAAGACCTACTCCACAGAATCACCACACAGGGCTATGTGAGGGACAGACCCCATCATTGTCTCCTCCACAGAACGACATGGGGCTGGTCTGCAGTCCTTTTTATGGTTGGATGCCTAGCTGTGGCATTTCCCTGAGTGTTCCCCTGACTGTTTGTCATCAGTCCATGGTGGCTCTGGGAGGAACCCACGAGATGCCACCAGGGTCAAGTCATGTCTAGTGGACTGCCATCTTTCAAAGCCTCTGTGTTCACAGTACCAAGATAACTGTGGGGTACTAGTGCCTGAAGTGATAGCTTAGTAAAGATACTCACCATGCAAGCATGGGGACCTGTATTTGATCCCAAGAGTCCATGTTTAAAAAAAAAAGTCCAGTGTGAGCCTGTGAAGTCTCAGCAGTGGGAAAGGAGATGTCGAAACAGATGGACCTTGATGGTCACTGTCCAGCAATGAAAGTCTTAGGCAAATGAAAGCAAAATTCAGAGTAATGGCTCCTAAGAATGAGGATGATCTGGTTTGCCTATGTGTGCACACAAATGTGTGTATGCTTCTACATGCACCCAAATATTCACATGCACACATTATCTGCACACGCAAAGATACTTCCATAGTACTAAGAACATGTTTCCAGATGTCAGGGAAGCATGATCCAGGCTGGCTCTACCATGATGGGACCCATGTGTCTCCTTCAGCACAGGTGACTAAGACCTGAGACCACTGTGAATATTTTCAAGGGGAGGGGACCTTCTACAGACCTCAAGAGATCAACCAGAGCTAAGTCCTAGGCACCTTTGCCCTGGCTTCTAACATCCTGCTAGGATATTTCCAGCCAGTGTGCTTCCCTCAGCGTAGAAAGATTAGTCTGGATGCTACCCACCCCATCATCCCAGCTCCCCCTCCCCCCACCAGGGCCACAACTTCATTTTCTTATCTGTGCTTTTATTGGCACATGTTTGCAGTGCCAAGGGAACCCTGAGGGGCTTGCTGTTATGTAAAGATGCTTATGACTGCGAAGCAAGAGCCAGGAATATGGCAGGAATCACTCAAGGAGACAGCCAGTACAGGATGAGGTCCTGGGGGAGGCGGAGGACGACAGACGGACCTGAGAACAGGTCTCGTGAGTCACACATCCAGGCATTGTGGGAGACTTCAGAGGGCCCTGGAAAGAAGACCGTCTTCTGACCCGGTTTTCTGGGCCCGTTGTTACTGCCCTGTTGGTTGCTGGATCCCTGAGCAGAGGCTGGACCATGGCTGGCTTTTGTCCTCCCCCAGGTTCAGCCAGCCAATCAGAAAAGCCAGAGTGCCCATCTATCTACACATCCAGGTGCAACATCACACCTTAGCCTGTTTAGCTTCCCTGTGCAATGCTCCCTTTTCCCTGGAATCTCACCATGAGTCCCTGGCATACCTTTGAGCTTGGCTCTTTTGCGTTTCCATGATTTCCTGATCTCCTGGCTTTGCTCTCCCGCTGGTTTCTGCCCCATTTTCGTCCTTACTCTCGCCTCCCGGACCACGTGGGCATCACTGAATCAGAACTAGGCCAGTCACTGGTATCCTAAGCAGACAGACTCCACCGCAGCTGGTGGCTTAGCCCTTGCTCCAGGGATGAGCCGTGTTCTAAACAGAGAGGGAGACCACGTGGTAAGTCCCACCTGGGATGCAGGCATGACTTTCTGTTCATTCACTGTGAATCTTTGACAGGCCTTGAATTCAATCAGGCGAAAGGGGCTGAGGCTTGGTTCTTTTTTACTGTCAATATGACATCAAGAGGGTTGTATCGAATGCTCGCTCTTCGACAAATCCTAGGGAAAAAGCTAACTGCATACTTACATCTTAGTTATGGGGGAAATTAAATTCCACATCTAAACTGTGCAGTGCAGTGGGAATGTTAATCCGTTCCTTAGAGTGTTATTAATGATAATCATTTTGGGGATCTGAGCACTCAGCAGCCTCCAGCAGAGCAGTTAAGACAGAGCATGAATTGTCTGGCTCATATGAGTCAGGGAGGACAGCCACCAGGCAGAGACTTGCTCCACGGGGACCAGTCCAAGAAGCCCCAGGGCAACACTACAGCCAGTCTTCGTCTCCACCCTCTAGCCAAGCTTGCCACTGCCTTCTCTGTCACCATAATGAGGCTTTTGAGAAGACTTGGTCAAATGTGGCAATGCTCAGGCAGTAGCAGGAAAGTCACATCCCAGATGACAGCTGATATCCAAGGTTGGGGTGGCCCAGAAACAATTGCTATTGACTTGCAGCAGAAGTCTGGTTGAGTCTCAGCCTGAAGGGATTTGCCCAAGGCTAGGGGAAGCTGGGTCACGTGACAGTAGAGCAGGAAGCAGGTTGCAAGGCAAGAACCAATGGCTTGGATAATCTTCAAAGACTCTTCCCATAATGACTTGCTTCTGCTGGCTAAGCCACACCTCCCAAAGCTCCTAGAACCTCTCCAGATGGTGCCACCTGATGGGGGGGCATTTCAGATTCAAAGCACAATGTCCATATTTATCAATGTCACTTGTGTTTTAGTGGTCTTGTCACTTCTTCTCCCAGGCTTCCTGCTTCTGAAGCAACCCTCAGAGGATGAGGATCGGTTGAGTTAAGATGGACATGCCCCATAGTCCTGCAGTCTGTTCATTTTAGAGGCAACCCTCTACCCTACAGGGATTTGTATTGCCCCATAATGAAAGACAATGCTGTTTCTTTAAGTTGACTACATATAATCCAATACAGAGGCCTGACTCTATGCAACATTGTAAGCAAGGACACACCACTCATAAGCAACAGGACAAGGTACCTATTCCTAACTGATGAGATACCTCAATTCTCCCGAAAGTCCTGTTGCCTTATTTCTTACCCCCTCGGCAGCCTGCAGATGCTTAAATATCTCCTTCTTTTGCTCATCATCCATCTTCTACCACCACCCTTCTCGCCCCAACACAGATTTAACCCCTGTGGTAGTTTGAATGTAACTGGCACCCACAAGCTCATTGTTAGAAGGTGTGGCCATGTTGGAGTAGGAGGGGCCTTGTTGTAAGAAATGTGTCAGTATTGGGGTGGGCTTTTGAGGTCCTCTATACCCCCAAGTGCCACAAGCCATTTCCTGTTGCCTGTAGATCAAAAATATAGAACTCTCAGCTCCTTCTCCAGCACCATGTCCACCTGCACACTACCATGTTAATGGACTGAGCCTCTGAGCTGTAAGGGAGCCACCCCAATTAAATGTTTTCCTTTATAAGAGTTGCCGTGGGCATGGTGTCTCTTCACAGCAGACGAAACCCCAACTAAGACAACTCCAGATCCCGTCATCTTTGTTCCCACAATTCTGCCTCTACTATTTTCTTCTCTGCCAGTTGAGGTCCCCCTTCTTTTTATTCCGATGACCCACCTGTAGGAGGAAGCCTCAGAAGAGGCCAGTGTTGGGGCTAAAGAGGTGGAGGAGACTGCAGAGAAATTTTGAGAACTAAAGATTTTCATGAATGGGTGAGGAGTAAGAGAGATAGGCCATGAATGTTTACAATTCCATGTCCCCTCTATCCCTGTCAACTCTCCAGGCTCAGCTGCTGGCCTGCTTATCTCGGTCTCCAGAGATTTCCCCTTCTTGGCTCTTACACCATCTTCTCAGACTATCACAAACAGAAAACAACAGGAATTTGCCTTCTTGGGGAAGCCCAAATGGAGGTGTCAGCAGAGCCTTCTGAAAACTCTGGGGATGGGGGAGATCCTCACCCTCCTTCCACAGACATCTGTTCAGCCATGTTTGTTGCTGCTCTGTTCATGGTAGCTAGGACGTGGTAACAAGTCTTCTAGTCTTTACCACAGCTAACATGCATCAGATATTTATTTTGAATTTACAAGACCTTCTCCTCCTCCCTTCCTTTTCCTCCTCCCCTTTCATCCCTCCTCCCCCTTCCATTCTTCCTCTTCCCCCCTTATTCTTCTCCCTCTTCCTTCCTCTCCTCCTCCCCCTCTTCCCTCTGTTCTCTCTGCTTTTCCTTCTCCTAGCTATATATGAAAGAAAGATTTGACACCTGACATTTGGAGAAGCA
Source organism: Alexandromys fortis (assembly GCF_014885135.2). Taxonomy (NCBI): domain Eukaryota; kingdom Metazoa; phylum Chordata; class Mammalia; order Rodentia; family Cricetidae; genus Alexandromys; species Alexandromys fortis. The sequence goes on from NW_026068020.1 coordinate 3,983,829, forward strand.
GACTCACAGGAGATAGGCCTCCCTGGGAGGGTACAGCAAGAATTTCCCTGCTTGAAGATTTCCTTTGAAAAATGCCCTGGCAGCAAGCATCCAAGAGAATGCGATCCACTGGCCACTCACAGCCATTCTGGAGACTCCCACTCCCAGGGAACTTGGGCCTGGCAAGAGCCTGAAGTGGAATCAGTGGTCATCTTCCTTTGTTCTAAGATGCCTGTTGGCTGTCATGGGAACGTTCCGCAGGGAATCAGGATGAGTAGTCTCCATGAAAATCACCAGGACACCGTGTGGGGGCAGAGACTTGCTCCCTTGCCCTTCTCTGGTGCCAAGATGTGATGTCCCCAGGTTGCATCCATCTTTGTAAGACGGTGGGTTGTGTTTCATAGCTTTGTCCCACCCCTCCGCTGCCTGAGAGCTGATTTCTCTGCTTGCCTTGGTATTCTGTCTTACTGTTGTCTCTCCAGCACTTAGTCCTCCTCTCTGACTTCCTCCTTTTATCCCTCTTCCTCATGTTTCTTTTTTTCTTTTTGTATATATGTGTGTATGCATGGTCCATGGCGCAGATGTGGAAACAGGACAACCTTGGGTATCAATCCTCACCTTCTACCTCAAGACAGGGGCTCATGACTGTTGAATATGCCGGGCTTCTGAGGATTCTCCATCTCCCTCATCATCACAGGGGTGCTAAGGTTGCAGGTGTATGCTACTGGGTCTAGCTCCTACAAGGGTTCTGGGGATTTGAACTTGGATTCTCACGCTTTCCACTGAGGCATCTCCTTAGCTACATGGCCCCCCACTTTTTTCTGAAGGGAAAGGTAGCAACATCAGTGTTTCACCACTCTCGTGGGTGTCCACAGAAGTGTTTATCTAATTATTTATTCTTTATCACTAAAAATCAGGAGTCAGGGTAAGAACCTGAATCATCAGAGAAGCGGCCACCAGTGATCTCCTATCTCTTCCATTCCTCCATCCAAACGGACTAAGATCTTCTTTCAGTCCAACCTTACTACTTCCTGTCTCCTATCTGTCATCAGTCCTCCAAAACCTCTATGGTTAATTTTGCTACACAAGTGGCTAGCTTGGCTAGCTCTGCCCTCTGACTCTAAGCAATATTTATTATCAGAGTGAAATCAAAATATCACAAAATACTCCACAGATTGATGGCGTCCGCAGAACACAGATGTCTGGGGTCTGACTATGTTCCTGAGGCCACAGCTGGGCTGAGCCTTGATCATTTGAAGCTAGTAGGACCGAGCTCCTGCCCAAACAGAGGAGCCAGTGATGGCATCACCCCAGACCCACACCTGAAGTGAAAAATCAGGATCCCAGATGCAAAATCAGGCTCTGAAGCCAGAGGACTTGAGGCAGATCAATGACTCACAACAATGAACACTTGCAAGTAAAGATGCGTGGACTCAAGTGTAAACTGTGGGACTCAACGGATTGCACGACAGCCTCCATGACAAGATCCTTCTCTTTTTGTTGTTGTTGCTTTGTTTTTTTTTGTTTTGTTTGTTTCTTTGCTTTTCTTTTGAGTTTGGTTTTGATTTGAGAAAGGGGTTGCAAGGGCAGAGGGTGGAAGTGAAGGGACAGGGAGGTGAGTGGGATCGGGATGCATGATGGGAAATCCACAAAGAATCGTTAAAATTGGGCTCTGAGGCCCCAAAGACAGGGTTGGCTTCTGATGAGGAGGCAGAAGCTATGCTCATGCTTTTTGTTGCATCACTCCTGGGCAGTTCTCCTAGGGTGTAAGCTACCAGAAAGAGGTCCTGGAAAGTAGTTGTCCTGTGAGGGAATGACCTTCCACCCCACCTCCAGGACACTTTCAAAGCCCTCACGGTCTTTGTTTCTGACCTTCTGTTTCTGACCTCTGTGGAGCTCACCCCCCGAATGCCCCAGAAGTTCCGGAGGGCAGGGTCTCTTGATCACAGCTGCCTACACCAGGGGGTGGCCCTCAAGTTTCTGGGAATTCTCCTGTCTCTGTCTTCCGTCTCACAGAAGAAGATCTGTGATTACAAATGTGCTTTCTGCTACTGCAACTGGACTTCTGTGTGTTCTGCAGATCTAAACTCAGGTCCTTACCCATGCCTGCATGGTAAGCTTTACCCACTGAGTCCCCTCCCCAGCCCGTGAACACTCTGGGGACACAATACATTTCCAGCTATAAGCGTACCACTAGACTGCCAAGGACCAAGAGACAAGAAGCATGTGTGTGGCCCTGGCCCCTCATCTCATCTCCTAGGTGTCTGTGTTACTCTAGCAGTGAGAATGGGGTCTAAAGCTGAGGCCTCGTGGGCCTGTGAGGCATGACCAATAGCCCACTTTCCCTTCTTGCCATTGTGACCTTAACCCAGGAGAAGGGTCAGCCTGGGGGACCAGTCATCAGTCATCAATGTTCAATCCTCCCATTCTGGTTGTGGAGGCTTTATCTCCCAAAACTACATCTCTGACCTCCTTTCTGTACAGGGGCACACACGAGGGATGGATTTCACACGTTCAAGTGCAATGCCCTATGGTAAAACACAGAAATGATAGGATGTTCCCACAAACCTCTGTCCACAGACGCAATGGATAGCCCTTTGATGCTGCGGGTGAGGTCCACAGAAGTCAGAAATATACCAGGGCAGGCAGCACTGGATCGCTTCTGGGATAGACAGCCCTAGGAGACAGCTCTAAGGAGGCAGATGGAAAGGTCTCTGGCAGTCCTTGGCAGGAATCAGGTTGTGACTCATGGGGAAAGAACAGAAGCGCTGGCTGGGCTGCATAGTTTCTCTATCTAGTTCAAGGTCACCATCCCCTGTGATCACACAAGGGCCGCTGTGTTTCTCATGAGTTCAAAAGAGCAAGTTTCGTCCAATCTAGCCTGTCACCCATGGTGCCTCCCTGCCCACTCTCTTACTGCGGGGGCATCCATCTTTCCTCTGATGTTTGGCTACTGAACAAACGTTCTTCCTTTGGGGATCTCTCCTCCAACAGCATGATCATGGGGAAATTACTGCTTCCTCTCACTGTGCAACCTTACACATTTGAATGCTCATTGTCCCCACTCACTGAAGGTCTACACATGGGCCTAGGCTGAGTCAACCAGATAACCAGTTCCAGTCTTCCCTTCAGTCCATGCAACGTGTGAACTGGCTAGCAAGAGAGAGACAAGGCATAAGAAAGGCCGTAACAGACACAAGTATTTAGATCTGGAGCAAGTACATTCAAATTTAGAATAAGAAGTGGACCAGTTGTTGGCCCATAGGGTACAGTGATGATTATCCATAGCACAGCTTCAAGGTCTGACAGTGGGGGCCCACATCTCACCCCTGTGCTGAGCCCCAGGGCCTGGCCTGAGCCTCTTTGACCTTTCTGGAACTTGGCACTACCTGGGTGTCCAACCATCCTTTGCTGTCTGGTCAGGTACCAAGAATCGAATTGGTTCCTACCATGTGGATGACCGCACTCGGAGTTTCCCTGGGGCCACTGTACCTGCTGTTCCCCTTGGCACCAGTCCCATTACCCCAGATGGTCAACGTCTCCTTTCTACTTAGGTCTTAAATTCACATCACATGCAGGTCCAGCGCAGTACACACAGTGCTGGGTCGGAACTGTCTGAGCATGCCTGGCTGATCTCCAAGTGTGTGTATGTTCATGTTTACTCCTTACGTTCTCAAGGTCTAGCATGTTCCTAACATGTAGCATGTTCTGGTTCCTTCTTGCCATCTGGGAAGCCAGGACCACTCTACCTCCTGCAGGGTCTCTCACAGACCAGCTCAGAGAGTATCCTGCCATAATTGACATTTCATCTGTAGGAGTTCTCCACGGCGTCACAAGGAAAAGTCACCTTGAACTGGTGGCTCCAAGGCAGGGTCAGGCAGATGTTCTGTGACTTCTTTCCCAGGTGGGCAAAGAGAGAGGGAGGTTTGCTTGCCTGTGAGGTAACTCTCCACTGCCATAACAATCAGCTTCCAGGCTTCCAGAAGTTGGAGCCTGAGCTTCAGGAGTGTGCCCCGTCTAGGCTCAGGGGCCAAACACAGAACAACATAGGAAAGTAAACAACTGGAAAAGGAGACAGCTGTGTTCTGGCACTGGCATGTGGTTGTGTTGTGTGATGCGGTGTGGCGCCTAGAGTGAGATTGTGGGGAACTTGGGACTTTAGTGGTGCATGTGGCAGGTACTAGTGGTATCCCCCATGTTTGGATGCAAAGAGAAAAGCTGGTGCACACACAAAAGGCGCTTATCAGTTAGATCCCAAGGGAGCACCACAAGAAATTGATGTGGGAGTGTCATATATCAATCTGTTGATTTCATTGGTTAAGTAATAAACACACTGCTTGGCCTCATAGCTTAGAACATAGATGGGAGGAGTAAACAGAATAGAATTCTGGGCGGAAGAGGAAGTGAGGTCAGACTCTGCTCTGCTCCCAGACAGACCCGAGAACTCTGCTCTCTGGAGCAGAGACACCATGCTCCACTCTCCCAGGATGGACGGAGGCTAGAATCTTCCCGGTAAGCGCACCTTGGGGTGCTTACACACTTCATTAGAAATGGGCTAGTCCAGGTGCGAGAATTAGCCTGTAAGGGCTAGAGTTCATGGGCCAAGCAGTTCTTAAATGAATACAGTTTGTGTGTTGTTATTTCAGGCATGAGCTAGCCAAGCGGCCGGGGTGTTGGGGACGCAGCCCCGCCGCTCCTATTTCAACAAGAAATAAATAGGATAGGATTGAATAAGATAAATAAAACTATTTTTTGATCAATTGGCACTCACAATGACTGGGAAAATGAGCATGAGAATAGGAAATGAGCTGCTAAAGGATAGGAAAGCAAGGAAAAAACTGTTTAACTGAAAAATAACTTCAAAACAAAGACCTGGATGGCTCAGCAGGTAAAGGCGACTGTCCCCAAGCCTGATGACCTGAATTTCATCCCTGGCATTCACATGATAGATTTACATACATGTGCCATGGCATATGTGTGTGCGTGCACCCACACACATGCACACACATATGTGCACACACATAATACATAAATAATACATATGATTAGTTTTGTAAAAGCAAATGCTAATTTTTCAGAAGAACAAAAGTAGAAAATAGCATGCACCAAATTGATTCCTTATTCGAGTAATTGCATATGGATTAAATTTCTCTCAAGAGGAAAAATTTGGATTATATCTTTCAGTCTAAAGACATTCTGCTTGTAAGGCATGTCTAAATATAAAATGACTCAGAGAGGTTAAATAAAAAAAATGAGGCAAAAATATATTTGGCATAGATAAATGGAAAGGAAGAGGGATGTTCAAAATGAAGCAAAGGAGTGGGGAAAGGCATTAAAGGGGTCAAAAGACATAATCTCATGTTACTAAAAGATCCATCATTGGAAGAAGGGCTCTAGCCAGGAGGTCATTAGACCGAATAAGTTGAGAAACACAGAGCAGAAGTTTCAAAGGCACAGCCAGGCGTGATGGGGACCAGCTCATGTAGAAAGGTTTTGGCCGTGCCATGACTGAACCAGCAGAAAGAACATACAAAGGAGTAGAGCAGCTCTCAAAGGACAACAGTTCTCTGTGTGTGTGTGTGTATGTGTATGTGTTGTATGTGGTGTGCAATGTATGTGATGTGTGTTACATGTATGTGGATGCATGGCAGTGTATGTGCTTGCAGAGACGGGAAGAGGAAGTCAGTGCTGCTGCTGCTCTCCGCCTTGCTGCTTTGAGACAGGGTCTCTCACTGAACAAGAAACTTGCAATTTCAGCTAGGTTGACTGGCCAAGTAGCAGCCAGAATTTTTCTATTTCTGCATACACACACAAATCACAGGGCACATGAGGCCATGCCCAACATATACATGTACTCTGAGAGTTTGAACCCAGGCCCTCACACTTGCAGACTATGTATTCTTATATGGAGCCATGTCCCCAGCTTCAAGATTAGTACCAGTGTATCTGCATTTCACATTTTCCTGCAAAGAATCTAAGAAGGAACACAGGTACAAAGAGGCTCTGAACCGGCTACCAAGAGAAGCTGTAGATCACTGTAGCATCAATTTCATGGGCCATGTTTTCTGACCGCTGTGAAAATGTCACTGTATGAGATTTGTAACCACAGTAAATCAAGCAAATGACTGACCTTTGAGAAACATAACCTGTGTATCCCAGCAATTCAAAATACACTGAGAGTCCAACATAGCAGAATTGCTCTGGTCTGTATGTTTTTCACCCCTGTGAACTTTATAGTTATCAAATTCTAAAGGCTAATTCTAGTAGAACAATGAAAGCTAGCTTAAACATCTAAGGTGAATCTGGGAAGAATAATCATTTTAAACACAAATATGCACTCACACACACAGAACTTGAAAGCTATCTCAATGGGTAAGAATGTTTGCTGTACACGCATAAGACTAGAGTTCAAATCCTCAAATCCAAATAAAAATGTCTGCATGGGTGCACAAGCCTTTACCCACGGCACCATGAAGGTGGAGACAAAGGATCACTGGGTCTTGCTGGCTGCTAACCTAGCTTTAGGTTCAATGAGAGACTCTGACTCAAAATAATCAGGTGGAGAGAGACAGAGCAGGACATCAAATATCTTCCCTTGGCCACTAAGACTGTAGCATATACACCATCACCACCACCCCCTCTCTCTCTCTCTCTCTCTCACACACACACACACACACACACACTCACACACACTTCTCTCCAGTACTGAATACTTTAGTCTACTTTTGTCTAACTCTTCTTTTATATCTCCGGTAGAGTTGTGTAGTTTTCTTTCATGTAGGTCAGTCAGTTTTGTAAAACTAGCATAATCCATGCAACAAATGCTTACTAAGACAATACAAAAAAGAAACTACACTTGTCACATTCACACATAGAGTTCCCAAACCCTTGAATAGAATCGCTTTTCTTGGAAAACCTAAAGATACATCACAACGAAACAATATGGGGGGGAAAAAAACCTCCAGAATGGTAAAAATGGATTCAAGCAACTGAGATGACGCCAGTAAAACATAGCAGATACCAGATTAAGTTTTTAACCATTGAAAATAAGGTATAAGAATGCATGTATGAGCACATGCCCACACGCGCACGCATGCGCGTGCACACACAAGCCTAATAAAAATGAGTTAAAGCAGAATATTAAGGCAACTGTGTGCTTGTCTAAACCAACCAAATTTAACCCTGGGAGTTCTGGTAAAGTCAGTGGTACTGGCAACATGTGAACAGTCGTCGTTTTGGTTTTACACTAAACTTGGAGGGGTGCGTCAGGAAACCTGGTCACAGGCACATGTGTGCCACACTCTAAGCTGAGTGGGGTACGACAAGGGAATGAATACCAACTCTCTTTGCTGAAGCTGAAGGGAAATAAGAGGACCACAAGACTATAGGCCATTAGCAGTGTGTTATGTTGTCAAAACTTAGGCACAATTCAAATAGACAGTTTTAAAGATAAGCACCAAATAAATGACTAACAAGGAGCTTCCCACGTCCAGGCTTCAGTAGCTATCCAGATACCTCTCCATGGGCAATTTGGGGCTCTCATGATCAAGAATGTTTTGAGAGTTCTCAGAATATTAGATCCTGCAGATGGATAATCTATAGCCTACATTGCTAGACCATACTTACTACAGATGCTGGGACTGAAGACCAAAACAGGTTTAAGACAACTAATGTCTTAGAGAGACTGCCTTGACTGCTGCATGGTGGCCACAGAGCCTGGATAAATGATGCCTTGGGTGGCCTAGCTAAGGGTTAATGTAGAAATCAGTCACCTCTCTCACAGGGCCTGTGTGAGTTGCTGTAATAAAACACCCTTACCTAAGTCAACCTATGACAGAAAGGACTGACTTAGCTTACAATTCAAGGTTATCATCCATTATTTGGGGGCAGTCAAGACAAAAATTTGGAGCACCCCATCAACCACCAGGAGAAAATAAACACGTGGGTCTTTGCTTGCTTCGGATCTATTTCTCCTCTCTTATATAGTTCAGGACCCCTGCCTAGGGAATGAATTGACCACAGTGGGCTGGATCCTCCTACATCAATTAACGCTCTAGACAATTACTTACAGACCCACCCACAGGCCAGCATTATCTATATAACTCCTCGTTAATACCCTGTTTCCAGATGCCATTGGGTTGACAGTCAAAACTAGCCAACATTGTCCTACTTTTGGACTGCCTAGCCACTGCCATGATGGAGGCCTGGGCCTTCCTGCCCTGACGTCCTCCGTCATTGCTGATGCCTGCCTGCTTCAGAATCTTCACTGATTATCAAAGAAGACTTTTTTCTTTGCCAAGCTGAACGTTATTTATAGATCTCCTTTTAAAAATGAAAGATTCTGAATTCCAAGAAAATTAACCAGAAGCCTTGCCAGCAAGCCCTTGCACTTTCTATCACTTTGCCATTAGACAAAGTCTAGCTGCTCTCGCGCTAACTTCTGAGCCTTCTATTTGGGCATTTCCAGCTGTCTTAGTCAACTCAGGCTGACACCACAAAATGCCACAGGCTGGGAGGCTTAAACACTGGGTGTTTATTTCCTCCCGATCTTGAGGTGAGAAATTCAGGCTGTTCAGACAGGGTTGGTGTCTAGAGAAGGGCTTGCCCTGGTTTGTAGACCACCTTGTCTCTATGTACTCCACAGACTTTGCTCTACAAGAAGGGGGAGAAGACGTCTTTGATTTCTACTCTAGTTTCTTGTCTGTGGCTGTGATAAAATACCACACTGGGAAACAGCTGATGGAGGGAAAGGGTCTGTTTCAACTCACAGTTCCAGGTCCTGAGAAATGAAGGCAGTGACTCTATTAGTCACGTCATATACATAGTCAAGAGCAGAGAAAAAAATGGATGCACGCACTCAGTTGTCTGCTTGTACTTAGCTTTCTGTCTGCATCTTGTAGTCAGGAGTTCTCCTGCCTAGGTAATGGTGCCACCCACAGTGGACTGGTTCTTCCCATACCAACTTATTAAAATAGTTCTCAAGAGATATACCAGTAGGCCAACCCTGTGTAGATGATCTGGGGTGATCGATTGTAGGTTGTGTCAAGCTGGCAGCTAACGCTAGCCACCACAGTGTCCTTTTTATTTTTTTTGAATATTTATTTATTTATTATGTATACAATATTCTGTCTGCATGTATGCCTGAAGGCCAGAAGAGGGCACCAGACCTCATCACAGATGGTTGTGAGCCACCATGTGGTTGCTGGGAATTGAACTCAGGACCTTTGGAAGAGCAAGTAATGCTCTTAACCACTGAGCCATCTCTCCAGCCCGAAATATTTTTATGGGTTATTTAACTTTATTTTATGTGCATTTGTGTAAGGTGTCAAATCCCCTGCAACTGGATCTTCAGACAGTTGTGAGCTGCCATGTGGGTGCTGAAATTGAACCCGGGTCCTCTGGAAGAGCAGTCAGTGCTCTTAACCACTGAGCCATCTCTCCAGCCCCTCACAGTGTCCTTTTTATATGGTCACTCGTCTTACCACCTGTATGATGGTGTTTGATTTTGTCTTAGACAATCCTGCTGTTATAACAGAATAGGATGACCCCTTTTGTTTATAAAGAATGGGAATTCATTTCTCACAGTTTGGAGGCTGTAAAATCCCAGGCCAAGTCACCAGCAGATTCAGTGTTTGGGAAAGGCTGCTCTCTGCTTCCTATTGCTACATCTCATCTCCTAAAGGTAAGAATGTCTGTGTCCTCACACGCTGAGAGGCATGGAAGCGCCAGGCGGATCTCCAAACTCCTTTCATAATGACATCGTCTTAGGTACTTTTCCAAAGGCTATAACAAAGTAATCGGGAACAAAGGAATTTAAAGAAGGAAGGGTCCCTTGTGGGTCACAGTTTGAAGGTACAGCCCAGCGTGACTGGAGAAGTGTTGGCATCCAAAGCCCCCCCCCCCCGCTGTGAGTACAGAAGTGTGAGGAAGCTGGTTCCACTTCATCCACAGCCAAGAGGACGGAAGATGGGGGTGGTGTTCCATGCCTTTTCTCACCTATTGAGTCAAGGACCCCAGCCCATAGATCCTCAGGGTGAGTCTTCCCTCTTTGGTTAAACTTTTCCAGAAACACGGTCATGGACATAATCGTCCTGGTAAGTGCTTTGTCAACTTGACACGAAAGTTCAGGTACTTGGAAAAGGTACCATAATTGAAGAAATGCTTCTGTAAGATTGGCCTATAGACAAGCCTGTGGGCATGTTCTTAATTAGTAATTGGTGTGGGAGGGCCCAGCCCATAGTAGGTGGTGCCACCCGTGAACCGGTGGTCCTGAGTTGTATAAGAAAGCAGGTTGGGCAAGCCATGAGTAGCAAGCCAGTAAGCAGCATCCTCCATGATCTCTGCATCAGTTCCTGCCTCCAGGTCCCTGCCTTGGGTCCTGCCCTGACTTCCCTTTATAATGGAGTACAAGTTGTAAGGTGAAATAAACCCTTTCCTCTCCATGTTGTTTTTGGTCATAGTATTTTACCACAGCACTAGAAACACTAAGACACTAGCCAAACTGACAATGGCAATAGACCATCCCAGGCATCAACCTTCTCCCAAGAGCAGAGCCCTGAAGGCTTGCCTTTCAAAAGTCCATGTCTCTTCTTATTAACAATTCAAATGGCAGGATCCAGCAGGAATTTTGGAAGGATTCAAACATTCTAACTGTAAAAAACCTTAATCACCTGCCAAGGGCCTGATCTTCTACAGAGGAAGAAAACTGACCGTCCTGAACTCTTGCCTGAGACTCTATAACCAAACCCAGATAAGAGGAAAAGAACCCAAAGTTTGTCAACGCGAATGCCAGGCCTACAGCTCACAGGGGTGCCCTCTAGCGAGCAGTGTGCTGGAGCAGCTTTGAGCAGCAGCTCATACAGAGTCATTAAAAAGATTAACAATATTCTGGGGACATGGTAGAGACAGGCGTGTGGTTTCAGGTCTCAAAGGTTGGGAACCCATGGGCTGGGGCCCTCATCTAGATCCCTCTGGAGCCCTCTCTGGGGGACTTTCAGGCTGAAGGGGAGGAAGAGGTGACTTTTTCCACATCTGGAAAGAAGAAGAGTAGAATCCTTTCCCCACAGCGAGATGGAAGGAGGAGAGAGGGGTTTTCCCTGCCTTTAAGCAGAAGGAGGTAGAGGGCATTTCCTGAAGTTCCTGCAGCTTGGTTACCCTCAGCTCAAAGCAGCTCTCCTGTCAAAGAGACAGATTTGGGGTCAACACACGCAGCTTTCCTTCCTGCCACATACAGTCAAACTGGAATTAGGATGTCAAGATCTAATTTGAGGAGACGCAGTGTAGTCTTCCATAGGATGCTTTGGTTTGTTCAGAAACCCAGGTGCAAGAGGGGAGAAGTCCTCCTAGCCCCTTGGTTTTAGGAGCTTGGCATGGATGAGTACACACAGCCAGCTCAGAGCCTCTGGGGTCATCCTTGTCATTGTCCTATGTCAGTTAGTGTCCATTTCCGATTTCCATACCTCTCTTCTCTGCCCTGAGTTCTGGGGCTCAGCAGGCTGCCGGGCTTCCCTTCGCTCTTGCCTTGCTTCTGCCTGGATCCAACCAGTGCACAGCGGGAACACACGAGAGTCATGAGGGATTAATACCCCTCTGCCCTCCCAGCCTACATGGCTCCTCCAGGGCACAGCTTCTCCCTAAGCCCTGTGCTGTAGTCTCACATCATATGGTTTCTCATTGTCCCTGGTGGCCTCGCTTACCTCTGCTTTGTCACCAGCCCCTGCTCCACTTCCCTTCTCCTGGCAAAAGCCCCTTCTAAACCTCTTGGGTCACAAGAAAGGCATCTGGTGACATTTCCGTCTTAAAATCCCTGGTCTGCTCTGCACTGTAACGACAGGGCACCAGGTCAGCGCCTGGAAACCTGGCCCTAGAGAAGGGAGGTAGCAATTCTGGGAGCTCTAACTTTGACTTTCTACCCTAAAGGCCCATAGGCACTTCATCTTCCAAGCTCAAACACAGACCCCTTCGGGCACGAGAATCGGGTGGAACAATACTGAGGGGAAGGTACAGCTGTTTTATTTATCAGCTCTACATCCCAAATGGGTAAGGGGTAGGTGGGCAGTAAGAGTTGAGATTGGAGTCCTTCTCTGTGGACAAATTTATACTTCAATCAAAGCAGCCATGGAGAGAGAGAGAGAGAGAGAGAGAGAGAGAGAGAGAGAGAGAGAGAGAGAGAGAGAGAGAGAGAG